>NC_045584.1:4335183-4645355 GCF_009819795.1 Aythya fuligula | reverse complement strand
CTCGCACCTGCCCGCTGGCACTGGCACGATTTGTGCAGCACAATGTGTGGCAGACACCAGGGCTGCCCCTCGTGCCGTGTCACAGCGCTGTTTCTTCTGGCTCTGAGTAACCCAGCCCATGGCCGTTGGGTGTTTATGCAGAGAGAAAGGAAAAATTGGGTGTGTGTGTGTTGGTTTTTGCCCCAAGTTTTGGAGCTCTCCTACTTCCTCTCCTCCTCCTTTTTGTTGCTCTGCCTGCAGTTTATTCACTGCCTATATTGCAAGGCTCAGCAGTCATCACGGCCCTAATTAAGCCCTTCCCTGGCAATCTGTGGGTGAAGGTGTGTGAAACAGATAGAAAAGGGCAGGGTGGGTGGTTTGGTGAACTCTGTCCATCCGACCCTTCTGGAAGGAGCCTCGGGTTGAGCTTCCCTGGGGAGCAGCACCCAGGGTCTTCTCCATGGGTACATGACACCACAGGGACCCAACGGCAGTGGATCCTCACCCAAGCAGCCAGGGGCTCTTTCGGTCTTCTTCCTTGAAGCCAGGGTGGAAGGGGATTTGTTCTAGTCCAGTTCTCCTCCTGGCTGGGCAAGATGCCCCAAGGAGCCCTGACAGTGCCGTGCCCGGCGCCTTTCCTTCGTCGCCTCCTGGGCCGTGACGCACGGAGCAGCCCCGAGGCTGGAGCGGCTGCAGCCCTGTCCTGCAGAAGTAGTCTGGGGGCGAAACAGCTGAAGAAGAAGTCCTGGCTGCCTTGTGGTCAGCAGAGATCCTGCAGAAGTCCTCTCGGTTTCTGTTAGCTCAGAACTCAAAACTGAGCCCTCGTTTATTTTTAAGCCGCTGTTTCTAGCCGAGGTGCCTACGAGCACCGTGCTTGTCTTCTCCCCACCGGCAGGAGCTGCCTCGGGGCCTTCCTGGGCAGGGCCCCAGGGGAGCAGTGGAAGGGGCTGGCCGTAGACTTGTCTCTGAATTTGGGGATGGATGGCACAGAGGTGTTCCTCTGGCTTTGGCTTTCCAGAAGCTGCTTAGAAGCACGAAGCTTGTCCAAATGGGCACGGTGCTTGGATGTGAGCAGCTTGGATTGGCAAATGGGCCTTGAATTCTGTCCCGTAGGGTTTTTGTGTGCTCTTCGTAGCCCCTTCAGCTTTTCCAGGTTTCGTTTTGTGCAGAGCACTAGGTGTGGGTCAGACCCATAGGGTCCTGGGCTCAGGGCTGGGGTGATGCTCTCTGAAGGGCTGGGAATTGAGGCATCTTGGAGAACCGCTGTCAGAGCCATGTGTTCACAGCAAACTTCTGGGGTCCTCTCCAGAGCTACATTTCTTGTAGCAGCTGAAACCAGAGGTCCTTTGGGCCAGGCACTTGCTATTTGTAGGAGCTCATCCCAAAGCCTTTACAGCCCAGGCAGGGGAATTTGGGGTTGCACCGGAGCTCGAGGAGAATCTGGGAGGAGGCTGCCGCGAGGCTGCCTCACGCTTCTCATCCTCGGTAGGCTGAGGTTTCTGAACTCTTGTTCCCCAAACCAGGGCACTCCTGCACTGGCTCTTGCCCATCCCACCTGCCCGGCTGTTTCGGTTTTGTCCCGTAGCTGGATGCTCCAGGCAGCGATCCCTTGAGTATAGCACTGGTGTGATTCCCATCCCGTCACCGCAGCGTTTCCCTGGAGCACTGGGAGAGCCGAGCCTGGATGGCCCTGAATTTGTGCTTCCTGCTGCTCCTCAGGTTCCTTTTGACTGAACCGCACGGAAAAGAAAGGGAGTGAAAAGACGGGGAGCTGGGACTGACACTCCCCGCTGTGAAACGGCTGCAGTTGGGCCCTGTGACAGCAGGACGTGTGCCACATGGCAGGAGAAGCCCGGCACGAGCATCTCACGCAACGTGCTGCCTCTGCCAGCCCTCCTGGGTCAGCTCAAAAATAGAGAACAGCGCTTCTCCCCCAGCACGCTTCGTATTTTTAAAAGCATTGTGGTTTTTTGTTCTGTTTTCTTTAAATAATTTTCTAAAAAGTTGAAACCGTACGGC
The DNA here is from genome assembly GCF_009819795.1 of Aythya fuligula. NCBI lineage: Eukaryota > Metazoa > Chordata > Aves > Anseriformes > Anatidae > Aythya > Aythya fuligula. Next base: position 4,643,357 of record NC_045584.1, on the reverse strand, counting down.
TGGTGCTTTTTGACCCAAACAAGAAAACTGAAAGCTCAGTGAGACGTTGTGGTTTGGATTGCCAGTTGTAAAGATTTTTGTGTTCCAGCGTGCGAGGCTTTCAGGCCAAGGGCTTGTTCCAAGCGGTGGCTCGACAACATGTGGGTTAATAGCTGGAGATGTGTCTGTCCACACAGGTATTTAAGGGATAATCTGTGTTGCTTTATATTGTGCCAAGAGAGGCTGTGTCAGCTCTGGTCTCTGCTGCTCCATTTCCAGCTCTGCCCTAATTTTTGGGCAAGTCTCTCCATATGTACAATAGCTAGAAACAGTTTTGTTCCCTGGAGAGGCTTTGAGGTTTAACATTTATAAAACGCTTTGAGATCTGCAGATAAAGGAAAGCAAGACAATAAACAGTGACCAAGGCTGTGCCAGACAAATACCCTGTATCACCACAACAGAGCCACGCAGGATTGGGTGGAGATGGCTTTTGTTCGAGGGCAAACAACTGCTCCAGAGCTGCTCTGTGGGCTTGGACAGAGCCCTGCGAGCAGGGGTGCAGCTAAACCCAACCCTGGCCTTTAGAAGGGCTTGTGTTAAGGAGGTAACGCCTGTGGGTAAGAGCACAGGGCACTTAGGTGAGTTTTTCCCTGCCCTTCCCATTGCCCTGAGTGCTCTCAGGCTGTGCCCAGGCTCCCTGGGCGCCTGCTCCAGAGGGGATGCCGCCGAGCTGCTCCGAGCTCCCCGGGCAGCGCACCGTAAAATCCCCTGGTAAACTTAATCCACTCCATAAACCCCACTAACTTTCTTCTAACTGCTTTTGCCTGTCCTTAGAGTGAACTCCTCCACAGTCCCCTGAACAAAGGCAGGCAGGAGTGGGCAGGGACCGGGGCCGGTGGGAGGAGCGCGGGGCTGGGGCGCCCGGCACAGGGCGCTGGGCTCAGCCTGCGGCGGCTCCGTGGACATGGCAGCCCCGCGCCGGCTCTTTCGGGGTAGGTTCTTCCCAACAGATGTCTGGCAGCGCCGGGGCTTTTTTGGCAGGGGTTTGGAGGACGGAGTGGGGAGGAGTGATTTTCAGCAGTTGCGATTCTGCTCTCGAGGGATTTGGAGGCAGGTGGGCTCGAGCGGCGGGCTGGAGACCCGCAGGGGTCTCCTTCAGGTGCCGTGCCGCTCTGGGGCAGGAGCAGAGGGTGTTAACGCTGCTCGAGGACACAGGGTCCCGTTTTGGGAGCAGGATGCGTGGCACATGAGAATTGCTCATCTTTTCGTGCTGCTTCCCTGCCTTCCCCCGTAACGTGAGACCCTTAAAACCTGTTGCAGCGAGGTGCTGCCGGCGGCACGGAGAGGAGAAGGGCGGGTGGCTGGGGCTGGCTCGAGCACAAGGTCGCTGTAGGCTGGGGGTTTCTCAGCCCCACAGTTGGAGCAGGGGGCTGGCGTGGTTCGGGGCTGTGACGCAGCCTGGTTGCGGGCTTTCCTTCTGCATGGGGCTTGCGAGATGGTTTCATTTCAGCTGGTTTTAGGAACAGATCCAACCAGTGCCCAGCTGCCTGGAGATGGTTTTGCTTTAGTTTGAGTGGTTTGTGCGTATCTGGGCTTAACAGGAGAGAAACCAGTTTCTCTGAAGAGTGACTGCTCAGAAGTGAGCTGGGCTGTGTCTGGGCTCTTGCTCTGGTTTGGAGACCCTGACCTCTGAGTTTTAAACGAGTGCGGGTTTGTGTTTTATCAGGGCAGCGCGCTGCGTGCTTCGGGGCAGTCGGGATGCTGGGGAGCACCCAAGGTTTTGGGGATGCTGCTGGAGCAAGCAGAAGGAGCAGAACTCGTCTTGGCTTGCCTGAGGCTGGTCCCCAGAGAGGCAGACGCACTCCTTGCTCTTGACAGAGCAGCAAACCCGGGGGCACGTGCTATACCGTGACGCCCCAGGGCAGCGGGGAGGCTCGCAGGGGGCTGCTCCCTCATTTTGGCTCAGGGCTAAGGGGTCCCGGCTCCGCTGGGGCAGCTCCTGCAGCCGGCTGTCCCCTCCAGCCTGCAGCCTGGCGAAGCAGACGGGGCTCTCGGGAGGTGTGGAGCTGTGGTTTTGCAAACAGCTGAGCCGGCGAGGTCTTCATCTTCCTCTTCCCCTCCCTGCTGGCCTGGCCCTGTCATGGGGGCTTCTGGGGCACTTTGTGCTCCGAATGGGGAACTGGTTTTCACTGGGTTTCCTGCTGTTTTATGCGTTCAGCAACTCCTGGAAAGTCCAGTGAGCCCCAGAACTTGCTCAAGACAAAAGTGGGGCAAAGCATCCTTTCCTTTCCAAAGCAGCGAGTGCCTCGCATGCCCCGAGCCATCTCTCAAGCCTGGTGCAGTGAGGAACCGAAGGCGGCTTGGTTCTGCCTGCCAGAGATCCATGTGGTCACTCACATTTGCAGGATTTTCCTTGCAGAGGTTAGGGGTGGCTTGTTTTTTCCCTGTTTTTATATGTGTATATTATTTCCAAAGTTGCATTTGCAGGTGCAGCTGTGGGGCAGTGGCTCCTGCGCAGCCACCGGTGACCCAGCACAGCGGGAGCCCCTGGTGTCACCCCCCTTGGGCCCCAAAACTTCTGCACCGGGGCAGCTCTTGCTGTTCATGGAGGAAATAATTCCCCTGAGCTTCTTGCAGTTAAAAGGCAGCTTTAGGAAAACTACCAGAGAAATGTCTAATGGTGAATTTTGCTTGACAGTTGTATCAGCGATCCTGATAAGAAGTGTTACCGCTCGTCTAGACAAAAGCACCAGAACACAAACACGATGTAGAGGAGAGGGAGATGAGATAATCTAATGGGTTCCTTTTTGTCTCCAGCCCATTCCTCTAACAGCGGGGTGTTTGTGGGCAGCACCAAAGGGCTCAGGGGGTCGTGCAAAGCCAGGCTGGTGCTTTTGGGGCTGGGGGAGACAGCGTGCGACCCGAGCAATGGGTTGGTGCCTGTCCAGGGCAGAGCGAGAGAACGGCGCAGCTGGATGATGCGATGTTGCTCTGTGACGGTGTCAGAATAAAACCTGTCAGAATAAACCTTGAGGTCCTCACGGGGCTTTGAGGAGCTGCAGGGGGGTATTTTCGGGGTATTGCTGTTAGCGTGAGAGATCACACCGGCTCCTAGGGGCCATCGCTAAGCGATGCTCGAGTTGCACCCAGGAAATGGTGTGAAATGCACGTGCAGGAGCGGGGAGCGTTGCTCGGTTCCAGGAGCGCGAGGCGCGGTGCCACACGAGGAGTGCCACCTGCTGGCACCTCGCCCCAGCCCAGCACCGTCTGCCCAGTGAGAGGAGAGCTCGGTGGGAGCAGCAGGGCCCTGCGGAGGGGGGGCACAGTTGGGACGGCTTCCCTGGCTCCTTCGGGGACGTCCTCGTGGCACGGGCACATCCTCCACCCGCCGGGTGCAGGAGGAGCCCAGACGCACGCGTGTGCCATGGTGGGCTCGTCCTTACCCACACGGCTGGTTTAAGTGGGACACAGCTGGTGGGAGCGGTGCCACCCTCCTGTCCCATCCCTTGAGCTGGTCCCTATGTGCGTGGCCAGGTGACAGATGTAGGTTTAAAACCAGCCACCATCCCAGTGCCTCAGTCTGTCCTCAGGGGTCTGGGGTAACACCCTGCTTGGATGTGGGTGTCGTGGATGGAGGGAACCAGGGCACGAGGTGCTGGAGCAACTTTTCCGTGTCCCCTGGCTGAGGTGACTTCATGAAGTCTCTTGAGGCTGATGGGCAGCCAAAACCAACAGCTTCCCCTGAGGACAGGAGGCTGGATGAGACTTCACCTTTTGGACTCTGCTCCATAAGCTGGTGTTGCCCTTAAAACAAAACTGGTTTCTTTCTTCAGGTAAGCTCTTCCCGTGACATGTCCTCTTGGCTTTAGGGGCAGAAGTGGAATTTGGGGCATGGAGCATGGTTATGCAAAGATGTGGATTCTTAGCAAGGAAAGGGACAAGTGAACATCTTGAAGTATTTATAGTTAAAGAGGGGAAAAAAAAAGTCGTGGTTCTTGGAAACGGTGCTTCTTAGTAGCAAGTAGATCAAATACAGCCCTTTTTAATGTAATTTAAATAATCGATGGTATATTCAATTACAGAAATATTTGGCAGAGCTCTAAATAGGTCACATCTGTCCTTAAACCGTTTTTAAGGTAAATATCTCACCATGCTGTGCCGTGTTGACTAAATTTTGCAAAAACTGGTGCCTGGAAGGGACCCCTCGTGGGCTCCACGTGCTGTTAATCCCCCAGACCCAGTGCCATGTGCGCTGCTGGGGTGTGGGTGTGCTCTGGGGATCCTGCTCTGGGTGTTTGGGTGCAGAGGGTCGCGGTCCTCCACTTACAGCCCTCCAACCTGAACTTTTTTGGGTTTTGGCATCGAACGAATGCAGTGGGTGTGCGGCTGCTGCGCTGCCCAGCGCCGTGCTTTGGGGGAGGTCTGGGGGGTGAGCCCCACGGTGAGCCGTGTCCCCTCGGAAAAGGAGAAGGGGAAAAAAGACGAACCTCTGTTGTGGCAACCGCGGTCTTGAAGTTATTTGCAAACAAAAGCTGGAGCTCAGGCCTTGCCTCGGCCCCGCGGAGGAGGCAGGTGGTGTTGAGAACACTTTGTTTGGGAAAGTTTTTCTCATTGTGTCGAACAATTCTTCTTAGATGATCCTTCCTGTGGGCTGAATCATCGGCTCGGCTAACACGTTAGCTCTCCTCGCCAGCCCCGCGCCGGTATCCTGTGCGGTCCGGGGCATCCTGTGCCGGGGAGCGGGGCTGCCCAGCACCCCGCAGGATTGCAGCCCCGGCCTCTAGGGCAGAGCAAATGGCCTCAGCCGTGCCTCCCCTTTGCCTTCCTCCCGCCCACACGTGCTCGTGCTCCCTGGGCAGACGTGAGCTGTTTTTTCCTCTTGCTCCAGGGGAGTTCGCAGGGCAGGCCGCTGGGCTGGTAGCCACATGGTGTTAACCACCGGCCCTCTTCCCTCGAAGAGAAGGCTCCCAGGTAAACTACTGAGGCCACCGGGATTGTGGGTGTTTGGCCGTTCCCCCACATCATTTCCCCATTATTTGGAAACGGCCTGAAATTTGTCTAATTTTTAACCACCTCTGGCCTCCCTGCCCAGTGGGCTGGGAGCGCTCACGTACACGGTGCTGGTGCCGCTCTCGGGACGTGTCCCAGGGAAATCGCTGAGGAAAGTCTTCTCCTTTGATCTGAAATGTCTCTCTTGCAACATTTTAGTCGGTCAGGTGGAAGTAAACGGGCTTCTGGCTCCTATTTTCCTGCTCTGGGAGCAACGGAGACCCAGTGGGAAAAGATTTATATTCCCCTGCAAAAGGACAGCGCCCCCATTGCATTTCTGACACCCTCATTTTATTTTACGTTGCAAATTAAACAATACTTGGAAAGATGCAAATTGGAGCGGAAATAGAGGTAAATGCCTCTAACCAAAATAGTCCGGGTGTGCGAGCATCTGTACGTACATGCAAAACACACGATTGTCTGCGAAATCCGAAAGGTCAGTGCGTGGCGTCCCGGGGGACACGCAGCCATCGTATTTCACTCCCCGCTGGCATCGGGCTGCTGTGCACGCTCAGCAAAATGAATTCTTTCTTCGGACAACAATGCGTGCGTTAGTCTCGAGTGTCTGCATCTTTCATGAGTGTGCAACTTTGTGGTAAAACAAATGAGCTGGAAAAAAACAGGATGTGGATTTACTCTCGCTCCTCTCTCCCCAAAGCTTTCTGTTTAACGGGATATAACCCCTTGCTTCACAGATAAGCCTCTATCTGTTGGATTTAAGTTGTTTTGTGGTAGCAGACATGTTGCTGTTGTCGGATATATGTGATGCAGGACGTGAAGAGTTCTCTACGGGGCTGTCCTCGTGTTTAAGTTGCCTTGTGGGCTTGCTGCTCCCAAGAAGCCCTCGGAGGCCTCAGAGGGGCTTGGAGATGGGGATTTGGAGCGGCACGAGTCCAATGTGTAGGCCAGGGACTCCTCATAACCCCATTCCTTGGGTTTCCATATTTAATATTATTATGCTTTTTCAAGTTTGCATGCCTGGGAGCAGACTGCAGGGAAGGCGAAGGGGCAGTGAGGCCGATGGCCGGCGCCGCGCTCCTTCCCACTGGTTTTCCAAAGTCCCGCTGGGAGCACAGCTTTGGGGCATGTTCCCGGGGGTCCTCAACAAAAACGTGTGGGGAGGATGGGGGGGGGACACCTGCAATGTGCCCCTCGGGGGCTAATACTGGAAGCGGGGCCTGGAGGTTGGCCCTGCACCACCCTCAGAGCTGCCAGCAGCTGCCTGGAAGCAGTCGCCTCTTTTTGGGCCCCTCCATCCACGGGTAGCAGAGCTGTTCCTCTGAATTACGCCATAATCCAAGGTGCTAACAAAGCCAGGCTAATTCTGACACTTGTTATCAGCCCGCCTTAAATCAACATTGTTCTTGGATGTGTCCCCACGATTTGTCCCTGATTTGTCCCTGCTCGGCATCCCGCTCCTTGTGAAGTGAGAATGGGGCGGTGGGCACGGGGGGAGCGAGGGACATGAGTGGGACCGGCCCACGCGCTGCCGACCCGCTGAAGGCACTGCCTGGCCCAGCCCCGTTATCATCTGTCCCGCTTTCGTGCCGCTCCTTTGTGCTCTTGTTTGGTCATTGCTGTGCCGTTGTTTTCACAGCTGGTGGAAGTGTTTTGAGCTTTAAAGTTTATTTTCTTCCCTCTGGTTGTCGTCACAGGTTTGTTTTCTTTCTCCCCGTGGCATCTTGCTGGCCTTACCCGGGGCTGGGAGGTGTGCCTTCGTGCCTTGGCTGGGGGGGAGGCCCGCTGGCCTCGCTGCCTTGGCCTCGCCTCGTTGGCCGTCATTAACTTAACGAACCCATCCAGCTTGGCCTCTCCCCCGAGGAGAAGGGCCACAGTGCAGCGTTTTCCCACCACCTGCACATCGCGCCGTTGTTTTGCACGGCCTTGGTGGGGCTGGCCCAGGTGATTTGTTTTCTTAATTACGACTTGGAGGGGGCAAGCTCTCGTCTTCATCCCCGTTACCAACAGGGTCGGGGGCTGTGTCCCTGCTCTCGGCACCAGGCACCCCTTACCCCTGTGCTGGGTGCGGTGCCTGCTGGCTTTCTCTGCTCCTTCCTGGGACATCGCCCTAGCCCCCAGATCCTGGGCCCAGGGCTGCCGTGGAGCCTGCCCTGTCCTGCGAGAGCTCTTGCAGCCACTCCTGGGCTCAGAAATCCAGGCTAAGCACTTCCCTAACCCACAGCAGGGGCTGCAAATGCAGCTCTGTTTGGAAACACCACGTGCAACATCTCGCAGACCATCTTCCGAAAGACTGTGAGTACAAAATACCTCCTTGGCTTTTTTTCCCCTTTCTGGCTTTGTTTTATCTGCAGATTTAATTTCTCTTTCCTGCTTTGTCTCCATACTCATCCCTTGCCTGAAGCCAATGGGGGATGGATCATTTTCCCCTCTCTCTTTGGGGTACCTCTCCCATTTTTCCCCAGCCCCAAATATTTCCTCAAATTCCACTCTTGAGTGTGGACCATGCAGCAACTGCTGAACCAGAACATGACACAGGAGATGCCAGAGCAGATGCAAAGCGGAGGAATTAATGATCGCGGAAGTGGTGGCATCAGCTTTTTTTTTTTTCTTTTTTTTTTTTTTTAGTCAAAATTATGCCTGAGCATGCGTTTGGGGAGGGGGAGCCAGCAGCAGGCGTCCCCCTCAGGGCAGGGGTGCAGGCGCTTGTGCGGCATGGCTGTGTGCACCTTGGTTTTGAATTCCTCGTGCTTTCATTGGCACAAAGATAAACGGGGAAGGGCCTGCCCCATAAACCTGTAGGGTTCTGCTATGGCAGGCTCCGAGGTGACCTCGTTCAGTGCACCAGCAGGGTCCATCCCTCCACGGGGGGCGTGATCCAGAGGGCCCACCAAAGCACTCGCTTCCTTCCCTGGCAGCAGCACGGAGCCCTCCCTGCCCTTCGGCTGGCAGCACCGAGCATCCCGAGCTGCCCTCCAGGTGTTCAGCCCTGCTTGCTCTTGCTTTTTTTTCCTTTTTTTTTTTTCCCCTTTTTTTTTTTATATATGTGGGGGCTGGGGGGTGGAATTGTTTTGTCGTGCGCCGGGAAAAGGAAGTGAACAAATTGTATAGTCCCGTCCACAATCAACGTCCTGTAAACAGCCGGCGACTGCCTCCCATTCAAATCTGTTTTTTCCTATTCGGGGGCGGACGGGGCTGGTAAATAAACAGGCAGCCGCTCCGAAACACCCCGGTTTTCCCCTTGGCGAGGCCGTGCCAGTGGCCGGGGGGGCTTTCCCTGAGGATGCCTCAGTGTTGGGATGTGTTGGTGCTGTTGTTTCTCACTGGGCGGCAGCACGTGGGCCCAGGGAGCGAACCCTCGCCAGGAAAAACAACTTTGCTGGTTTGACTGGGACTAAAGCTAATTACTAGTCGACTAATTTTATTGATTTCAAATCCCTTTTAGTGGAGATTTTGCTGTGAGGCTGATCGCCAGAGCGATTAGGACACAAAGCCGCTTAATTTGGAAGTGTTTATCAAGCAGCCTTCTGTCACCTCTCTTTCAAATCAAATTACGGTGGCACCGGTGGCTGTCACCGCAGTGTCCCACCTCTGGTGGAGGCAGGCGCTGGGCGTCGCGTGGGCACCCCCTGTCCTGCTGGTGTGTTCACAAGCGTGGCCCTGGTGGGCTTTTGCTTCTGGGGTTTTTATTCCCAGCTCTGTATTCCCGTCCTGCTGCAACGAGGGCCACCAGAGCCACCTCGCTCGTGCTTGGGCATCGCCATCCTCCAGCAAAGCCAGGGCTGCGACTGCTCCCAGAGCTGGGGCTTGGCCTTAATATTTCTAATAGATTTATTAAAAAAAATAAAAATAATAAAGGGTATTTTGATGGGAATCAGATTAAGGAGGGCTCTTTGATGCTGACAGATTGTGCTGGGCAGGGTGGAGGCATCAGGGGGAGGGAAGCGCTCAGCCCGGCTCAGCTGCAGCCCAAGCCACACAGCGGCCCCCGGTGATGTCCCCACCAATGTCCCTCACTGTCCCCCAGCACGGGGCTGCCACTGCCTTCTTCTGAGGCCAAAAGTGAGTCATCTTCAAGGCATTTTGAACACGCTGGACCACAGCTTTGCAGCTTTACGTGCGCTCCTCCAGGTGTGCCTTGGTGCAGGGTTTAAGAGCAAGCCCTTGGTCTTGGTGCACCAATGGTAACTGAGCAGTCTCGGGGGCAAGATGTCCCACTTCGTGTGTCCCTGCGTGTCCCCTGGGTTCAGAGGAGCGCTGCCTGCCCCATGGGTTTTGCTTGCAAAGGGGTTACTGGGGATAGAGCTCCTGTTGAAGGACCTGCAGTGGCTGGATGGTGGAGACATCCAACACCCAGCCCTGCTCTCTGCCAGCTGCAGCCCGGAGCTGTGCTGGGATCAAGGAGTGGAGAGCTCTGAGAAGCGCCCCTCCTGAAGCCATGGGGCTCTCCGATGGCTCAAGGGACAGGACAGCTTCCCAGGTAGAATCCAGGGCTCTGGTTATTGACTGAAGCCAGAGCCAGCATCTCTGCGTGGCGTTTTCAGCTCCAGGCATCCCGGGCGCGGGGGCTGAAGCAGCCTGCAGAGAACAGGGTGGGAAGGAGCGCACGTGGCTGCTGCTGGGATGTGGGAACGGGGCAGAAAACCACACAGCCTCCTTAACCAGTTCGCTGGTTTCAGAGCTGCAGGTTCCCTCCTGTGTGGGGAGCTGCTCCCGGGGCCCGGACAGCTCATGTGGGATGGGGCAGGTGTCTGAGAGCAAACACACCAGCACCCTGCTCGCCTTCGGAAAGGGGTGCAGAGCAGGGGATGCTTCGTAGCATGCAAGGTTGGGGTAGTAAATGCACTGCTGAATTCACCATTCCTCTCACTCATAACTGAAAGCCCCCATGGTTTGAATGCGTCCTTGGAGGGTGTGCTGGGGTGGCGAGGGCATGCAGGGCCTCGTGGCGCACGGGGGGCTTTTACTCAGGCTCAGTTTGGGCAAATTATTTTTATCCGTGCTGAGAGCTTAGAGCAGTTCTTGTCTATCAGCTCTTCTTAGCTGTGGCACAGAAATCGTAAGTAAAAAAAAAAATGACTGTCTGACAGCTACATCTTATTCTATTAGTACATTTTAATTAGAACATGAGCAAGAAATGCATTATGAATATTCATGATCAGGGTTATTAAAATGCACAATTAATCTGTACGTTTTTTAATAACTGTATTAATGGAGAGAGGAGGTAGCTCCTATTTTTGTCTTTTCTGAATTGGAAAGTGTGCCTTAACTTGGTTAGTTGGAAAAGGGTTTTATTTTAAAATAAAGCTGGCCCCGACCAGCTGCGTGCACGTGTGGGTGTCTGCAGAAACTGCGTGCGTGCCCTGTGCTGGAAGAGCGTTTTCAGCGCTGCAAAGCTCAAAAGCTGGGATATGCTGGTGCAAAAGTAGTCCTGCTCCCTGCCACGCGAGCTGGATACGATCTCAGCTGGGGCCTTGGCTGTAGTTCTTGCCCAGCACCTTGTGCACGTTCGTGTGCAGGAAACCTGCTCTGGGGACGAGGCAGAGCTGGGGAGGGAGGGAGGTGCCCACAGGTCCCTGTCCCATTGCGGGGACACAGGAGGTGACAGCCTTGTCCTGCAGGCAGGTCCCTGAGCCAGGGGGGATTTTTGGGAGTTCCCCTTGAGGAGTTTGGGTGTGACTTTTGGAGGCTTGGTGCACTCGCAGAGCTGGGGGAGCCCGACAGCTCTCCCTGCAGCACGTGAGCAGTGCCCACAGGCAGGAAACTGATGGGCAGTGCCCAGAGCACTCCTGACCTCCATCGGGATGGGGACGAGGTGTGTGGCCTCGCTCCCTGGGCCTCTGTGACCAAAGGGTCCGGGTGAGAGGCTTGCACACCCTTGGGCGAGCACCTGGGGATGTGCTGGAGCTGCTGCAGCCTGCCCCAAATGCCGCCCTTGGCCCTTCTCAGCCCGGACATCTCCATTTCCTGCTCCTTCCCCTTCCTCCTCCTCTTTTTTGGGTCCAGCCCAGCTGCTCGGTGCCGTGGGGAAGGCTCTGGAGCACCGGGAGCAATGGGTGAGCATCACAGGCTGGGGGAAGCGTGGCCGTGGGTGGTGGTGGCAGCAGCCTTGCAGCCTTGCGGGGTGTGGGCTGAGCAAAACCCCACTGAGCCTCGGGTGGGCGGTTTTCCAGAAGCACCTGCTTTTGGCCAGCCTTTGGGTTTTCATGGGTTTGGCAGGGGGCATTTGCTGCCGAGTTGTAGATCCGATACAAAGGGAGGGGAGAGCAGGTCGGCACTACATTGGGATGCCAGAAACGTAAGGTGGGCAGGATGGGTTTTTTGTCCTGGCTTCATCCCAGAAACACCTGAATTCTTAGAACACCTCCAGGCTGAAAATGGGACATTCTGCAGGCACCTTTCGCCCCGGTTGCTGAAGCTTGGGAAGATGTGAGACCATTTTTTTGAGCTGTTTCGAGCTTCGGTCCGCAGGCTGGCCCCTGTCGTGGGCTTCCAGGCACCAGAGCCCCGCCAGGAGGCTGCCCCATTGAGCATCCCCCCTGGGGCAGCTCCTCGTGGTTCAGGGGGGCTGGAGAAGGGCTGGGGGGGGCCTCGCTGGCTGCAGCCACCAGGGCATGCCACCCTCCTTGTCCTGCCTGCACGAAGGGCTGAGTTTTTGCCAGGGGTGGCTGAGGCTGCGGTTACTGCTCACCTCATCACCCCGACTGCTGGGATGCTCCAAAAGTACCCGGGAAAGCAAAATGAATAGGAGCCTTTCTGCCTCCCGATCTCCACTGGTGTTTGCGGGGTATGCAGATGAATTGCTTTAGAAAAACACATTAGCAAAGCAAAAGTTTATTCTAGGAAGTAGGAGGTGGGAGAATTGGCAGTAATTCTCCCTAGTATCCAAGGTATTATTAGAGGCTTATCCCTGCTCTGCACAGTAATCACATTGGAAATTTTTGATTAGAAAACAAAATCTAAATGAGAATTATGAATATTCATTAGGTGTAGAGATTAATATGCATAATTATGCAAATTAGACAGCAATTAAACACCAATTCTCTGGGGAAATGATTAACACAAAGGCACAGAAATAGAAGGATGTAATTTGAAAGAAGTTTCTGGTTAAATGAACAGTAAGGGGAGCGGAGGAGACAAATACGTGGCGTGTTTGCCATAATAATCAGCTTTGCTAAAATGCAGGCGGAGTGCGCCCTGAAACTGCCCGGCCCTCGCTGCTCCCCCAGTTCCTCGTGTCGGGGCCGCTCTGTTTGGAGCCCAACATCCCATAAATGCTGCTGGCACCCCGACAGAGCTGGCTGGGGCAGGAGGAGCCCATGGAGCCCCCAGTTTTGGGGATGGGAACGGGGTCCGTGCACAGTTTCAAGGCAGAGGTGGCTCCATCCCTCTTGTGGGCTCAGGGCTCTCCGCAGCAGCCCCGCAGCCGACCCAGCTCTGGTACCACCAGGGTGAAAGCAGGTGGAGGAGGAACAGCCTCTGCCTCGTGCCGGTCCCTCGTGGCACCCATGGGTGCAGGATCCTGTCCTCTCTGGCCTTAGATGTGAGCCCCAGGTGCCAGCTCACATCACCAAACACCAGGTTGGAAATCCCACTGCTCAGCCGGGCCAGGGCTCAGCCTCGCCTGCCAGGAGAAGTTTCCCCCGTGCAGTCGCAGTGCCCGATTTAACTGCAGAGCTCGGCTGCTGCGGCTCCCGGGGCGATTCTGTCCCGGTGGATGTTGGCCACCTCCCTCGGGCACCTCGTGTGCTGGTCGCCCGAGAGGCACAGCCTGGGCGGACCTGGCAGGCGATGAAAGGAGACGGTTTCCTACCGCAGCCTGCGAGCAGGCACGTTGCAAAACCCCTCCCGTTGGTTCGCTGCCATCCTGGGCTGAGTCACCTTTGCGCGGGACACGCTTCGGAGGGCTAAAAATTACCCGGGTGGGAGCGGGCTCTGATCGGAGCCGCAGCATCCACACACCATCCTCTGCAGGAGCACGGGGCTTACACCAAAAATAGCCGTGAAAAAGCATGAAAAAGCGTGAAAAAGCATAGTGGTGTGCCCCAGCACGTCACATCCGAGGCTCTTTTGGTGGAGAGCAGAGTTTTTTAGCCCGTGATCCAGCAGTGGGCAAGCCTGTTGGCACGCTGCTCACAAGCAAAAATCGGGTCCCGCTGGAGCACCGGGATGGGCACGATCGGTTCTTAATTTGCAGCCCTCTTAAACATCAGGCTTCGAGGAGAGCAGGCTCCTCGGCACCGCGGGGTAACGCGGGGGTAAAATACTCGTTTCTCCTCTTCCCACTGCCCCGTGTTTTGAAGCCTTTCCAGGCTGCGGTGGGATCAGCTTTGAACTCCCAGCTGAAGTGGGAAGGTGGGGATGGAGAGGGGAGGATCGGTCACGCCAAGTGGAAGTGGTTTATTAATGAAAATATTGTTTTGTTTGTAGAAGGAAGAGTTAATTTTGCGAGAACACCTTTGAGGCTTTGCTGATAAAGCAAGAGTAACCTTTGTTCTTCCTGTTTTTCGGTAGGTTTGGATGAAAGACCGGGATCAGGTTCCTGGGGAACGGGAGATCAAAACAGCTCCACATTTGACCAAGGAAGGGTAAGGATAAAAGCACAAACACCGAGCTCAAATGAAAATAAACGGGGGCTTTGCGATGGGCTCTCAGTGCGCGCATTGTGCCCAGGCTGGCTCTAACCCTGGAACAACTTTTCTTGCCCCATTTTGAGTGTTGTTCCTGTTACCAGAGGGGGCACAGTGAGCAGAGGGGCCCTGACCTCATCCCTGCAGGCTTTGCTGCTTTGAGGTGCCCCTGGAGAAGGCTTCTCCTCCAAAAACTTCACCCAGACCTGGAGCCTGCGATCTTCCCTCTCCCCATGCTCAGGTTTGGGCATGGGGAGAAGAGGGCTCAGCACAGCGGGGTTGGGGAGGGCCCCGAATGGGGCTGAGGATGGGGAGAGCTGGGAGGATTTTGTCGGGAAGCAGCCGAGGCTGCAACAGCACAGAACTGGGGCCTGAGGAGGGGAAGAGAGAAAAGACATTAACTTAATTGAAATGGTGTTTTTTTGACAGATGCTCATGTTTTAATGGGTTTGTGTGATTCGTTTTCGCAATGACACCGTTCCCTTCCCTTAGGTCAGTGGCAGAGCAGGCGCTGTATCATTTCTCATTTTTATAGACCTTCTCTCCCCCTCAACCCCCCCCGGCTCGGGGGGGCTTTGGGGCTCTCCGCCTCTCACCTGGCGGGTGCTGAGCGAAGGCAGAAACTGTGCAGGAGCCGCAAGCATGGGGCAAAGCCTTCCTGTGTCCCTGCCTTGGTGCCACGTCCCCTCCAAACGCTGCAGCTGCGCTGCCCGCTCCCCGCCGCGAGGCTGGGATCGTTTCTGTGCCCTACTCACGAGCTGCCTTTGACTTTGACCCTTCTTGCTGCGAGAGGCACTGCACCCCGACAGCCCGGCCTCTCGGGTTTGTGCAGTGCATTGATGCGACTTGGGGGCTGACTGGGGATTTTGGTCTCTCCAGGGACTGCCCATACAGCAGCAGCTCGGGTCTTTTTCCTTCCTCCCCCCCGGCATCAGGTCGCGCCGCGTTAGGTTGGGCACGCGTGGAGGTCGATAACCCACACACGCCTCGCGTGCTTGGCTCAGCACCCCCGGGCACCCGCTGATCATGTCCGTGTTGCTTCAGCAGAGCTATGGTGAAGGCCCCCACTACGGCGAGCACAGGGACCTGCCGTCGCACAACAGCATATCTTCATCACCATTCCTGGGACCTGGACTAGTGGGTAAGTGCCTTCCGCTGCCCCGTAGGTGCGGGATTAATCCGGGGCGATCTAACAGGGAGAGGTGTGTGCTTACTGGCAGCGTTTGCACTGCCCAGCGCTCCTGCTTCCCCCATCAGACCCGCTCCAGAAGGGGCTATCGGAGCTGTGGTTGAAGGGGCTGCTGGCCAGAGGGGCTCATCAGTGCCTGATGTGCACGGCAGCCTCTGGATTTTATGTGTGTGATTATTTTTCCCTGTTCTGCTGTAGCACCCAAGGGCAATAACAGAGATTGATGCCTGCTGCGCTGGCACGGGAAGGGCTGAGTTTGCTCTCAAGGAGCTGGTAATCGGGAGTGGAAAGGCATGCAGGGGGGGAAATGGACACAGCCCATGCTCAAGGTCTTGCAACAGGCTCGTGGTGGCAGGACGCTCGGCCTTCCAGCCTTGTTGCTGTAGGCAGAGAGCCAGGGTGCTCCTTCGTTCAGGCACTGGGGTTCAGGGGGGGCCTCTTTTTGTGGGCAGAGCCCTCTGCAGGGCTCCTCCATCCCTCATCCAGCTCCTCAGTTCCTTGTGCCGGGCAGCACAAGGGGCAGCACGCCTCGCTGTGCCGGGACCGTGATCCTGCGGGACCGGGGTGCGTGCCACAAGTTACCCAGTTCCCTCTCCCAGCTTGGGGGTGGAAGGAGAGAGATTAAGAGCAGAAAATAGCCATCTTGAAGGTCTTAGAGATCTCTAATGACATTAGGCCAGGATTTGGGGTTAGTCCTCCCCACCTTTGCCCACGCAGTGGTGGGTTGAGCCTTCCAGCAAGCGCTCGTGGTTGCACGGGTGGGGTTAGCAGAGGGAATTGTGTTTGAAGCAGAAAATCCCCACCACGCTCTGAGGTTCCTCCTCCAGAGCTGGTCAGAAAGGGGAAGAGAAGAGCGGGGCAGCACTGGGAAGTGGCTGTCAGCGTGCTTCCTCCTCCTGGCCCGTGTCTGGGGCACGGGGCTCATCCTCGGCCCCGCTCCCCCGTTAAACTCCTCGCTGCTGGGGCGGGACGTTCGATTGTCCTTCGCCTTCCAAAGGTGGAAGAGCGTTTCCGAGTGGCTCCCTTTGCGAGGGCGGTTGTTCCTTCTCATTTTCTGCCCCAGGAGGATGTAAGCAAAGTAGAAGAGATGTTCCTTAATAAGGCAGGGGAGCCTTGATGTAATGCAGCAGGGTTTTGTGGGGTGTGCGCGGGGGGGAGGACCCCTCCCAGCCCATCCCATGCCGGGGGCAGAGGCAGCCTTGAGAGCTTCCAGCCGAGAAGGAGCTGCCCGGGGAGGAACACGGAGGTTTCCCCTTTGATGTGTGCAGGGAAGACACGTTTGGCTTCCTCTCAAAGCCAGGGCTCCCGGTGCTTGGCAAGCACCGCGGCACTCCCCGACGGGGCTGCGAACCCAGCCGGTCCCCAGCACGTGGAGCCGGAGCCGCCCCCGCCCCGGCGGTGACTTCCAGCAGCTGCCACCAAAGCGGTGGCACCCAGCGCCCCGCACTGCCCCCGGCCCTCCTGCTGCCCGTGCCAGGTCTTGGGCGCAGCACCCGGAGCTCCACCACCAGGACGGGAGCTGGGGGGGGGCCGGGAAAGTGCAGACAGGAGGGGCAGGGACCTCCGGACATTTCAAAGTCGCTTTTGTGCCTAAAATTGAATGCGGTTAAAGGAGAAAACACCGGCTCCTGGAGCAGGTTCCAAAATAAATAAATCGGCTTTGCTTAGCCTCTGTGCTCTTGTGCTGAGAACGACAGGCTGGAGGAAGACCACAGGTGGAGTTTTCTCTTCCTCTTTGCCAAACTGAAAACTTTTCAAGTGGTGAAATCATAAATGGAAGATGAGAGAAAGGAGAGCAGGAAAAAAAATCTTTTTGCATATGATAGCAGTAGCGAAGTGGGAGGGAAGTGTGAGCTTTGGAGATGTCACTTCACTGTGTCACTCCCTGGTTTCCCAAAAGGTTCCCCCCGGGGGGCACAAGCTGGGAAAAGTGATGCCAACGGGGCAGTCAAGTGGGACTGATGAATTTTAAAGCGTAAGGCGGTGGAAGGGGCAGATTAGCATGGACAGACACACCAGGTGGTACCGGATGGGCAAAAGGTGCATGAAATGCGCTCACGTAAACCCTTCTCCAAAATAAGAGTTTGTATCCATTTCCCACTCAACCTCTATTTCTTCAGGGAGGAGCAGAAACCGCTGGAAGAAACATTTCAGGAGGAACATTGTCCTTGTTGGAAACCACGGCCTTTTGGCCCAGGGCTCCCCTCCACGTGCAGCATGGCTGAGCAGCCGTGGGGAGAAAAATGCTTCAGCAGCCCCCATGGGGTGGTGGTGGGGCACAAAGCTCTGGAGCAAAGTGCTGGAGAGGTTTGGTCCCAGAAGGACGGAGCGCGTGTGGTTCTCTGCAGCGGGTGATGGATCCTGGGGGCAGGAGGCACGGGTGCTGCTGGCTGCAGGCACCCGGGTACACTGGGCTCGCAGGGAGGCTCTGCAGATGGCAGAGATGCCCCGTGCAGCACACGCCTCCCCCAGGACTGGTTTTGAGTTCGCAGAGCAGCCTTTGAAAGGAGAAGTGCTGCTTTCCTTTCCGTTCAGCTGGGACACCAAATGTGACGTTTGGGGCTCACCGGTGGTCTTCGGGTGAGCGCACGGCACCCGGCACAGTGGGAGCTGGGCTCTGGGAGGCGCTGAGCACAGACTGGGGGGCTGCTCCCCTAGCAGGACCCAGGAGCTCTCGGGGCTCCAAGGGCTGCCCGGGCCCCTGCTCATGCACATTGGGAAGGGGATGGTGCGAGGGCAGTCTCCAGTCAGGTGCTTTCCAAAGCACTGGGTCCCCTCTGGCACAGCTTCTAATCGGCAAAGCACTGGGGGAAAAAAAGCGAGAGGGAATGTCTGCAAGACTGGCCGGGTGGGAACCTGGCCTGCGTTGCAGTGGACTGGATGAGCTAAGTTTATAAAAAGCCCTGGAACAGAGCTGCTGTTAGTGCCGTGAACAAGAACCTGCCCTGGTGACAGGTAGGGGACGGTGACCGCGATGAGCAGGGAGCAGTAACAACACCCACATGCTCCATCCTCCAACAAGTTCCCAACCCGTGCTCCCTCGGTGCCGCTCCCCAAGGCTGGGTGACAATGTCCTGGTGAGGTCCAAGCACTGGGGGTGCGCAGTGGGACGGGGACCCCCGTGGCCCTGGGTGGCACGAGGTTTATGGGGGCCATCCCTGTCTGCCCGGGGGGGGATGCCGGGACGTGGCACGGTGACGAACAGGCTTGTCACAGAGAGCGAGGAGCATTTTTTGTTTTAATTCACCAATCTTCCAAATCAGTCACTCTTTTACCATTCATCTTCAGCAGGGGGAGATGGGGGGGGATTGCTTAAACAGCAGGGAAACTGATAAGCCATAACAGATTTCTTTCTAGTAATTATTTCTAGTAATTAGCTTCTTTTCAGAGGAGTGTTTCTAATCTTGTGTGCATTGTGAGCTGTTGTGGATTGTGTTCTTCCTGGACAATGGTTTTAATCTGCCTGCGGACGGGGGTTTGTTGCCGCTCCTGGTTTTTTTTTCTGTTTTTTTTTTTTTTTTTTTTAAAAACTATTTCCCCCCTCCCTTTTAATGGCTGGCTGTGTTTTTCCTCCCCTTTCTCCCCAGGACGTAATTCTGATGGAATTAGCGGGGCTGGGAGAGGCGCGCTGTGGGTGGGAGCCGGGGCTGGGGTGATGCGAGGGCGCCCGTGTGAACTCCCCGCGGGCTGGAAGGGGCCGCGCGGCGGCGAGGCACCTGCGTCCTCCCGGCAGGCGCTGGCAGAACCTGTAGGCGACGTGGATCGCCTTTTCTTCTGCGCATCTGCCAGCGGGGCTTGTCTCGGGGAGAGAAACGGCAAAACCACAGGTTTGCTTGAAAGCACTGCCCGGCTTGTGTTGGAGGGGAGATGCCCGCGCTCAGCCCCGGGGGCAAAAAGGGCTGCGGGATGCGGGGCAGCGAGGCCAGACCCTGCTCCTCGCGGAGCTCGCTGCTCGCCTTGAGAAAGAGGAGTTTTTATCCTGGTGTTTCACCTCGCTCTGGGAGCAAATCTGAGTTAGGGAGGGGAGAACTGAGTTAGGAGTCCTGGGTGCTGCCCTGGGGAGGGCTTCGGCTGAGCGCCGGCGCTGCGGGATCCTGCAAGAGAGGACACGCCAGGGAGAGGGGAGGGATTGGGAAAGCACTTGTTGAGCAGGGTTGAAGGCTAGGGAAGGGCTTGGCAAAGGGGGATGGATGGCAGGGCTCGCAGCGAAGCGAACCAGTGAACGCCATAAATACGAAATGCTCCCAGCCAGTTTCTGGGTGCACCTTGTTTTTAAGGTGCTCTCCGCAGTGCTTCTCCTTTGCGTGCTAAAAGCTGCAGGGGCAAATCCAGAGGACGGGATTCCCTTGGAATCCGATTCCTCACTCAAAGGCTTTTATTCTTGGTATCCTGATTTTTTTCCAGAGTTCGCTTGATGTCTGCCCGCCTCTTCACCCTGTTGGATTTCAGTCATTTGGAGGTGGTGTTTGGGGAGATTCCTGGCATTTGCTCTACCGAGAGCTGCTTCCATTGTGGTCCATGCTGCACTGCTGGGGTTTAGCCCTGTTTTTGGGGCTGTGCCTAATCTTGGAGCAGCCTGGTTTGCTGCGTGTGCTGCCGGGCATCTCCCCGGCACCAGAAACATCACCTCCTTCTGCCAGCTTCAGCTTTGTCTGCTCTTTTTAAAATAAGCTCAGTATTTGTTATGATCCAGAAAAGTTTGCCATTCTTCCAGCCTTCCTCCTCCCGCCTTGTTTTCCTAGGCAACTGAATTTAAAACTTCTGCTGCTGAGATTTTTGCTGCTTTTTTCCTTTTTCTATGTCCTTACGGAACAGAGCGCATGCAGGCACCGGGGCCGCGCTCCCTGCCCGCTCTGGGGTTGCTCCCGTCCCGCAGAGCGCTGCTGATCAAAGGTGCCGCGGGTCGCTGGGACCAGGCGTGCTTTGTTCCTGCCATGAATCACGTCAGATGAAAGTAGCAGGTTTTTGGGAAAGATTGGGCAGACTTTACACTGGGCTGCAGTCGTATTTCTGTTCGAGTGCCTTTCAGCGCGGCGTTGGAGACCGTCAGGGTGGACGAGGTGCTGTGCCCCTGGCTCACGGCTCGTGGAAGCCGCGACGTGTTTGCAGAAGAGAGGGCTCGTGGTTGCTTAACAGCTAAACCATTGTGGAATTACCCTGGTTTTCCTCTGGTTTAGGAGTGATCGCCGTCTCCCTGATGACACAACTTGTGGAGTTATTTGTGTAACGCCGCCGGCGCTGCGGCAAATATAGCCGCTAAGCGCTTTTAAAAATTAGGTCATTTAAGAGATTTGTCCTCTGACATTTTGACCTTAGTTTACTTAACATTTAAGCCTCTGAAACGAAACAGCGGCGGGGCCTGGCCATCGGGATGCCAGCACGGGGAGGAGCGATGCCGAACAGCGGGGCCGGAGCCACCCAGTCCCTCCTGGGGCTCTCGGGTTCGGCTGCCGCAGAGGAGGGACCCGCTCAGAAATTCGGGGTTGAGTTCAAGGCCCCAAACTAAGTCAGTGCCAGGGGTTGCAAAACCAAGCAGCCTCCTCTCCCGTCCCACCTCTCTGCCTGTTTCATGGGGCTGGTTTGGGGAAGTTTTCTCCCCCCCCCCATCTTTCAGCCGTTCCCCCAAAACCTCTTCACAGCACGTGTAGCTGCCTGCCCACTGCAGCCCCAGTGCGTTACCCTGCATCTCAGCAGGCTTTAGGGTAAGCAGATTGGCAAAATCCTCCCCCTGACATTTTTGCTTACTAAGCCAGCCCAGGGGCAGGATGCAATCACCCCAATTGGGGAAGGGGTTTCGCAGGGGGCTCCTGGAGCCCATCACCACCCGGCTGCGTCCCTGCACATTGCCCTGCACCGGGACAGGGACGTCCTGCCCCTGGCCAAAGCCTTTCTGGAGGTCATCTCCTGTCCCTCGCCCTGTTCCCCAGCACCGTTAATAGGCTGTAATGAACAGCAGGGGAAAACTCCTGTATTTTAAGTATTTTAAGTCCAGTTTTCTATATATTTTTTTAAAGTGAAAAAGTGGCTGCTCCCCACTACAAAAACGTCTTGTTTTGCTTCACGTGGGGGAAAACCCCCAAGCTGGCTGTCAGGGGGCAGTGTAAACCCATTGCCTTTCTCCCAGCCAGGGGTCCCTCCTCGCCCCCATCCCACCCTCCCCGGGGCTGCGGCACTGCCCTGGCACCCTTGGGTGCTGCCTGCCGGGGCCACGGCGTGCTCCGGGGAGGTGGCTGTGAGGAAAGGGGCTGCAGGGACGTTTCAGAATGGAAACGTTTCACCGTGCCTCTTGGGTTTCTTTTTTTCTTTTTTCTTTTTTTTCTTTTTTTTCCCCTCGAAAGCACTATTCTGAGCAGCGCGTGGGCAGGGTGAGGTTGAGCGCTGGCAGGAGCCGCCGCGGGGTGCTCGGGGTGCTGGGGTGCGTGGGCCTGGCTGGCAGCGGGGCTGCTCCTGATCACAGGGACTGAACCCAGGGGCTTGGAGGAGGAAGGGGACGCTTTCCTGTTCAATGCCTGCTCTGTAGAGCCGCGTGCTTTTTGGGAAAGTTGAATATCCACCAAGAAAGGGGAAGGAGATAATCCGTGAGGAGCAGGAGCTCAGTTCTGCTGAGATAGGGTTTCCTATTGTATGGGAAGTGTGCGCAGTCTGGTCAGTCACGCCTGGCTTCGGGTTTGCTCTGCCCCTGCCTCTGCCAAATTCAGATGGCTTTTTTTAATATGTCTGGAGGGTTGGGTTTTTGTTGTTTTTCTTCTTTTTTTCTTTTTTTTTTTTTTTTTTTTGCTCTGGTCTGAAACTGCCAGTTTCCATGGCCACAAGCACTTCCCTGCATCGCAGCCGGTTTGGGGTTTTGCTGTTTAGGGACCGAGCGAGCCCTGCCGCTCGTGAACTTGGAAGAGCTCCTGTGCCAGCAGCAAGCTGCTACCTGCTGCGGGTGCCCCTGCAGACGGGTGCAGGAAGCTCCTACAGGAATGGGCTTCGCGCCTCGGCGGGAGGGCACTTGTGCAGAACCCCCGCTTCCCTTGGACACCAAACATTTCTTGTGTTTTTTCTTCCCCTGTAGGGAAGGGCAGCGAAAGAGCCTCCTACTCCACGTTTGGAAGAGACACAGGGATGCCAGGACTAAACCAGGTAATGATAAAACACGT
The DNA here is from genome assembly GCF_009819795.1 of Aythya fuligula. Classification (NCBI taxonomy): domain Eukaryota; kingdom Metazoa; phylum Chordata; class Aves; order Anseriformes; family Anatidae; genus Aythya; species Aythya fuligula. The sequence continues at coordinate 4,621,410 of NC_045584.1, read as the reverse complement.
CGGGATTTTTGCTTCGATCTGCGGCTGCAGTGCGAGGCGTGAGAGCCCAGGGAAGGGGAATGCGAAGCGCCCTGGCAGCTTGCATCTCGCCTCTGGGCACAGGGTCCTGAAAAGCCTCTGCTCTGCTCAGGAGGGGCTGTTGGGTGCCTGCGGTTCGTACGTGTGCAGTTCTGCAGTTCGTACGTGTGCTGTCAGAGCCAGCAGCGTGATGGAGGTGCCACCCCCTCCGGCTGCCTGCCTGGGGGCTGAGCGCCGCTGGTGCTGCTCGCCCTCCTCTCCCTGCTCCCCTCCTGCCCCCGGCATCTCCTGTGGGGCAGCTCCAGCTCCGACACCTCCATCACACCACACCACAGCTCCCGGGCGTGCTGGAAGCAGCTCGGGCTGCAAGAAGCCCGTGCTTGAAATAAAAAGAAAGCAAAAGCCCTCGCTGGCTAACATCACCCCATGCGCCCGAGGGAGTCTGCAGGATGGTCTCTGCCTTGCCTGGGGGGCATCAGGTGGTGGCTGGGTTCCTACTGGTGCTGTCGATGCTCATCTCCTTGGTCGGGGAGGGACAGGGCTCGGGAGAGCTGCCCCTCGCAGCAGCAGCCGTGCCCCGCTGAGCTGCCCCGTGGGAAGCCCAGGGGCAGGACCAGGGCTGTGGGGTGGGGGAAATTGGCTTCCTGTGGGGAATCCCGCGGGTGTAAATCAGAGCCGGGGAGTGCAGTCAACCAGCACTGAGATAATCTCACCCGCTGCCACGGGCAGCCAGAAATAGTTTTTTGGGAAGAAGTGAGCACCTCCACTTCGATGTGCTGCTGCAAGAGCCCCTGGAGCCCTGCGCCGGTGCCCGAGCACTGCCCCAGGAAGCCGTCCCACCATTTCATCCAGTTCTTGGAACAGCTTTTGGCTGGGCAGCTTTTTATTTTATAGATGTACACACACACACATATTACGTGTTTTAATTTTACACAAATTTGTCATAATTTCCTCTTCTCTGAACTGAGGATGTTTCCTTTGCTGAAACAGCTGTGCTGGCTGTCTGTGCCAGAGTGGATTTAATTTACCACTGAAGCTGCTAAAATAAAAACGGGACAGATGCCAAGCCGTGCTTTTTAATGTTATGGTTTTGCTGGGGTTTCGTGGAGGAGGGGGAGATATAAGGTAACAGACGTGGGGTGGGCAAATGGTGCCGCGGGCTGGGAGAGGCCCTGGCGCGGGCGCGCGGGGCCGGATCGGGTGGCGGCGGGCGAGACGGAGCCCGTTTGATGTGGAGGGGAGACAAAACCCCTCTTGTCGCGGGCAGCGAGCGGGGCCGTCTGCCTGCTCGCCGTGGCCCCCAGAACAGTTGTTGCTTCTGGCTCTGCTTGTGGTGAGGGGTTCGAACCTGGTTTGCTGGAGAAGTGCCGGAAAATTGTCCGATGGCAGATGCCTGGGAGCACGGTCCTCCCCAAAATGCCCTCCCCAAAATGCCCTCCCCAAAATGCCATCATTCCTTCCCAAAACACCCCCACTGAGGCAGATTTGCAGCTCCCCACTCACTTAACCCTTAGCTGCCTCCAGAAGCGTTACCAGGGTGAGGAAGGGGAAGAAAATACCCTTTTCTCTGGGAAGTTGCCTTAAAACCTCGGAGGCTCTCCTGGAGGTACCTGCGGATGGAGCAGGGCAGCAGTGACCGGCCACCAGCACCTCCTCCAGCCCCTTGCTTTTTTTGGCCACGCTGCTCCATGGCGCATAACGTTTTCAGCGCAAAGGTAATATGACCGGTGGAACAGATTGCAGGAATTCTACCAGCTGTGAATACATGAATACTCCTTCCCTCCCCGACCCCTTTTTTGAGGAGGCTGAGCTTTACAGCAGTCCATTTTTCTTTCCGGTTTCTCAAAAGCTCGAAGTCTTCCTTCATTTCAACTTGTCCTCTGAAGATGGCTTGAAACTAAACTTGGGACTCAAAGGCCCTTCGCCAGCCCTGTTAAATTCCATGTAAATACACATAATTTTCTCCCGAGGTGCAAGGGGCAGTGCCGACAGCCGTGCTGCTCCCCTGGGGTCGGGCTCCCCCCAAGGTGAGCTCGGATAAACACAAGGGAGGAGTTTCCTCTTTTTCGAAAGAGAGATTTGACCTTTCTTTGATAAAAACACAAGAGAAAACCACCAAGAGAAAAGGCATTGCAGCTCCATTGCCTTGCTTGCGATGGGTCTGGCTGCATGCCACCATGGACTGGAGAGGAACTGGGATCGTGGGCTTGGTTTTACAGGCAGGGAGGGACTCGGAGATGTGCGGTCAGATGGGCCACAGACAGCGTAACCTCTCCCATGTCTTGCAACCGAGATAAAGCGTGTGTTTAGGGCGATGTTCAGGCACAGCTGAGAGTTGAGACAGTGCAGGGGCTCTTCCAGGAACGGGGCTCTAACACATGGGTTTGCTGGTGGGTGAGCGCTGTGTCTTTGTTCCTGTCCTGGTGTGTCCCCCCCAGCTCCCAGCTGTTCCTGAAAATGGGGAGAGAGAAAAGGGAGAAAGCTCTTACCCCAAAGTAAATGGGGTACATTACTCAGCAGAATAAGCCAGTGAAACCACATCGAGCAGAATGAGACCTCACAGCCGGGTCCCCAGCAGAACACCACCACCCACGGGCCCCTCGTGGGTGCCACATGGGCAGAGCTCGTGGCCTCAGGCAGATGCTTCCCACCTGCTGGGGTTTGCCAGCAGGATGGCGAGGGAGACACAGAGCCCGTCAGCCTAACGGTCGCCTCCTCTTGGCCATCGTAGCAGATTGTGATGCTAAAACCATCGGCGGGGTGTCATCCTGCCCTGGTGGGCAATGAGGTGGCACGGTGAGCGTGGGACTGCGATGCTCCCTGCCACGGCACCTGCTGGAGTGCACCCCTGGCTTGTAGAGAGGTTCCTCGCTGGGGTCTAGTGAGAAAACACAGCTTGAAAAACCCTTTTCTTGCTGCACACGTATTCCTCCCCACCCCTGTATTTACATTATTTCCTTCTGGCCCTTTGGCTTGTTGTTTTTTTTTCTCTTGGCTGAATTTGTGCAAGGGTGGCTCAAGGCAGCTCTGTTCTATCCGAGGGAGCGCGGTGGTTTTCCAGCGTAATCACATGGAAGGGCTTCTCTGTCTCCTTGTTTGCAGACTGGTTTCCTGCCCAGCGAAATGGGAATCGCGAGTCCGAGCACGCTTTCCCCCACCGGGGTGAAAGGGGGGTCTCAGTATTTTTCTTACCCCAACAATCCTCGCAGGAGAGGTGCTGAGAGCAACATAGGTAAGTCGCTTCTGGCACCCATGGGTGCCACTGCTTCGGTCTGTGTTGAGCCTTAGGTCTGCCTTCAGAAATCAAAGTGCTGAGGCTGCCATGTGTTCACGTAGGTGCAAATCTGGCATTTGCTTTTTTTTTTTTTTTTTTATATAAAGTATATATACAAAAACCACCTGGGAATTTGGACTCTCAGTCCTGTGGAATTTCCTTCTTTCCAGCAAATGTCAGATTGGGTGAAAGATGCAAATGGCTTGAGGTTCTTGTAAAAACACCTCCAGCCACATTGCACATCAGTAGTCGTTCTTGGAAGACCTTGGGCTGCCTTCGAGGTGTTTTTGTGGCTGATGGCCCTCGGCAGAGCCCTGGTCCTGCTGCAAGCGAGCTGCAGTGGCACGAGGTCGGGGAGTTGTGCACCCCACAGCGGTGGAGTTGGCTCCAAAAGCTCTCCCTGCCCAGCTGCCCATGTCTGGATCCACCTAGAAATTGGGCATTTTGCTCCCAGTGGAGGTTAAGGTTGGGTGTGAATTTAATTTTCGAGTGAAGATGAGGCCCAGTTCACCAGAACTTGTGTTTCTTGTCATGGTTCCACCCCTCACCCTCACCAAAAGTCTCTTTGTTGCTATTTTGGGCTTTCCCCAGCAAACGAAACCAGAAGTGACCTAGTGTAACATGTATTTTTTCCAGTACTTTTCAGAAAAAGGCATTCACTTTGATATTGCCACTTGAAAATGGTGCTGCTTTATGTTGTCAGCCTGGGAAATGACTTCTTGCACCGTTTCATTCTGTGTGATGAATTTCTCCTCCTGAGCTCTACCCAGCAGAGTCCTTGGCCCCACAAACTTTTAACCAGTGCTTCCTCTTGAGCCATTCCTCAGGATGTTTCCTCACTGTCTCCCCAAAAAAATTTGTCTCCCACCCTGCCAGCTGTTTGGGGCTGGACCTGGGAGGGACTGGCCCAGATGAGCACCAGGGCTGCCGTCCTGCAGCAGGGAAGCTTTAAGAAATATTTATCTTCTAAGGAGCAAATGAAAATACAAACCCACTGCTGCATTTGTTTTCTTTCTACATCCTCTCTTCATAAACCAACTTAAACTGTGTCCAAAAAAGCTAGCGAGGGATTATTTATGGGCTCTGTCTCATCCAAGGAGCAAGCGCAGCCTTTCTGTGCCTGCTGAGCATCCCTTACTGCAGCTGTCCTGTGGGCTCGGTTTGCAGGTGAAACCCACCCTGAGGGTGCAGATGGGACGAGGAGTCAGGGACAGGAGGAGAGGCTCATCCTCGGTTGCTCTCACTACTGACCCTTTGGCTCTGGGACATCTGAGGTCTGACCTCTATCTGCGGCTGCATTTTCTGTCTCTGGCTTAGCAGGAGCTTGTTTTCCCTCCTGCTAACCCCCTTCAAAAGTTTGATCCTCTCTTCTTCTCTTTCACACAGATGGACAGCCCAAAAAGGTTCGGAAGGTGCCTCCTGGACTCCCCTCCTCGGTGAGTCCAATAACCCAAAGATCCCTGCGGGTCTCCCATCCCCTGCTCCCTCTGCAGCCAGCGCTGCCGTCCCCGTGGCTCCAGCCACCTGGCCAGCAAAGCATCCTCATTCCTGGGGGGGGGGGCTGGCGTTTAGCAGGACGAGGAAGGGTTTCACTGCCCCTGCCTTCCTTCATAGGAGGAAAATGGGGCTGGGGTGCTATCAAGGCAAAGGGGTGGTGGTGCTCCCCGAGCGGAGCAGCCTGCAGCGTCTGTGCCCAGCCCCCTGCCCTCGCTGCTCTCCTCAGCCTGACGTTATGTCGCGAGTGCCCCAGTGAAATGCAATATTCGGGGCGATCAGGTTTCACTCCAGAAGGGAAACCAAACCAGTTGTAACACAGGCAGGCAGCTGGGGCTGCTCCAGGTGTGTGCGCTGCCTGCGCTGTTTTATAAGAAAGCCGAGCAGCCTGTAGGAATATGTTAGCCATGCTCCTGCGGCTGTTAGAAGGGAATAAACTGAACAATGTCTTTGTGGCTAGAAGTAATGGGATCTGCAGGAAAGCTAATTGGGGCGGGCTGGAGGGTTCTTGCAGGAATATGGGAGCTGTCTGGCCGTGCAGCGGCCGAGGCCGCATTCCTCGCCGGAGCGTTTGCATGCTCGCAGGGGCTCAGGCGGGCTGCGTCCTGTGGGGGGGCTGGAGCTGGGGTTTGGGGTGGCTGCAGACGTGGCTCTTGCCGGAGCACATCGTACCCCTACCCATAGCTGGTGCTGGCACAGCATGGAGCGAGGGGACGCCCACAGGTGTCCAGCCATGAGGAGCTTTTGTGCTGTCGCTGCTAATGTAAGGCATGGTCTGAAACCTCTGCCATGGGTTCTGCCTCTGGAAACGAGCCCCTGGCTGCCAGTTTGGGGAGGATGGAGGAAGGGAAGGGCGCTGAGGGCTTGCTGGCATCGCCTCTCAGAGCGGAGGCGGCAGAGGGCAGCCAGTAGAAGCCCAGCTCCAGCCAGCAGCACCGGGTTGCTGTGAGAGTCTGTGTTTTAACAGAAAACCTGCTCAAAGCAGAATTTGTGTCGCTGCGTCGTGCTTGTGTGAAATTCAGAGCTTCTAAACCGCAGCTGACATGTGGGGAAAACATTGCTCCCGACAAATGGCCGTTTATTGGCCTCGGATATCAAAGGCGGCGGGGCCCTCCGCCTGTCGCGCTGGCGGTGCCCGGAGGAGGGCCCCGGCCCTCCCGGAGGAGCTGTTGGTGTTTGCTGAAGCTCGGCCCCGTGCGTGTGTCAGCGCCGACGCCTGCACCCTGCTCTCCCACCCCAGGAAGCGCTGCCTCCCGACCCGGCGGGCCCTCGCCTGCGGAGCCCGGGCCTGGCTGCGTGGGCCGGGGCCGTGCCTTCACCTGACCTTCGCCCCCCACCACCAAAAAAAAGCCCACCTCCTTCAGGCTCGTCCCCACCGAGCCCCTTTCCCCAGCGGAGGCTGCCCTTCTGCCATGACCTCTGGCTTTTTGTTTTGTTTTTGAACTTCCATGCCAGGAGAAAGAAATCCACACCTACGTGGTGAGGAAGGCAAAAGGCCCTCGCCTGCCTCAAAGGCAGCAGATCAAAGGCTCTTTCGTGTCTGGCTTGCCTGTGAAGGAGCCCGCTCTGTGTTATCGCTGGACCCCGTGCAAAATAAATAGGTTAATAAGCCTCTTATTAAAATAAAGTGCTTTAATCTGTAATTCTGTAGCTGCTTTGGAAACTGGGAGCGGTCAGCGGCTGAAATAGTTGGTGGCTGGCTGAGGTGGGAGCGATGGTGCCGAGGGCACCAGCAGTGTGAGATGGTTAAAGAGGGAAGCGAGGGGCAGCTGTTGGCTGCAGACAGGCCCATGGTGCCCCCTGGCTCATGGGAACTGACCCCGTTTGGGGTCAGTTCTTGCGAAATAGGTCATCGGGTGCTGGGCTCACATGGCACCGCATCTTGTGTGCCTCGGAGGGCACGGAGAGCCTCTGAGTCTCCACCGCTGCATCTGTCCAACACGGAGCTGTTACGGAGCTGGATGGCAGGGTCAGGGCTCCTACCTGCACTCTCCCACATGCAGGCATCCCCAGACTCAGCACCGGGGGCTGGATGAGGCCCCTGCCCCTCAGCTGGCCTTGCTGGAGGAGGCTGGGGGGGGATTTTTTGCGAGTTGGTTCCTGCAGGGTTTTGTTGCTGCAGTGAGCATGGTGGCTGGGAGCTGCTTCAGCCTGAGAATTCACAGTCTGGTCACTGCTCTGTTTGGTTTTAGTCTGCCTGGAGTCCCACCCCAGTTTATGCATTTAAGCAAGAAAAACAGGGAAGGGGGAAAAAAATAATAACAATAAAAAAAAAAAATCCCTGCGACTCCCAGCGCTGGGGCTTTTCACGCAGCTCCCTCGCCAGCTCTCGCCGCGCTGGCAGTTTTAACCAGAGGAAATGACCTCACCTGGAGGTCCCCGAGGCCGACGCCGGAGCTGCCGGCGAGGGCTGGGGCCGCGGGGGGGAGCGGGGACCTGGCGCTGATTTACCGCTTCCTGCGGCGCTTGGCCGGCGGCCGCGGCTCGGCCGGCTCCCCCGCGCGCAGCGGGGCTGGGATGCGCCTCGCACCCTCTCTGCTGCTCTGGGGAACAGCTCAGACGGCTTTTTCAAAGCCTCTCCTTGCGCCCAAAAGTGAAATTAAAGATCTGGGGGGGCTGGGTGCACCCGTGGGGCTAGGGTGGGGAAATGGGACCCTTGGGATCAGATGGGAGGCAGAGGATCAGGGACGTCGGAGCAGGGCAGGTTCGCAGCGAGGCGAAACCCCCTTGCTTTGCAACCCTGTTCCCTTCTTCCCCGCTATTTTATTCTTCTTATTTTCGCTCTGGATTTATTAAATGGATGCTGAGGCTCACCACGGCCCCCCTGCTCCGCTGCCGCACAGCTGCCTCGCGCGCTGGCCAGGTGCCAGCCCCTGGCAGATGGCGCAGGGCTATTAGACGTGCTTCATTCGATTCCCTGTCCCAGCTCCCGCTATTTAATCAAATTATAGGAAAAGTCAATTTACTGGATTCTCATTCTTCGCAGCCTCCTCCATTCCCCCGCTCTCCCCAGCCGCCGTGCGCACGCGCTGCCCACGCGTGGGGCTCCTCCAAAGCCACGCTCGATGCAGCACAAAGGCAAAGCCCCCCCCAAATCTTCATTTGTTGAGCGAGGGATGGAGGACGGTTTCTGTCTGTCAGATTTTACCCTTTCCCTCTCTTTATTTTCGTTTTCCACTGGCTCCCCAGTGGTGCTGATGCCCACAAGTTGCTTTTAGTTCCCTGGTGCCCCATGGGGTCCAACCGCCCACTGGGGAAGCCCCACGCCAGCCCTGGGGAGGTTTTTTCAGCTCTGGTTTAGGGCAAAGCCTCCCCATTGAGGTCAGCACCCAAAGGGGAGCAGGCAGGGGACCACGGGGGGCTGCTGGCCTTGGACGGAGCTGCCCACTCCCAGGGCACAGATGAGAACTGTGTGCAGGGCAAGCGCTGCCCGCGGAGCTCAAGAGAAGTTGGTCCAAGAAGCAGGAACCTGGGGCCCAAGGGGAAAAAGAAGCAATATATTTAAATATAATCACTGGTGCATTTCAGAGATTTTTTTTAATCCATTACTCCCCCTAAAAAGAAGAAATTCTCAGTGTTTTGGGCAATTGCAGAAATAGAGAACAATTTTGCCCCCCCCTTGCTGGGTGAGGGGAAGGGGTCAGAGGGGCTGGCTGGGTGTGGGGAAATAGAAACTTGAGGCCGGTTTCCTTTCCAAAGAGAGCTGCATCTTCCAGGCAGAGTTGGCTGAGCGTGCCCAGCCAGCCCCTGCACCCGCCTCTGCTTTCGTGGGTATTAAAAAAAAAATCAAATAGCAGTTTCAGAATGAATCAAGGGGTGATGAAAATAGGCCGAAACAAAGGTTCTCACGTAATTTCGAGTGGCATTTCGGTTTCTTTGCGTGTTGAATTCCTGCTTTAAAAATGTATGGTTTTGCACAAAGCGCATGATGGTTTTCTGCGAGGGCTTTCTAGGATGCGGTTGGTTAATTTAGGGAAAAAAAAAATCCTTTTTTTCTTAATGTACTGTCAAGTACTGCATACCTGAGCGGAGCTGCAAAAATCTGGCCAAAAACCCTCCAAGAGTTGTCCTTTCCCGTGTGCCATTCCGCACGAGGGACTGCTCAGGTCACAGCTTTGTGGTCTCCCCGTTTTTGGTGGTTTGCAGCCTGACCCTGGGCACAAGTGCAAGGAGCGGGGCTGGGGCCAGGCACTCCCCCTGTGGGGTCTGGGAGGCTACGTGTGTCCCTACAGCCCTGGGACGCGCACAGGCTGGGGTTTTGGGGGCTGTCCTGCTGCTGGAATGAAGAAGGATTGTTAAAATAAATAAAGCTGTGGCACCTTGCAGCCCACAGGTTCACAGGTGAACACAGCATGGGGATGAGCCGGTCCCGAGGGCTCACTGGTCCCCGTCCCCAGCACCCCACGCCATCTCCTCCCGGCCCGGCCCATGCCCTTGGGTGCGGGTTAGGGCGCAGAAATGATCATGTTTGTGGTTACCCATAAAAAGCTATAACCACAGAAAAGGGAACTAGAGCAGCGAGTCGAAACTTGTGCTGGTGCCGGCCTCCTGGGTGCTGTTACGGGAAGGTGCAGGCTGGTCGGCTCGACCCCACGCCACTCCTAGGCTGTTTGGTACCATCCCCGTTACTTTGACCCCCACCTCTTTTGCCAAATTTTGCCTCTTTTGTTGCCTGCTGGGATGAGGGGAAGCGAAGCCGTGCTGGGGGGTGACCCCCAGGGAGCAAGCGGGGCCGGCGGGTGGCCGAGCACTGTTCCTCACCCCCTCTTCCTTCCTTGCAGGTGTATCCATCCAACTCAGGTGATGACTACAGCAGGGATCCAGCTGGATATACCCCCTCGAAACCTCCCAGCACTGTGTATCCCGGAGCCTTTTATATGGCAGGTGAGTTGTTAACCACCCCGGTGCCACAGGGGCTGCCCAGCACGTTGCAGCTGATGGAGGAATTGCACGGCGTGTGGCTGGGGCTGGAGCACAAGATCCAGCCCCAAAACAGCTCTGTGTGCCAAAACAGGGCAATGCTCAGCGTGGGCAATGGGTGAAGGGGACGGAAGCAGCCCCCAGCGCAGGCTGCAGGACACGTGCCGGCATCTCTGCCCCGCTCACCTCTCCCTTCCCTTGCAGACGGGCTCCATAACTCGCCAGACCTGTGGAGTTCACCCGGTGCCATGAGCCAGTCAAGTTACGGGGCCATGCTGGGCAGCTCCTCCTCCCCGCTCCCGCAGCCCGCCGGCTTCAACAGTTTACATCAGCACGAACGCATGGTAACGTCCCCGCCAGCCCCTGGGAGCCGCGGCACAGCCCTGCGGGCAGAGCTCCAGTGGCTGCAGCGTTTCGGGGCCCTCCCTCACCCCTCTCTCCCTCTCGCCAGAACTACCAGCTGCATTCAGGAGAGGTCAACGGCGGGCTCCCCTCCGTGTCGGGCTTTTCCTCGGCCTCCACCCCGTATGGCGTCTCCAGCCACACGCCCCCGATCAGCGGGACAGACACCATGATGGGTACGTAGGGCCCCGGGCACCCCGCGGAGCCGACACGCAGTGACGGGCTGTGACACCTGTGTGCTTTTTGTCCCTCCTGTGTGCTCTTTGTCCCTCGTGTGCCACGCAACGTGCAGGTCACCCCTGCGGGATGCCTGGGCCGGCTCTAACAGGGGTCGGGTGTGGGGTTTTGGCCTCCCGAGGCAGCAGGGGCTGGCACCCCACTGAGTGAGTCTGGGAGGTGACCAGGGTCTGCGAAATTGCCCCCTGGGGATGCCATGGCTTATGTGAGCTGTGGGGGGGGTTGGCACCAAGTTGCAGGAGGGCGCATGGGCTTTGTGTGAAGCCGTTTGTCTAAGTCCGGAGCGCTGCATTCAAGTTAAAGCCCTGAGTGCTTGAATCTCTGGCTCTGCTGAACCTGTCACAAAGCTTGTTACTGAAAAGAACTCGTGTTCCCTGTCAAATGAGGTCCCTGACTTTGATTCCTAGGGAAACTCTTCTTTCCCCTTCTCTGGACAAGCTGGGGATTGTACGGGCCTAAAGTGCCCTTCTAAAATGAGTCTTGTGGTGGGGACTCTTGGCTGCTGTCAGGGCACGATGCCTTCAGCCTCGTCTCGTCGAGACATTTCTGTGGCCCCAGGGAAGCCACTGGGGCACACACGCCCTCGTCCGGGCCGCTCTGAGCTGTGCCTCCATTTATTTTTCAAGAAAAGCAGTAAGAATGAGGGATTTCAATCTGAGAGCAGGTGAAGAGGAGGTCTGGTATGAGGTGCCTCGTCCCAGCGGGTTTCTGGCGCCCTGCAGTGATGTCTTTGTCCTCTCCTGACAGGTAACAGAGGAACCACGGCCGGGAGCTCAGGAGACGCGCTTGGGAAGGCACTAGCTTCAGTAAGAGCTGCGGCAGATCCCCAACCCACTCCCTGCCCCTATAGGCCTCCCCCTTTCCCCTCTTGGCAGTGGGGAAGATAGACACAAGAAGTTTGGGCGAGCCTGTGCACCCCAGGAACACAGCTGCCCCTTAGCAGATGGGGAAACTGAGGCACTGGGCATTACAACAGCCCCATGGGCAGACCCCTGCCCACAAGCTGACGCTGCACTGCACAGCCGTGTGCCCCACGCTGTCCCTGTGGTAGGACCTGACGGTCCTGGTGCCCTGTCCCTGTGTGCTGCTTCAAACTGGAGGGCACTGGTTCCCCTGGGGAGCAGCGTCCTTTGCTGCTGGGCTCTCAGAGCTTGAGGTCGCCCCTGTCCCGTTCAGCACAGGGACCTTTGCTTTTGCAAAAGGTGCTGCACCCCATGGTAATTTCTGGGGTCTCTTCCTTCCTTCCACAGTGGGACTCCAAGAAGGGAGGTCAGCGGCAGTTGGGGGACAAAGGGAGACCCCAGTGTTAAAGGGAGACCTGCAGGGCAAAGGCTCCCGGGGTGCTGGGGGTCGCTGGGTGGCACTGGGACGGGAGGGACACGCTGCTCCTCGCTGTGGCGGTGTTTGGGAAGGGGAGAGCGAGCACGGGGTGAGCGCTGCTGACTGTGCCCTGCTTCTCTTGCTCTAGATTTATTCCCCAGATCACTCTAGCAATAACTTCTCATCAAACCCCTCTACACCGGTCGGCTCCCCTCAGGGCCTTGCAGGTAGGTGAAAGCGTTGCTCTTCGTGTAAAGGGGTGCGTGGGGTTTGCTGTCAGGGGGTGTAAAGCAGTGTGCTTCCCAGATCAGCTCCAAACCCTCATTACAGACCCTGTGCTTTTGGCAATCTGACCAAATTCCCCTTATTTTTGAAAGCAGGAGAGTGAAGAGGGAGGAAAGGGAAGCTGGAAGGTGTATGTCCCCCTCTGTTCTGAGTGGAGCAGTGCACAGCACAGCTCCTGTCCCATGGCACAGCTCTGGGAGCGTGGCACGTGGAGCAATGGCCCCATGTGCCCCTGGGTTTGCCCCTGCAGAGGTATTTTAGTAGGTGGCTCTGCTGTAGGAGCGAGCCTGAAGCATCTCTGCCCCCTCCTCAAACTCCTCACACCATTCAGAGAGCTCCGTCCCCGAGCATCCTGTCTCAGTGGGGCCTGGGCAGCTTTCCCCTGGTTTTGTCTCCCATGGGAGGAGCCCAGTTTGAACTGGGACGCAGCCAACTAGTAAAAAGCGTTGTCAGCACCTGCTGAAGGTCCACCTCCCGGGTGTCTGGGTGCAGAGCGACGTGACCCCCCCGGCCTGCTGCTCCACCGAGATGGGAGCAGCCGTGGAGGCTCTGGGAGGGGTGCTGAGAGCAGCACAGCCCTGGTCCCTGGCCCAGCAGCGTGGGCACACTGCCTGCCTCTGCCCTGAGATAATACGGATTTTAAAACCTCTCAAGCTTCAAAGACCTGAGCTCAGGCTCCTGACAAGGCAGAGCAGCAGGGGCCATACAGAAAGTCCCCTGGGTGGCTGTGGGACCGGACCACAACCCTTGGCAGCATCTCTGTGAGATGAGGCTGCCCTGCCCAGAGCCAAAGCTCCTCGGGAGGGGTGATGGGGAGCAGGGGCAAAACCTGTGCCTGCACGTGGCGTGGTCGGACCTATATGTGCCAGCCCCTGTGCGTAGTGTGACCAGCGCCGTGGTGGCCCTGTGCATCGCAGGGCACGCCATGGTTGCCTGCGCAGCACTCTGGTGGCCCCGCGCTGGCCCAGCTTCCAGCCCCACCTAGCGGCTGCTGTGCCCGGTCCCAAACTGTCCCCGTTTGTTCTCAGGCACATCCCAGTGGTCGCGAGCGAGCGGACAGGGTGCCTTATCTCCCAGCTACGAAGGGAGCCTCCACACCTTAGTAAGTGTTGCCCAAAGTTCTCCTTTCTCCTTTTCTTCTCCATTCCACCAGGCAGCTGGTGGGAGTGGGCTGAGTAAACGCCTCCCCCAGACGTCTGGGACCCGAAGGAGGGTGGTTGGTACACGGTTGGGTGCAGCTGAGCAGATTTGGGCACCTGATTCCCCGAGCCCCCAGCCTTGCTGACATAGCCCAGCACCCTCAGCCCGTTACAGCCCACCCACATCACTGCGGGGCTGGCTCAGCCTTACAGATTCGTGCTGGTTTCTGCCTCCCTTGTCGGAGCAGAACTGCTGGTGTGACACCTCGTGTCCTTGGGGGTGGCAGTGCCGGGGTCAGGGTGTTGTTTCTCCTCACGTCCACCTCGCAGGAGGAGAGGTGTGGTTGCAGCCTTAGCAAGAGGGCTGCAAGGGGCTGCTGGCTTTGCGGGCATTAACGCAGGTTTATTTCTCCACCTGCTCCCTGAAGCAAAACAAAATGGAAGACAGGTTGGACGAAGCCATCCACGTGCTGAGGAATCACGCCGTGGGCCAGACAGCCGCCATGCCGAGCAGCCACGGGGACATGCACGGGCTCCTGGGCTCAGCACCAGCTCACAGCGCCGCTGTGGGCAGCCTGGGCCAGGCCTTCCCCGCCTCGGTCATGTCCCTGGGGAGCAGGCACCCGAGTCTGGTGAGTGGGGGAGCACACGGTGGTGTCTGGCAGGGCTGTATCGGGAAGCTATGGCCTAACATCCCCCGACAGTCAGAGGGGCATTGCTTTTGGTGTGAGAGCAGCTCGATTTGTCCTGCTTGGGTGGCAGCTTTGAACTGCCACCGGTGATCCCAGGTGCTCTGAGCACCCACGGGGTCTTGTGCTGGTTCCCCAGGGTCCCCCCTTGTCCGCAGCAGCATGTTTGTGGCAGGTCTGGTTCCCTGCTAAAGTGAACATTAATGCATTTCCAGTCTCTGGAGAACCAGATGTGCTTTGCACCCGAGCTAAGCCATGGACAACCTGTGTGTCCTGTGCCACAAACCAGTGCCAGCTGCAGAAATGAGCACTTGCGGCAGGGCTGGCCCTGTCCTGCCAACACGGTGTGGCCTTGGGGAGTTCAGGCTCAGGATGGCTGCCCAACCATTGTCCCTTGCGCCCGAGCCCTTCAGGGTGACATCCATGCTGCTGGGATGTCCGCTGTTCTGGGGGCCTTGGGGGGCTTGCAGAAATATTGGTGCTTGGTGGAGACGGGATGTGTGCGACCATGCAGGGTGTCTGCAGCATGCGAGCCGTGCAGCCCAGCAGAAAGAGGCTTTCCTGTGGGGCACAGAGCTGCTTTCTGCAGTGTCCTCACCACAGTCCCTGGAGGGGAGCCGGTGCAGGTTGGCTCTTCTCTCCTGCATGCCAGCGCTCTGTGGGAGCGTGCATGGAGGGCACGTGGCTCTGCTCGGGGTGACCCGCATCCGCTGGCCGTGACACTTCCACCCCTCAAGGCTTGCTCTGCTCGTTCTGCTGTAGGTGGGAGGAGGTCACCCCGAAGACGGGCTGTCCAGCACCCCCAGCATGCTCCACAACCATGTCACACTTCCGTCACAGCCCAGCTCGCTCCCCGACCTCAGCAGGCCGCAGGACACGTACAGCGGTAAGGCAGCCCCGCACGCGCGCACGCTGCAGTCCCATGGCAGCTCGGGGTGGGGGCTCTCACGAGGCTGGTGCTCCCTGGTGGTTCCAGTGCTGACCCTTTTCCAGAGGTCCTTGACGTGGCTTCTGGTTTGTGCTGCGTGTTCCTGTCCCTGCGGCTGTGGGTGCAAGGAGCCCCTGGGCCCTGCGCTGCTGGGGGAGGGCTGGGCTCTGACCCTGGAAGGGGTGGGATGGGGGGTAAAGGGGATGGGGTGCAATTGTGGGGCAGAGCCAGTGACCCTCCAGCTTTGCTGGCTGTGGACCCCCCCCCAGCTCACTCCAAGCCCCTCTGCTTCCTCAGCAGGCTTGTCAGGGGGGCTGGGGCGAAGCAGCGTCTCCTCGGGAACCAGCGAAATAAAGCGGGAGGAGAAGGAGGACGAGGAGAACACATCAGTGGCGGATAACTCAGAAGAGGAGAAGAAGGAGCTGAAACCCTCCCGGAACAGAACAAGGTGCTCTTTGAACAGGTCTCTCCCTTCACTTACTCTGTTACCCGTCTGAAGGCATTCGGGCTGGGGCACGGCCACGGTGACCCCCAGGCGCTGGGCTCAGCTCGGTGAGGCCGGGGGTCGTCCTGTGGTGTGGACCCGCCAGCCCCTGCCCACCACGGGAGCCCTGCCCGTCCTCACAGATGTGTGGCGTGGGCCGTGCCCTGCTGGGGAAGGCTCCTGGCCTCCCTGCCCTGCTGCCCCCATCCCCATGGCCGGAGGCTTTGTGCCTTGTCCGCGCAAGCTGCGCCCGCCTGGGTGCTCGCTGGGGGCATCGCGGCTGTGCTCAGGCAGGAAGGGGCGCTCAGCATCCCTGGCCGGAGGCTGGGGGAGTTTTCAGCCTCCTCCCTGCTTCAGTTTGGCTCTGCTGTCTGCCTCGGGGCTCCTCAACCCCTGTTGCATCCAGCCAGACACGTGGCAGCGGATCAGGTGGAGTCCTTCCAGCGTGCTGGCTTGTCCGCAGCCTCGCCATCGGCTCGGGGACCTCGGCAGGGCGATGCTGCCCAGAGGGGCAGTGCCGGCCCCGCTCCTGCCAGGCAGCAGCCACCTCCTGCCCCAGAGGCAGGTGCTGCCCGTCCCCGAAATTGTAGCTGGGGACACCAGTGTCAGCCCTGAATGCCTTCTCCGGGCCACCGCACAACCTCCCAGCGACAAACTCAGGCCTTAATTGCATTGTTGTGGTTTCTTTATTTGCTTTGTATTTAAAAAAAAAAAAATGCGGGGGGGAGGGGATGGAAGAAGAAGAGTCTTAATTGCTTCTCTCCAAAGTCACCGCATGTCCCCGTGTCCCAGCGGGGGCACGTGGGGCGCAGCGTCTCGGTGCCCGATGTGTGTTTCTTTTCTGTGAGTTGACCAGTGCTGAGAGTGCACGCGAGGAATGTCCCTGTCTCGTTCTTATTTTAAACCATTAGTCAAGATGAGGATGAGGAGGACGATCTTCTTCCCCCAGAGCAAAAAGCCGAGAGAGAGAGAGAAAGGAGGGTCGCCAATAATGCCCGTGAGCGCCTGCGGGTCCGTGACATCAACGAGGCCTTTAAAGAGCTCGGACGCATGTGCCAACTCCACCTAAACAGCGAAAAACCGCAGACCAAACTGCTAATCCTACACCAGGCCGTATCAGTCATACTGAACCTGGAGCAACAAGTTAGAGGTCAGTGAGGGTCCCGGAGTGGTGATATTTTACGTATCTGATCGGCACGGGGCTGTCTGTCTGTCTGTCTCCTGTGACATGTGCTGTGGTGCCTTGCACTCTCTCTCTGCCCTGTGGCCTTGGATTCCCAAGGCTGTTGATGTCCTTTTTTTTTTTTTTTTTCTTTTTTTTGTCCTTTTTTTTTTTAATTTTTTTTTGCAACCCTGCTGTTCTCTCTTTTGTTCCCCCCTGCCATCGCGTGTGCTGCATGCTGGTCCCCGAGGGGGAACCTGCGCCCACCAGCCCCGGCGGCTGTCCCCGCTTTCCTGCAGCCAGCCGCTTTGCTCAGCTGCTTGGCCAGCAAAAAAAACAAACACCCAAACAAACAAACAGCAAATCTTTGAGAGGACCTGAAACCTCTCCAAGGGCAGCTCCAAGCCCAGTGCCCGTCCCTCCCCATGGCTGCTCGGGAGGTGCCTCCTTCCTCCCCGGCACAGCGCTGGGGAGCACAGGCACCGTGCGAGGGGTTGGCACGGCTGAGCCCAGGACCGGGCAGCCCTCGCCGCCTCTCAGAACCGCTGTCCCTCACGAGCCGGGAGCTCTGCGTGTCCATAGCAGGGCCCGGAGCCAGCAGTGGCCATGTGCGGGCTCTCCCCCTCGCCAGGGCAGGCTCGCTCCTTCCCCACGCGTGTGCGCCCGGAGGGGAGGCGCAGGGCTCGCAGGGCTCAGCTTCTCGCTCCGGAGACTTTGCTGCTTTGTTCCCGCAACCCGCAGTGCATGCTCCTGCCTCCCAGAGCCGGGCAGGTTAACCCCCTTTCTCTCTGCAGAGGCTGTTGTAACACGAATCCGTGGTTTGTGCCTGGCTGTGCTCCTCTCTGCTGGCCTCTGCTGTTGCATTGATGTTGGAGTCCTTTGTGCCTCTCTTCAGTTTGTAATTTTTTGCCTTTCATAACGTATATTTTTTCCTGTCTCTTTTTTAATTTCCCCTTCCTTTTTATTTTTTTTTTATTTCGAGTTTTTTTTTTTTGGTTCTGTTCTTTCCGATCTCCTACAGACAGTCCCCAGCCGTGACCTCTCGGTGGTCCCACTCTCTACCTTGTACTTGCTGCTTGCGGATGGAGACAGGAGCCGAGGGGTGGCGTGGGGCCGGGTTAGACAGAGTTGGCACCGTGGTCACTTTGGTCTCCCACGCTTGTCCCTTTTTAAACCCTTCTTGGACGCAGCTGGGGAAGCAAGTCAAGCCCCGTGTGCTGCTGTCGGCAGACTTTAGAGTAGGCAGCTAGGGTCTCACTTCTCCAGCGGTTTTGGTCTCCGGGCTGCTCTGCAGGAGAGAAGCCGACCCCACATCCCCTCCTGCGGGGCTGCAGTGGGGCCATGGGGCCCCCGTGTGCCCAGCCAGGGCTGCTGGGGTCTTTGTGCCGCGATCAGCGGCTAACAGGGCAGGAAGGGGAAGGAGATCAGGGAGGTGTTACAGGAGCCAGGCAGGCAGGTGCCACAAATTGGCTGAGGAGCCGCACATCCTTACAGCCCTGAGGACACCGCACGGCCCCACAAACCAGCAGCGCTTGCTGGTGGCGGGGACAGGGCTCCATCCCGCTCGGCTGCGGCGTGCAAGGCACTGAGGAGCTGCAGCACTGCCAGGAGCCACAGCCACCAGCGTTAGCTGGGAGGAATGAGCCCTGTCACTGCCAGGCTCCACTCCCCAGCTGCAGCATCCCCAGGCGCTGAAGAGAGGCAGGGACAGTGGCAGGGACAGCGACAGCCCCCAGCCCCATGCAGGCAAGAGCTCACCCGGGGAGCCCTCGCTTCCCCTCCACGTGGTCAGGCGCAGCCCGGGGGCTCTCCAGACCCCCGAGCAGACCCAGGAAGGCTCTGCCTCTGCCACCCACCTTAGGTGGGGGCTTGTCCCCACGTGGCTCCTCTGGAGCCGAAGGCCATGGTCTGCCCTGGTGTGAGGTCTCACCCGAGGAAGGTGTCTTTCCTGCAAGAATTTTTGCTCTGGGGGAGAAGGTCGTCTGTACAGCAAATTGGGGGCTCGGAGGGGACGGGCTGCGGGCGAGGCCACGGTTGAAGATGCTGCCAGCATGGTGCTGCCTTCCCCACTCACCGGCCTGTTTGGGGCACCCCCAGGATGCCACCAGTGGTGGAAGCTCTCCTGAGCTCCCAAACCTGCCTTGAAAAGAAAATTCACCCCTTCCAGGCTGATTTTGGGGCTGGATTTTGGCCCCGTGGAAAGACCTTGGTTCAGTGTCTGCATCCAACACTGACTTCCAGCAGCAGCCGGGGGCACTCAGCTCCCACCCCGGTGCTGCCCCCACCCATAAGAGGGTGCTGGGCCCCGCTGCCCCGCGCTGCTGGGGCACAAATGCCTTCACTGGGAGGACTGCAGCTCTGGTTTCTGAAGGAAACTGCAAAGAAGAATTTGGTTTCTGCCAACAAGTCTTTGGCTTGGGGGATAAACCCAACGTTTTTGGCTGGGACACCCCCCACGCCTCCCAAACTTTGGAAAACAAGCAGAATGGTGAAATTTTGCAGGGGGGGGAAGCTGTCGGTGCTGCTGCTGCATCCGCAGCCCCCCAGCCCCGCGCTGGCAGCACCTTCCCGCGGCTCGCAGGGGTGGCCGATGGCCCGAGTGGCCTGGGCCGCCCCAGAACGCACCCGGGGCGAATTGGCACCCAGAGGGAGGCCGCTTGGGCCATTGGCAGCGGACACCAGAAGCACTACCAGCACGGCAACGTCTAGCCCCCCTCCTGGTACCACCCCCCTGACTAACCCCTGTGGTGCTATGAACCCAGCAGTACAGACGAGGCCTTGTCACTGGAGGACAAAGATCTGAGGGACCGGGAGAGGAGAATGGCCAATAACGCCAGGGAGAGGGTGCGCGTGCGGGACATTAACGAGGCCTTTAAGGAACTGGGACGCATGTGTCAGATGCACTTAAAAACGGACAAAGCACAGACCAAACTGATCATCCTACAGCAAGCGGTGCAGGTCATTCTGGGCCTGGAGCAGCAAGTACGAGGTATGGTAACAGCTGGCAGGTGCATTTCGGGGCCTCTCCCCCCACGGCTCTGCGTGCGCGTGCGGCTCTGTGCGGCTCCTGCTTCCTTCTGTGTCTGCCTCGGGTGCGCCGCGCCGCCGGCTGAGCTCTCCAAAGCCACGGCCCCGGGGTGGATTTGGAGCCTCTCTGTCCCTTTTCCTGTCGTGCTTAATGGGAATTTGGCACCTGGATCCCATTAAGCAGCTTTGGAAAACTCAGTCTTCGGCTCCGTTAGCTGGCTGGGGCACGTGGGGGTTTCTGAAAGCAAGCACACGTTTCGGTTGGCACGGTGGCTCGGCCGGGCACGGGGTTTTGCTCTAGCAGGGTCCAGCCACGTTACTGCAGCCACTGCTGGGAGCAGCAGGCAGAGAGCAGCTCTCACCGAGCTCGTTTCCTCGCATGTCCCGTGCGTCTGTCCCAGGACTCTGTCCTCTCGCTTTCGGATGCTGCTGCTGTGCACGATGCTGTTGCCCAGACTGAGGTTGCTTCCTTTCCTCCCTTGCTGTTTTTGGCATAGAGCGCAATCTGAACCCTAAAGCAGCCTGCTTGAAACGTCGGGAAGAGGAGAAAGTGTCCGGAGTGGTAGGAGATCCCCAGATGACGCTTTCAGCTTCACATCCTGGTCTAGGAGATGGTCACAACCCTGTCGGACACATGTAAAGGTATTATTCCCTGCCCCGTGATCCCAGCCAGGTCCAGACGTGTGCTGCTCCTCTTCAGCAGCTCAGCACCCCTTGTTGGGCTGCAGCCGGCATCCTCCTTAATTTACCTCTGGGGGATGAGCCACACGTGTGTGCCATTTGCTCGTCCATGCACACCCAAAGCCTCTGCCCGAGGAGAGGCACCATCCCGTAGCTGGCACAGGGGGTTTGGGCACTCTCACCACCCCGAGCAAGCTCAGCTCTGCGCTGCACTTCCCAGCCCTGCTCCAGTTGGCTACTGGAAACCAGTGACTGCTGGTGGTCCCACAGGAGGGAGAGGGCAGGTCCCAGAAACGCTGGGGAAAGCACAGAAAGTGAAAATCCCAAGCGAGGCCGTGGCAGGCGCAGGTTCTGCTGGGCTGTCCCTGGTTTTAGTCTGAGCAGTACAGGGGTGCTGATGTGGGGTTGAACACGTCCAGGAGAGATGGGGCAGGGCTAACCCAGCAGCCTGCAGTCCCCCTGTAGTGGCCCCACATCCCCTGGGGGCATGGTGCTGCTGTGCAAAACCAAAAATAATGTTTAAAAAGTCAAAAGCTGGCAGCCCAGCAAAACAGCAAGCTCATGTCTCAGCTCTGCTCAGCCACGTCAGGCCCTCGGGGCTGACTTCTGCAGAGATGAGGCTGCGGTACAGTGGCCCTGTTTTATTCTCACTCGGGTTTTTCTCATTTGTGGCTTTTACTTGTTTTGTTTGTAGATCTTTTTGTTCCTCTGGATACAGAGATCTGTAGGAAGAAAACCCTCGGTGTGACCTGCAACCTTCTCGTACCATAAACTTTAGTACTGCTAATACTGACACACGTGGACGGATCCTGGCATGACGTAAGGGGTGGAAAAACACTTTTGTCAAAAACAAAACAAAAACAAAAAAATTGCCTTAAGTATAAAGTGCGGAACAGTCAATACATATCACTCAGTTAGGAGGGGGTGGCGTGTTCTCTTGGCTTGTTCACAAGCAGCCAGCAGCAAAATTGTGCCTAAGCTTAATATTTCTTTTTTAAAAAAAAAGAACATTAGTTATGAGATTTTTTATGTAGAACAAATAGCAATGCCTTTTGTTTTTTTTAGCTTCTTTTGCATATGTTTTGTAAGCGACGAAAAGAATTTTTTTTTGTATAAAAAAATGTCTTGTACCCCATGCTTTTCTGCTGCTGTTTCTATAGTTAACGTTGCATCTTTAGGATCAACCAGAATATTAAAATTGTATTAAGAGAGACTGGATATAAAGAGGAATTCTCAGATTCGGCTCTGAAAGCCACTAAAAGCGAATGTAGCCACAGCGAGGAGATGTTCTTCCTTGCCTGGCTTGTACCTTCCATTATAAAAAAAAAAAAAAAAAAAAGAAAAAAACAAACAAACAAACTCGTGCTGAATTCACCATCTCTTTGCTTTGGTCACTTCTGATTTGGGAAAAGGAAGTTAAACAGCAAAGCAAGTTGCAGCAGCATCCTCTGCAGTGCTCCAGCTCCTCCCGGGAGGAGACCGAGGTCCATCACAGCTCCCTGCAGGGTTCGCATTCCTCCTGGAGGCTGCTGGCGGCTGCATCCCGCCCCTGGAGCACCATGGCAGGGAGGACGAGCTGCCAGGAGAGAGCAGGCACCAGGGGGTGGAAGAGAACCAAGGGACTGGTGCACTTCCAAGGTAAGCCAAGAAGCAACGCGGGTGCAAGAGGAAGACCCAGGGTGGAGGAGAACGCCCTGTGCCCGTGCATCCGAGCGAACTCCTACTGTCAGAGGCGCTTCCAGGGGCTGTGCTGAACAAAGACGACCGAACAAAGCTGGAGGGACTGGGAAGAGGCAGAGGCAGGTGGAGCAAAGGCAGCAGCGGGGACCTTGCTCTGTCAGCGTCAGGGCAGATGGACGCACGGACACAGGAGCCGGAGGTGGTGGGAAGGGGAGCAGCCACTCCAGCCCTCGGCAAGCCGTGGCTGCAGCAGGATCCCTGCCTCTGTGGCATCTCCGCGCTCTGGAGCTGTGACCACTGGAAGCGCAAGTGCTGCAGGCTCAGGAAGAGGGGTGGTTTCGCATCCCACCTTCACCCGCTGTCGTGACTCCAAAGCATCCACCGAGGTGAGCTCAGCTCAGCACGCCACCCTTCTTGCCACCGGGGACGCGTGGTGGCCGCTGTCGAGTGCTCCCGGCCTCCTGTCTCCATCTGGGAAGGAAGGGGAGCAGCAAGCACCCGTCCCACACGACAGGCTCCGGTAGCCGAGCTGTGCCAACGACCCCTTCACTCCGAGGCTCACCGGGGCCGCTGCAGATGGCTCCAGTGCACCCAGCAGGAGGAAGCCCCAGCACACGGCAGGGGCCCCACCAACACAGGAGCCAGCACAGGGAGCTCAGCAGGGCCACGATGGTGCTGAGCTGCAGCAGCCCAGCAGCAGTTGGCAACGGAACAGTGTCCACCGGGATTTTTTTGTTTCTTCCCTCTCCTTCCCCTTCTCCAGAATCACTTCCGAAGTGTTTTGTGCCCGGATCTTCCCAGCAGACGGGGTCAGCACCCCAGGGCGAGGTGAAGCCCCAGCTCGGCAGTGCCTCCGATGCCCAGGGCCGGCTGCTGCCTGGCTCTGCCTGGCGGGGCCGGGCTGAGCGGGACAGTCGGGGGGTGCAGGGCTGGCCGGGGACACGTGGGGACAGCGAGCACAGCTGGAGCTCCAGCAGCAGGGCCCATCCCTCTCCTCTTTGCTTCTCTGGCCTGTGTTTCTCGGGGAGCTGCATTGCTTCAGCTTAGAGAAAGGGAAGGGCTGGTGAACAGGATTAGGTCTCCCGCAGCATTTCCTTGGCGTAACCTGGTGCTCTTTTTTTGTAGCCATGCTTTGTGCTCTAGCAAAACGTGTTGGAAACACTCAGGACATCGCTCGTCTCCCCGCAGGCATCCCAGACAGGAGCCGGGTGCGGTTGCTGGAGCAGGATGGGCCCCTCTCTCCCTGCTGGTCCAACTGTAGCTCTTTTGGGTGCTTTTTTGGGGTAGGGAGTGGGGAGTCAGCTGCACTCGTTGTGTGGGGCTTTCTGCGGGCTCAGTGCGGCTGCCCCAGTAGTGGGGGGATGCAGCGATGTCCTAGCCTGGCAAGCTTGAAACCATACAAAAAGACTTTCAAGTGCTTCCCCGACACTGATTTAGCAACAAGAATTTGAGAAGGTGGTCGTGTGTACAGGTGGATTGAAAGAAAAGGTCCTGTAAAAAAAAAAATAATGCAGAAACTGTCAGCAAAGAACGTGTGAAAATTTATGATTTGGTCAAAATTTCACTGAATGCTTCATCCCCTCTGAGTGCTGCCTGACACTGCGCAGGCCCAGGGGGCTCTGGCTGACACAACACCCCCAACCGCCAGGCATTCCCACAGAGAAGGGGCTTTCCATCCGTGTTTAGGTGGTTTCAATCTTTTGTTTGTAGCAAAACTGGCCGGCTTCCTTGGCAGGGCTTGGACAAAGGCGTGGCATTGAGTCCTGGAGCATAAACCCCACTGTGCCAGGGCTTGGGGAGGGTTTGGGTTCTCCGTTCTCCAGCAGGGAAGCACGAGGCAGGGGCCTGGCACTGCTGTGCCCAGGAGCTGCCTCTTTTACAGGAGTGTAGCAAGGAAAATTGACTGGATTGCCTGGTGTGCTGGGCTTGGAGTGAACGTGGTGCCTGTAACCTGCAGGGACAGTGGCTTTCCTAAAAACAATCATTAGCCAGGTGCTGTTCCCGAAGCACCATCCTGTTGCAATGAAGCTCTTCATGTGGAGTGGCCAGAGAACTCTGCTGCTGAACTCGGAGATCCCTTTTCTGCCCCTTTCTCTTCCCTGTCTATATCCCTCGTGTCGGTGGTCCTGCCCAGGGAGGTGCCGCAGGCAGGTGATGCGCTGCGAGGTGGACTCGGTGCTGTGCTTCCTCCCTCGGCCCTGCTTCCAGAGCCGAGCGTGCCGCCAGGTGCTGGGGAGTGCCTGGGATCTGCTTTGGTAACTGCAAAACTCGCAGACTTTTGTTCTTTATCCCTCTCTTCACCTTCACCTGCTTTTGCCCCAGAGCAAAACAGCTGCAGCCTCCCCAAGACCGCACCTCGATGGTCTCGTGGTGGCAGCCCCCGCCTGCTGCCAGCACTCCCTGGGGAGCCCAATTCCAGCTCCAGCTCCTTAGGGAATCGCTCCCCTGCCTGTGACCCACCACCAGACCCATTCACAGCCGAGCCAACCTGCCTGGCTACCGTTCAGCTCCTGCTCTTTGCCAACATCTCCTCGGGCTCTCTGCCCCCTGCTTTTACATCTCGCTCTGGTTTCCTGAGGTGCTGTGCCGGCGGGAGGGGACAGGACCCACGACGTCTGGGTCGCAGCCCGTGCCACCTCCTGCACCGAGCTCCAGCCTGGGTGTGAGGGATGTGGCTGTGTGCGGTGTGGGGACGTGCTCTGCCTGCACGCTGCTTGGGGCCCTGGTCTGTGCCTGGCAGTTGGGGTTTTTGCCCTCTCCAGCTGAGAAATGCAGAAGCGTGATGTGCGAGCTCCCCAGCCGTGACTTCGGCGGGCAGTCGGTGCGTTGGCGATGCGCCGGTTTCCTCGAGGTTTTGCACTTGCCGCCCGGTGGTGATCGAACAGGAAGGGCAGAAGCAGGCTGGGATTTCCCCAGGAGTCTGCAATTTCAGGTTCAGTGCAGAAGCTTCTCTCAGAGGTCCTTTGTGTCTCACGCACGCTGAAGCCAGCCGAGCCTCTGGGGCCTGGGCCCTGGCTGGGAGATTCACTGCTCCCTCCCCTCAGCCCGCAGAGGAGAGGGGGCCCTCAAGAAACAGGGGGCTTCCAACCCCCATCCCCCTTCCTCTCCATCCCTGATCTTTGCTTTCACGGGATGGCCGCCAACTGATGTCCCAGCAGAGCCCGTGGCCCTGCAGGCCCTGCTGTGTGCCGTGCTGGTGAATCGGGGCCAGCTCCAGGTGCAGCCAGCCCCCGGCCTGGGGTTTTAGCAAAGAGCTGGGGACGGGGAGGTGACACAGAGCTGGTGCTAGAGCTGGTGCTGGAGCTGGGCTGGGACAGGAGCGAGCCCCAGACACGGAGCTGGCTGACCTGGAGCAAACCATGGCTGCTGGATTCCCCCGTTCCTGCTTAACACCAGCAATAGCAAGACCTGTTCTCAGCACCACAAGCTTGCACGAGGACTTTGCCCTGTGAAATCCTATGCAACCCCCTCTCCTCCCCCCCAGGGCTCTGCAGGTCCCAGCCCAGCCCCTTCTCTCCGCTCTCGTCCATGACTGCTGAGCCCCTGCTCCCTGCTGCTCTCAGGGTCCAGCTTCATTTCTAGCAGCTCCAAAACCATTTTCAGGCCGGTGCCCCAGAACCAGGGGGGTGGACGAGTGATGAGAGCACAGGAACACCCCCTCAGCTCGTGCTGTGGAAGCTGAGCGCTGCATTGTAGAGGCAGGGCCTGTCCTGGGTCTCTTCCACACATGCTTCACCCTCCCGTGCCTTCTGCTCGCTGCTCAGCAGCTCGCTGCCAGCATCCTTCATCTCGCCCCCTCTTCCCCAGCACCTCTGCATGGAGCAGCCGCGTCCCACCTCCTTGCTGGGCTGGGCTCCCTTCATCCACCTCCAGCCCCGAGGTGGCTCCAGCCCATCCGCTGGGCTAGGAGGATTTGGGAGATGGCTGCTGCAGCGGGTCTGGGATCCCTTCTGCTAAAACTTGTGTTCCTGTCCTGCATCCCCCCCCAGGGGGTGAGAGGCAGCCCCGCCGTGGGGCTCCGTGCCAGTATTGCCATTCCCCTGCTGTACACCTCCTGCTCCTCGAGCTTTGCCATCCCTGCTGTGGGCACTGCGCGGTTGCACCGGGCACTGGGGGGGAGCAGAGCTTGTGCTGTAAAACGGTGGGGGCCTGGGTGCCGAGGCCAAATCACTTGAAACCCACCAGCGTCTGAGCAGACCTCGTAACGCGGGGGCTCGCGGAGGGACGGGGCCGCGGGAGGCCGTGGGCTCCCCTGCCGGGGTGTAGGAGCTGTGGGAGGGAAGGAGGCACCCGGGGAGGCCGAGCGGGGACGGCCTCGCGGTGTGCGGGGAAGGAACTAATTTCTAAGGAGCCCTCTGAGAAAATGAAGCATCACTCGGTTGCTCTTCATATATATTTTTGTAGGAGGGGGGGGGGTGGGAGAGCAGACAGGAGATGCCTGCGGAAGTTGTTTATTTTTAACCCCGTAGAAAGTTTTGGGTTGGTTTTGGTTTTTTGGCCTTTAAAAAAAATAATAAAAAATTGGTCCTTGCTTTTGATGTTTATGCTGCCTACCTGTAAATCCAGATGTACTTAAGTGGCTGAAATCCTTGTTCTTAAATCAGATACACATTATAGTTTTGAACTATATATATAGTAAATATATATATATATATGCCTAACCCAGCAAAAATAAAAAAATAGAAAAATAAAGTATTTGGGGGTGGGGAAATGCGTTGTTCTCTGAAATGAATCACAATTGGGGGATTAAATTGTGTTTCTGAGTGCCTCAAGATAAGAATTGTTTTCATTTTTTTAAATAATTTTATACAAGTGTCAAAACAGCTGGCTGGATTATTTGGAATTTTTAAATAATCCTAACTTTTTTAAAGTAGATTTTGAGAACTGTCCTGTATATAACAGTAATGTAGCAATAAATGTGACATTTTATAACAATATTACCTTTTTTCCCCATATCTGTCTTTCAGATGTTGTATACCTATGAATGAAAAGTTGTAATAAAGGTTTTACCTTGTACAAAAAAAAAAAAAAAAAAAGAGAGAGAAAGAAGGAAAAGACGAGCCACAGCAGGTTCCCAGGTGCTCTCCCCTCGCTCTCTGTTCCTCCTGCCCACCGTGGGGCAGCCTGAGCTGCTGCTGGCCCCAGGGGGCTTTCGCAGACCTGGGGTCTCTGGCACAGCTTCTCCCTCGGCCGTGCCATGGTCAAAGAGGTCCTGGGCCTCCTCCCCAGGGCGCTGCTGCTTCCCTGCCTCTGCCCTGCCTGGGGAGCACCCAGTGAGGTCGGTGCAAGCAGGCACTTGGGATAAATGTGGCCAGCCCCTGCCAGGAGCCCAGCACAGCCTGGGGAGGGGGGAGATGACCTGGCAGAGGGGTTGGGAGGGCTTAAAGCCAGCAGGAGCGGGCTGGAGCCAGTCGCAGCAGGAGGTCGCCCAGCCTCACGAGTGCATCGCAGTGGTGAGGCAGTGCCCTGGCCAAGCTGCATCAGGCGTGATGGTTGGTCTCGCTCCATCACCTTCTGCATCTGCAGCCCACCGCTGCGCTGCCTGGCTGGGCTCTCCCTTCCCTGGTCCCCCAGCCCTCACTGGGCAGCTCCCCCGTGCATTGCCCCTCTGATCAATGGGCATTTCCCCCAGCTCGTCACCACGTTAACCCATGTGGTTTCAGTGGTTGGGTCAGCCCCCTGCTGCCAGCTTGCTGATCACATCGGGCTACTTCAGGGGGAAACGGAGTCGTGGCAGCTGCAGCCAGGAGCAGCGAGCCCCAGCGGACCCTCTCTGAGGCTCTGGTGTCGTGATGCTGCCTGACAGCAGCTCCTTCCTCAGGCTTGCTGCTGGCATTTCTGCTGCGCTGCTCCTGCCCAGGGCTTGTCCACACAGCGCCATGAAGGAAAAACTGGCCAAATTAACTAAGCAGTGACTCTTGCAGTAATTAGTTAAATGTCATTAAGCCCTGTCTCCCTTCTCTCAGCAGTAAGCAAGCTCTCTTTGAGGTAGTGCACTGCTCTTCCCGAGCCACAGTGAGTGAATCAAATGACTGTCCTTTCAATTCAGCATCTCCTTGTCCCAGCTGATACGCTTCGCCTCGTCCTCTTTGCCTTCACTGCCTCCTTGCAGGGCTTGGTTTTACCCTGCGTTGTTCCTCGCTTCCTTGGCCCTGTGAGCTGCATGGCCATGTGCCCAGCCTACTTGCTTTTCTCCCTAGAGCTGGCTAAGTGCTAGGACAGGTCCATGGAAGTCAAACTGCTTCAGGACACAAATACTTTGGTTATCAAGAAATTTGAGATGTGATCTGCCAGGCCAGGGAGTGAAGAGCACTCCCAGGGTGAGGATGGAGCTGTCTACCCCTATCGGTACAAGGAAGAGTGAGGACTGAGAAACCAAGGTTGTACCCAATCTAGAAGTGGGAGAAAAGTGTGCCTGGGAGCAAGGCTGCAGCTTGGAAGACAGACACTCAGAGATGGCACCAGGCGGAACTTAAAGCAGGCAAGCGCCTGGGCTGGGAGCTGAGGGCAGGAGCAACGCAGGAGGTGCTGCAGAGTGGTCAAGAGCAAATAGTTCACTCCAGGCTTCACTGTGGTGTACCTAAGGCAGCTCTGGGCAACCAGGCTTGCTGCCCTCTCTCCTGCTTCCAAAACTAAAGGGACAGCTGTGCCACAGAAGACAGCCATGGAAGAAAGTGTCCCTCCCTCACCTTGGTGGCCTCTTACAGCTAGGAGGTAGGCTTCAGCTCCCTGCTGCAGTCTGAGCCATGTTCTCCTCCCAGCAGCCAAAATGAGTTTCTGCAAGGAATGAGCAAGCGTTGTGTCACAGTGTGGTGTCCAGAGCAGCCAGCAGATCCCCTTGTGCAGCACTTGAACTGTAGATGACAGTAAAATACGCTGGAAGAAGATAATATTGCTGTTGGTTTAACCAGGAAATTGGTAGTATTATTGTGTCTTTCAGTGTCTGCCTGGACTGTGGAAAAGCAGGAGGAAATGCCCTCAGAATTGCCTTGAAAGCCCCAGGGCTTTTCTGAAGATACACGTTGAGATGTTTTTCATTGCTTCTAAAGTTTGGAGTTATTTTGCTTTTTTTTTTTTTGGTCATCTAGGAAACTCCCATTGCAAATTGAAAGCCGAGACTGTCCTGCATTTGCATGACTTCAAGACACAGTTGAAATGTCATTAAAAAAGCCAAACCTGTGCAGAGCCTGCCCACCAGGCTCACTCCCCCTCCATACCCACAGTGGCGGTGGCAAAGGCACCAGTTTCCTGCAGGAACGCACGCCGTGCGGCACTGTCTGACTTCCTCATGCACCAGCTGGTGCGTGGGCAACGGAGAAAAAACTCACAGAAATGAACCCAAAAGCCTGCACGGTTCAGTAACCTGCATCGCCCCGCTGGTATCTAGGCAGAGAAAAACTCAAACTGTCAAAATGTGGTGGTGAAGTTGATCATGCAAAGAGCTGATAAAATAGTTGTTCTGTGTCCTGGTGAGAAGGAAAAAAAAATACAGGCTGGATTTTTGCAAGAGATTCAGCTCTGTGGGTCTGGGCTCTGTGAAACTTGCACATGCAGCGCAGGGTGTGAAGGGAGGTGCAGGGTGCTGGCATCACTCCTGGACACTGGCGCTGATGGGGTTTGCAGCCCCAAGGCTGAGGCAGCCCAGCCACGGAGCTCAGGCAGATGAGAGCATCAGGCTCCAGCATCCCCCTGGACTTTCTGGGACCTGCAGATTAACAAGAAGCTGAGCTGGCTTTGGGGAGTCTGAGGAACTTGATGAAACTACTGGTGGATTTAGGGATGTTTTATGAAAAAAATCTGGCTCAAAACTCCCTCTCCTGAGTGACAGCAGCTAGGAGGGTTTGCAGAGGCACAGGCAGGCGCTGGAGAAATGGCTCTGGACAGATGCCAGCCTCCCCCAGCACCGAGTGCGAGAAGCTGAGCTGGGGACAGTCTGGGGACAGCACCGGATCCCCAGCAGTCACGTTCCTGCTCCAGCATGAGGACAGGGGGCTCACCCCACATCTCTGCCCTTGTCCAGGGGCAGAAACAGCCCCTCAGGGCTTGTCACCCCTCTCCCTTGGGGTGACAGGGACGGTCCCCTCAGGGCTCTCTGTTGTAGGGACGGGGACATCGGGGACATGCCCTGAGGGCTTGTGTCCCTTGCCCTGTGTGGGGTCAGGGCCAGTCCCTCCCAGTGTCACGGTCCCTGGGGGTTTTTGAGGCTGGACGTGGTGCTTGGGGACACAGCTCAGGGGGTGACAGCGGTGACAGGGGGACAGTTGGACCAGGTGATCCTGGAGGTGTTTTCCAACCCTAACGATGATTTATGGCTCTGGCCCCGTGTCCCCACCCTGCTGTGGGGCCAGGCCCCGTCCCCTCACCCCCCCCCATGGGCACGGAGCCCCGTTGCCATGACAACACCGCCGCGCTCAGGCAGCGCCGCGGGCAGCCCCGGGCGGGGGTCCGGGGGCCGGGGGCCTTCCTCTGCGCGGCGCGGGGCGGCGGCGCATGCGCGGCGCGGGGGTGACTTTGAGGCGGCGCCATGTTGAGCAGGGTGCTGGGGCCGCGCTACGCCCAGCTGCTGCAGAACTGGTGAGGGCCGGGGGGGCTGGGGGGGGGGGGGGGGGTTATGGGGCCCTGGAGCCCTCAGCTCCCCCTCTGGGCCCTGTTCTGCTCCCCTCAGGGAGCTTTGGGGCGCCCCCGCCCTGCTGGGGGCTGCTACAGGAGCCGGGGGAGCCCTGAGGGGCGCTGGGGGTGCTCAGGGAGAGAGAAGGGTCCCGGGAGACCTGACAGCGGGCTGTGGGGCCTGCAGGAAAGCTGGGAGGGACTCCTTGTCGGGGGGGCAGTGACAGAACAATGAGTAATGGCTTTAAGACCCAGGTCCCTCAGCCTTTCCTCACAGGGGAAATGCTCCAGGTCCTGTATCATCTTTGTAGCCCTCTGCTGGTCTCTTTCCAGGAGATCCCTGTCTTTTTTTTTGTACTGGGGAGCCCAGAACTGGAACTGGGAAAGCTGGGGAGGGGCTCTTTGTCAGGGGTGGGCAGTGACAGAACAAGGGGTAATGGCTTTAAGCTATAAGAGAGTAGGTTTAAATTCAATATTAGGAGGAAATTCTTCCCTCTGAGGGCGGTGAGGCCCTGGCTGAGGCTGCCCCGAGGAGCTGTGGGTGCCCCATCCCTGGCAGTGCCCAAGGCCAGGCTGGATGGGGCTGGGGGCAGCCTGGGCTGCTGGGGGGGTTGTGCCCATGGCGGGGTGGGATGGGGTGGGCGTCGAGGTCCCTTCCAACCCAAACCACTCCATGGTTCTCTCTTGGTTCAGGTGGGGTTTGCAGCACTGAGAAGTGGTTGTTGGGGTTAGATTTTATCCTACCATGGTTTGACAGCCGTGTGTGTGGCCTGCGTGTTGTCCTGGCTGACCTCAGAGCATTTCAGAGGTGCTTGCTGCAGCGCCTGAGGTTGCCAGTTCATGGTGAGGAAGGATGAGGTAGCCACAGGCAAGAATAAAGGAGAAATGAGCTGGAGAGTTAGGGTAATAAACCAGTCTGTGTTTTCTAAACTTAGTAGCACCTCTCTTAAATAAAAGCATATCGACCCTTTCCTGTAAAACATCTTGGTTATCTTGGAAACCAGCTCCTTTGTGCATGGGATTCTCTCCAAATTTCTGTCAAGCTGCTTTCTTGATTGAAATGAGTTTCCTGGGTACCTCGGGGTGAGTGTGTGCCAGCCCTCTGACTGGAGGGTTGGTCATTTACCTGTGTGTGTTGTGTGTCTGCCTCTCTTCTTTAGGACTCCCACCCTTTTCACGTGGGGTGGTGTAGCTGGTGCCGGTGTGATATGGATCACAGACTGGAAGCTCGTCCTTCAGTATGTGCCCTACATCGGTGGCAAGTATAAAACTGAAGACTAAGCTTCCCTCTAACGGTGAGTTTGGTTTGTGCACCTGGCAGCTTACGTAGTGGAGGTGTGTGGATGTGGCAGTTGGCGTGCCTTGTTTCTCCAGGGCACAGCCAAATTGGTGGGCCAAAACAGCGCTGCTTAATCTGGTTATTCAGTGTTTATTGCTCTGTCTTGTCTTGTTTTGTGTTAGGGGCAGGGCTTCTCGGAGTGCCAAAGGATGAAGTATTACTAAGAGCATTATTCTCAAGTGATTATGTTGTAAGCAGTGGATTTTTCACAATTTACTGAAATTCTTGATAAGCCAAATAAAGTCTTTTGTGGTCATTTGGAACTTCTGAGGGATCCACTTCTAATCTTAGCTAGAATGGCTTCAAGCTCAAGACTGGTTTTGCTGTCAGGCAAATTTGGATGCCTTTCCTTTCCATGGAGTTACTAAAAATAAGCTACGTGTTCTGTGCTGGTTACTATATACAAAAAATTCATTTGAAAATTGGCTTTCTCAAGGTGTTTTTTCCTCTCCCTTTCTAACTGCGTATGAAATACACTGTTTTTTGTAAGACTGACCATTCATAAAGCTAGAGCAGCAATTACAGTACCTGCTGTTGGGCCTCTGAATACACACACGTGTAGTAAGCAGGCTTAGAACTAGTTCATTCCTCGCTGCAGATATGAGTTATGAAGACTTTGCCTTACATTAAAGGACGCTGACAGGGAGAGGCTGTCAGGAAGCTGTGTGCCCCTCTATATTTGCTGCTGCTTCTCGGAATAACTTATGTATAAATGTTGGTAAATGAAAGTGAGGGGCTTGCCTTCAAGCTACACAGAATTTCATAGAGAAACCAGTGCTTCTGTAAGGCTTGTTGCAGAGGTACCTGTTGGATTGTAGATGTTTTACTGTGTCTTCCCTGTTTTCAAAATGTGCATCAAACAGGTTATTTATTCCTCAACGTAACCAAAGGATGAAAGAAATTTTTCATGAAACTCAGCTGTGCTCGTAGTATCTCAGGTGACTGTGGAAGTTTGTGGAGAAGTCAGCAGAAAAGCTCTCAGGTGATGTAGGAACAATTAAATTAAGCAGAAAGGGCTTTCTGTACAGAACAGCTGTCCTGGTCAGTAGTAGGTATGTGGATGCCTTCCCGAGCCCACAGCCTACATTCTCTCTCCTCACATAAGAGCACTGACGTGTCAGCGTGCACAAATCATCTGGAAGACGCTCAGTGCTGTAGAGGAAGAGGATGCTTCTGTGGTGGCCTACAGTTCCTTCCAAAGAGACTTAAAAGCCTTCTGGTGTTTGTGTATCTGTAACAGAAATGTCTTGTGTGAATACCGGAGGGTTTGGAAACCTCTCTGTAATGCTGACTGCTGTAGCACGTTGCAGGACACAGTGCTTAATGACTGCTTTGTGTTTATTGTAGGAAATTTATCGCTGGATTGAGTGTGTTGGAGCCATCCGTCCGCTGAGACCTGCTTTGAGGTGAACTTGAAATGCCTGGTACAGATTCTGCGGTGGGCTGTCACGTCCCGCTCTCTGCCATGAGCAGTTGTGGCCACTTGGTTGTGAGGGGGTTTTACTCCACGTACCAGCCTGCCTAGTGCTCTTCTCATCACTTCCACAGCTGGTCTTGGCCTAATGCAAGTAATTTGTAAAGCTGATGTACAAAATAAACCACGTGAATGATGTTTTGGTGGTGCTGTGATCTTCTTTGCCTGCGTTCTTTAAACCAGATCCCTGTTCTGGTTCTGTGTTGTGTCTTCAGCTTGTTTGAGTGTGTGTCCTAAGGAGTGTGCCACGTGTTTGCCTCCTTTCCTGTGCAGTTTCCTCAGGCATCAACAAGTGCCTGCTGTTAGGGCTGGGCTTGCTGAGCCTTTGGTTTGTCCTGGGGTAGTTGTTGCTCATAACTTTTAAAGCTGCTGTGGTCTTTGAACTGTTCTTAGTGATGTGTTGATGGTAAGCTGGTCCTTCCTAGCTCGGTCACATCTGTGGGCTCTTGCTTCCAGTTAACTTCCCTTAGCCAGTGCTGCAGAGTTCTGCTGTAACACAGATCACTGGCTTTTGGTGTGAGGCTTTGTGGTTTTTTGTTTGTTTTTTTTTAACTTCTGCATCCAAACAGATAGGTTAAGAGGTCAACACCTTTTTAAAGCTGTATGCTTGTCTAAAAATAGGCTGCCTTTTTCTGCTAGCTAAAAATAGGCTAGCTTTTCTTGTCTAGGGGCTCGAGGAAGGTAGTCTGCAAACCCTGGGAGACTTTCAGTACACAAGGATGAAACTCAGTGGCTTAGAGAGCTTCAGGGTTAGTTTTTTAATGTATATTATTTTCCTACTCAACACCCACATCTGTATTTTTTAGGTGTATCTATCAAAATGTAAATTAGGGACAAAACAACCCACTGCAGAGCACTTTACATGAAAGTCTTTAGCTGTTAGATGAAGCGTGGGGATTGGTCTTGACATAGTCTCAGCCATGAAGCCACAGCAGACAACTCAGACCTGGGGGGAAGTTCAGCCCTTTTCCCCAAAGGCCAAAATTTGCAAACAAATGTGTCTGAGTGATAACAGGATCACTGCTTTCTCTCTGTTCAGTGCCAGATTCCACCTAGTTAGAAGTTCTGGCATTTCATTAATGCTTGAATCTTTTTTAAGGAAAACTTTATCTCAGTTGCAGTAGCTGTGCTGCTTGGGAGTTACACTCAGGGTTGAAGGCTCCTCAGTGATGTTTCTGCAGAAAACTTGTAAAATCTGATAGGGCGCTTGAGCTACTTAACAATAACTGCTTCAGCATTAGTGCAGCATCATCAGTAATTAGTTGTGTGGGGAAAACAAATTATTTTCCTATGCAAAACTCACTCCAGTCGGGCAGTACGGAAGCATAATGGGCTGATCGTGTTGTTTCTGCAGTCTGTCCCCTTGCCAGCTGCTCCTGAGCTCTGGGCTGGCTCCTGGAGGGCTGAACCTGTGCGTGGAAATGCTGACGACAACATCCCTGAGCGTGTGCACGGATATCAACCCATCTTCATCTGAGGCATGCCGTGAAAGTGGGCATTGTGCTAGCCTACGTTCACATGCCATCAAGATCGTAAGATCAGGCTTGAACAGTTAGTCTGTGCTCTCTCTTACCTGCTCAACATGTCTAGACAGGACGGGCACAACGTGCTGCTGACTTCAGAGATGACCTAGTTTTGGCGTGCTCCTGTGGGCGGCTGAGCCTCTGCTCCCACTGCTCAGGGAAGTCTCCAGGAGGCCTCAGGCCCAGGACCTGCCTGCTCCTCGGAGGGCCGTGGTCTTCCCGTGTTCTCAGCCTGCAGCTCTCCTGAGTGAGGGTTGTCAGCAAGGGCCCAGTGATAGCGTTGTGCACAGCAGATTGGATCAGCAGATACTTCAGAAACATATTCCAAACACCAGCTGCCTGCACAGGCAGGCACCGTAAGGAATATACGGACTTTGGATTTGTTTACCCTTTGGCGATTGTTCAGCTGCTTGTGTTTTCTGCTGCATTTCAAATGATGTTTTTGTCTCTAATTAACCCTAGGATTAGCCTATAACTAATTTAATTTCTAGTATTCCTTCCACAAGAGCAAGCATTCTTCAAAAATACACTATTGGAAGTGGCTTTGCATTCTTGGGCAAATTTCTGTTAAAATATGAGTAATTACTCTCCAGGTGCCAGGGGTGATCCTTCTAGTTTTTAATATTCTAGCATTACCTCTTTTCTAATAGTTAAATATTTTTTTCAGAATGAGCTGACAAAATGTCACATACATTACATACGTGAATAAATTAATTAAAGACCAGGAGCTGATAGACGAGAAGCTGCCCTTCCGCAGCCGGAGAGATCCACTAGAGGGCACAGCGGTGGCTCAGCCGCAGGGCTGAGCGTTTGCAGAAATCAAAAAGCGCCTTCAGCTTGGTGTCAGCTGCGTAACTTAAAAGCAAGCTCTAAAAACAGTAAGACTTGTGTTCCAGCATGCCTTTTTTTTTTTTTTTTTTGAATGTTTGTTTTTTTTGAATGTTTGGTCCGGAGGCTTCACTTCCCTTGTGAAGGGTGTCGGGAGGTGGAGTGGGAACACGGAGCTGTTATCATGCCCACCACAGCCCCATTCAGTCTGTTGCATTCAGCTCTAGAGACCTTGCCGCTCTCCTGACTGCTGCAGCCTCCGGATCAACCTCAGCTCCAGCCCCTCTGGTGGGCTGGCTGCTCCCTGGTGAATCCTGCTCTGAAACGAGCTCCTCTGTTGGGGCTGGGATGCGCCACTGCAGAGCAGAAGGGAGAGCTACCCGCGGAGCTCAGTGGAAGAGGTTTTTCTGTCTGGACAGTCTATGCTAGCTTCTGTGTCTGGCAGCAGCCGATTTGGGTGATTTTGGATTATCTGCTAGTCCTGGAGCAACGCAGGCTGCCTGGCACCCAAGTGCACCCAGCTGGTATCAGTGTCTACAAGTACCTTATCCTCTGTACCTCAGCAGCATTCCCAAAGGAACACAGGAACGTTTTCCCTTGGGCTCAAGAGTTCCTACCCAAATTTCCACGTACTCTTACAGTAAACATCATCTTTTTTTGCAGCCTGTTGCCTGCACCCGCTGTCAGTGAAAACCAGTTTTCTAACTACTGTTACCCTGTGCCTGAGGTTCAGCGGACACTTAACAGGTCAGCTTCTCCATCCCCACCCCACAGCAGGATCCACTCCCAAGCTTTTCCAGTTTGTCCAGTTTGTTCTTAAAAAGTGCCACTGAGGGAGAGCTTCTGGTCCCTGCACATGGTCCATTTCCGTGCTTACATGCTTGGAAAAAAGGAAATTCTCTCCCCTTCTGCAATGCAAGCGCAGTAATTCTTTCACTTTTACATGTTTGAAGGCTGTTATCAGATCTCAGATGCTTTCTCGAGACTAAACAAATCCGGTTCTTCCCTCGTGCCTGGTAGGTCAGTTTGTAGACAGCTGATGATTTTCATTGCTCTCCTCTTGGCTCTCTCCCAGAGTGTCTTCCTCAAAATGCGGTGTTCCAATGTGGACGCTGTGTCTTGTATGATCTTGTTCAGTGAAATGTTGTCTCCTTTTTGTGGCTTTGATTTTAGTCAGTGAAAGAGGAATGGTTGGTGTGAAAGAGACAGCTACTGAGTTTCCAGCCCAGGTGCTGAGGAGTGTTTCGGAGCAGGGGGACAAGGAACGTGCAGGATTCTGTGCCTGCAGCGGGGTAACTGCCTTAGTTCCCCTCTGCCCGCTTGCTCCACGGACCTTTCTTATTCATCAAGAAGCTGTGTTTTAGCACGAGGGTTCGATTGGAATGCTATGACTTTAGCTGGTCTATTTTTTATCCCCCCAAATCAGCAACACAGAAAAAGGGAAAGCATGTTTGTGAAAAATAATGTGGTTTTGATCAATACCGGCAATTAGAGCTTTTCTGGTCTGCGTGTTCAAGATTGCAGGAAATAATAGCGATAGCAAAGTGAGACATTTCATAAGCGTTAGTCCAGAAGGAGAGGATGTTAAACACAAACCAACAAAACCAAAAACAACCCTAGAGAGATGGAATGCCTTTAGGGCAACGGAAAGCTCTGTATTGATTAAAGTAAAGACACAATCTCCTCTGTCAGGTATCAGAAATATAAAATTCTTCCTGTACAAGCAAATGCAATCCTGCACCTAGGAGTGCACCCACCTCTTTGAAGTTGTTTTGAACTTTTACCCGTGCCTGGACAACTCGTGCCTCATGTGTGTGGGACTCGGTTTCCTCTCATCCCCGACACACGTCTCACATCCTTCCTCGCGCTCCCTGCTGCTTTCCAAATAAGGGAGTTTGAAACAAGTGAGTGAGACGTGTTTTTAAAAAAATCAGTAAAACTACAACAGCTTTTTGCACAGATGCAAGCTGGAGGAAGTACGGGAAGTTCAAGCAGACTGAAGAAGTTCAGTGTCGGGAGAACTGAGCGGTGGCGGGGCCGTGCTCGTCTCCAGGAGGGCGCTGAGCCTTGCCGATGCCAGCAGGACTCGGGCGCACGCCGGGAGGCGTTGTTATTTTGCACCTCCAATCGCGGTCGCTTCAGGACTGCCAGTCTGTGCAAGGTTCTTAACGAAAGCCTAGTGTGTCACTTGTTCATTAAAGAAAAATTAATTGCTCCGAGATGTTTTCGACAGCAGGCTGCCTTGCGGAGCTTGCTGCTGCGCGGTGCTTCCAAGACAAATGGCTCGGTGCTTTTCGGGAGGTGGATATTGCTGTGATACGCCCGGCTGCCAAAACGCAGCTGCTCGGTCGTGATTATCAAACCACGGGGTTCCAGGTAGACGTCGTTCACCAGCAGCCGGAGGCAGAAACCTCTCTGCTGGGGTACTGCACTCAGTGGCTTGGCGGCACGTAGTGACTTGTGGTGCTTGTTTCCTTGGGGCACGTGCCCGTGGTCAGCATCGTGGCGATGGCCCCCTGGGCTGGGCTTTCCCCAGTGCGTGGACACGGTCTCGTTATGCACCCAGTAGGCAGTTGGTTACTGTTTTGTTTCCTAAAACGCTTCTCATTGCTTTGTCTTCTCACCATCTCCTCCACAGCAGATTTTCTTCCTACTTGTATTTTTTATATGGATCTCTTTTTGGACTTAACCCCAGGAGAATGGATGTTGGTGCTACTGACCGTGCTGAACGAACCCAGCAAAACCACAGAATCACAGAATCATTTGGGTTGGAAAAGACCTGTAAAATGTCCAAATCCAGCCATCCCAGAAAAAGCCTCCAGGAGGGCCACACAGCAGACCAGCTCTCTTCTTCCAATGTCCAGGCACTGCAGGAGGCAGCGGGTGTTGGGTCAGGGCAGTTTTGGGTGCAGCAGGCTGGGCACGGTGAGCTGCGTGGGTCCTGCTGTTGGGCACATGGTCGAGGAGAAGCCCCCCGTGCTGGGGCCATGCCACCGCAGCCTGGAGAAGCAGAGACGGGGGGTTCTTGTGCCCCATGGCCCCACTGAGCACCCATGGCGCTGGCACAGCCCTGCCCACGTGCCCACAACACCAGACCGTGGGGCTGCCACTGGCACAGCCCCAGTGGCCCGTCCATGGGGCCACGTCCTGGCTGGCTCATCTATGTCCTATGCTCTGCGTGGCCCATCCATAGGGCCATCTCTGCCGTGGCCAGTCCACGGGGCCATGTTCTGGGTGGCTCATCCATGCCCTATGAACTGGGTGGCCCATTCATAGGGCCATATCTTGGGTGGCTCATCTGTGGGCAATGTCCCAGGTGGCCTATCCATGCCCTGTGTCCTGGAGGGTCTGCCCATGGGGCCACATCCTTGGTGACCCATCCATGGGACATGTCCTGCATGACCCATTCATGGCCCCAGGTCCTTGGTGGCCCATCCACGGGGCCATGTCCCACATGGCCCGATGTCCTTGGTGGCCTGGCAATGTCCTGGTTGGCCCCTACATGCGCCATGTCCTTGGTGGCCCATCCTCGGGCCGTGTCCTGCACGGCTCGTTCACGGCCCTATATCCTTTGTGCCCCGTCCATGCCCTGTGTCCTTTGTGCCCCGTCCATGACTCCACGTCCTTGCTGCTCCACCCGTGACCCCCGTCCTTGGTGCCCATCCCCACGCCCCGGGCGCCCCGTCCGTGCCCCCCCCTCCCCCTTTCTCCCCCCGCCCGGTGCCCCCGGGGCTGCGGCGCGGGGCCGGGGCTGCAGGGGGCGCGAGCGGGCGGGGCGGGGGGCGCGGGGCCGGGCCGGGGCCGCGGAGCGGGGCGAGGGGGAAGGAGGATGCCCAAGGCGGCGCCGCCGGGACAGCGCGGGGGGGCGCGGCGGAGGGCGCCGGGGTGAGCCCGGGGCCGGGGGGGGCAATTTGGGGGTGAGGGGTGGGCAGGGGTCTCCGTGGAGCTCGGGGGGGGGGGGGTCCACGCGGAGCCGGGGGGGGGCCATGTGCTGGGTATGGGCGGCTTTGGGGGTCTCCGTGGAGCCGGGGGGGGCTCCGGGGAGCCGGGGGGGTCTCCGAGGAGGTCGGGGGAGTCCGTGTGGAGCTCGGGGGGGGTCGATGTGGAGCTGGGGGGGTCCATATGGAGGTGGAGGGGTGGGCATGGGCGGCCGGGGGGGGTCTCCGTGGAAGTGGGGGTCTCTGTGAAGCTCGGGGGGGTCGATGTGGAGCTGGGGGGTCGCTGTGGAGCTCGTGGGGGGTCCGTATGGAGGCGGAGGGGTGGGCATGGGCGGCCGGGGGGGGTCTCTGTGAAGCTGGGGGGGGGTCTCCGGGGAGCCGGGGGGGTCTTTGTGGTGGTGGGGGGTGTCCATGTGGAGCCAGGGGCGTCTCAGCGGAGCCGGGGGGGGGTCCATGTGGAGGCGGAGGGCTGGCTGTGGGCGGCCGGGGGGGGTCTCCGGGGAGCTTGAGGGGGGGTCGCGGGGGGGTCTCTGTGGCGTCGCCGCGGGGCTCTGGAGCGGCTCCACGCGGAAGCTGAGGCGGGGGGTCCCTGGGTGGACCGGGGGGGGCTCTGAGCACACCGGGGGGGCTCCGAGGGAGCCCGGGGGGTCCCGGGGGAGGCTCGGTGAGGACCACCCCGCCCGCCCCCCCGCTTGGGACTATATCCCGCGGCGTGCCCGGGCGGAGGGATCCGGTGCGGCCGCCCCCGGCCCTGGCGGGAGGCGGAGCGCGGGGAGCGGCGGCGGCGGCGGCGGCGGCGGGGGAAGGGGCGGGAGCGGAACCGCGGGGGCGGGCGCGGAGCGGAGCGGCCGGGCCCGGAGCGGAGCCGAGCGGAGCCGCGGCGTGGCCGAGGGGAGGGGGGGGGAGGCCGAGCTCGGTGGCCCGGCGGGAGGGAGGGAGGGGGGGGGGGCGGCGGCGGGAGGCAGGAGCCGGGGGAGGCCCCGCGGGGCCCGGGCAGGCGGCGAGCGGTGGCCGCGGCGGCAGAGATGGAGCGGAAAAGGTGGGAGCGGGGGGGCGGCCGGCGGCGGTACCGGGGCCGGGGGGGGGGCGAGGCCGGGACCCGGGGGTGAAACCCGGGGGTGAAGGGCCGAGGGGTTCCGGGACCCGCTGCAGGGGGGGCCCGGGGTGGCGGCGGGGCTGGGCTCGGCCACCGGGGGTCTCCCGGGGGGGCTGCGGGCACCCCACGGCCGGGAGCTGAGCTCCCCGGGGCCCCCCCCGGCTTTCTGTGCCCGCCCGGTGCTGCTCGGCTTCCCCGGGCGGGTGTCTGTGGGGTTGGGGGTGTCTGTGGAATGTGCAGCCCCCTCGGAGCCCTGCCCGCTTCATTTTCCCTCTGCACAAGGAATTTGGGGCAGGGGGCAGGAGGCAGCGTTGGGTGCCGGCAGCAGGTGGGTGTCAGGGCAGGGGGCTCGGTGCGGGCGCCCCAACCCGAGCACGGCGCTGCCGGGGCAGCAAACGGCCGGGAG
Source organism: Aythya fuligula (assembly GCF_009819795.1). Classification (NCBI taxonomy): domain Eukaryota; kingdom Metazoa; phylum Chordata; class Aves; order Anseriformes; family Anatidae; genus Aythya; species Aythya fuligula. Next base: position 4,580,459 of record NC_045584.1, on the reverse strand, counting down.
CCGCTCGTCCTGCGAGCTGTGGGTGCCGTGGGGCTGTGGGGGGCTGCGGGGATCCCTCCCGCGTCCCTGTGGGGCGGCTGCAGCACACCCGGGGGCTGCCCGCAGGCGGTGTGCGGAGCTCGGGCCCGTGGGGAGCTGCGGGAGCGTAGCCCAGGCTCCCCGGGTGTCCTCACCTGGCCTTTCTAATCGGAGAGACGCGTGCTATCAGCTGCTGCACGTGCGGAGTTTCATCTGGGAAATCGCACTGCGATTGTGAGGGTAGCGTGCGGCGCTGAGCCGTAAGCAAAGCAGCAAACGGCCGCTGCCGAGAGCCCGAAGCTGAAGTGCCAGCCCCTGAGCCGCAGCTCCCAGCCTGCGGGGAGAAGAAAGGACCACCTGTAGCAGCCAGAGCAGCGCAGCTGACAGCCCCCGAGATCCCTGGTTGTCCAAGGGCTTTATCTGTAAAGTTGCGGTCTCAGAGCCGCGTTTATAAAAAGAGCGGGGGGAGAAGATAAGTAGCATATTTTTATTCCCAAGGTATAATGGATTTTCCCTTTATATCAATTTGGACAGAGATCAAAGGTATAGCACAGCCCTGCTGCACTAATTTTTGGTTACTGTTGCATTTTGCATTACCTCAGAGTGGAAAATATGTGAGTGGCAATTTATTAATACCTCTGCTATTTCTGCCTGTTGTTTACCTGGCTGATTTTTTTTTTTTTTTTTTTTTGCCCAGCTGCTCCGAGCATACAGATGCAGTAAGCGTGGATAACTGCGTGCACGGTTTCACGTCAGAATTGACTGGAAACAAGCGCTCTCGTGTGCGATCGCCAGCCTTGGGAATTAACACCAGTCCGAGGTGAGCAGCGGCGGGCGGCACGTACTGCTTTCCTGAAGCCTCCTTTAGGGCTGCTGTGCTGTGTGTTTGGAGATTTCCTTCTGTAGCCCTAAATGCTAGCAGCAAGTGCTTTCCACGTGAAAGCTTGCCTTCTGTCGAATGTGAATTCTGCTTTGGGAGGTGAATGCATCTCGCAGGCTAAGCGTGCTCTGCACAACGTGCGTCTGACCAGCGGTGTGCTGCTGGCAGTGCCCTCCTCGAGGTGCAGTCCACGAGCAGGCTGTTACGAACAGTCCTCCAACCTCGTGCTTACCAGCTGCTGACAGTGCAGAAGTGTTTCGCCTTTTTAGGTTTTTGTGTGTTCTTTTGTCTGGGATGTGAGAGCTGGGAGAGCCCAGGAGGCGTCTGGCTGATGTGGTGTGGCTCGTGGGCCACGTCCTGAGTGAGCAGGAAAGGTGTGGGGACGGAGGGCTTGCACTGGCATCGGGCAGGGGAGCACGTCAGGAGCTGTGCAAGGCAGCCAAGGCTCTCAAAGACAGTTTGCTGCGAGGGCTCTCCCCAGGCTCTGTGTCCCCACCTGGGGAAAGGAGGTTGCTGGCTGCTTTGCGTGGCTTCTCTTCGTGCTGTTTTCTGTTGCGGGTTTGATGGCAAAGTGTCTTGAGAAGTTTGGGCTGCTTGTTTGTCTCTGCTTCAGGAAGCTGTTGGCATCTCTGCTCTGGAAAACTTAAGTCTCTTAGGTGAAGCTTATTTTGGTGTGAATTTGTTACCTTCGCAGCACCTAAGTAAAAAGTTCAAGAAAATGTTCGTAATGCCGTCCTGCAAAGAATTACCTTCCCCCCTGAAGCAGCAGAGGAGGATGCTTTCCCTGAGAGCACACTCTGCTCCTTCTCAGTTCCTCAGCTTTATCCCAAGCTCCCCCAGCAAAGCTGCCCTGGTGCGGGAGGTGAGGTGAGCCTCAGGGAGACGGTCGGCTCTCTGCACTGGGGCTGTTCCTCCGCCACAGGATGTTTTTGGGGTGCTGGAGAACAGCTCGGGACAGGCAGAGCGGAGATTACAGGGAGATGCCGATGAGGTGCGAGGACAGGAGATGTGTTACGGTGGCTGCAGTGCTTGCCTGCTCTTGTACCCATGCTGTGTCGGTGCTGTCCCGCTCCAGGACCCGCTTTGTTGAGGTCAGCACCGAGGCAGATCGAGGGCTCGGTACAGATCCCGCTGCCACGAATAACGTGCAGGTGCTGGGGGAGCGGGTGGCAGTGTGCAGGAGGTGCCTCCTCGGGGAGCCGCGCGCCCTCGGGTGCGTGCCGAGGTCCCAGGGTGGGCTGGGAGGAGCCGCGCGTGCGGCGGCGCAGGAGGCAGCAGGGTTTGAGCAGGGGAGGAAACACATTGTGCTACACCCATCGCCCCGTGCCGGGAGCGAGGCTCTAAGCACACGCTTCCCATCGCCCGTTTCCCCTCGGTGACGGCCGTCTCCATTTCGTTCAAAGGCAGACAACATCTGGGGTGGGTTGGTGGTTTGGGTTTGTTTTTTTTTGTTGTTTTTTTTTTTTTTGGTCTTTTGTCCCTTGCTCTCCAAGTCATGCGGATCTGGCGGACGCTAAATGGGGAGAGCGGAGGGGAGGAGACTTCTTGAGCGCGGCAGGAGGAGGGGAGCAGCCGGGGCTGGCGGCCGCTGCCTGGGCGCGGGAGGCGAGGAGACAAAGGCAGAGCTGCGCGGGGACAGCGGGCACCTGGCGGCGGCTCGCCCTCAATAGGCTGCCTGCCTTCGGCCCCGTCTGCGCCCCCAAAGCCCCTGCACGACAAAGGAGGGCTCCTCGGGCTCGCCAACACCGCCCCGCATTTCTGCCTGGCTCGGTTTGTTGGTGCGGGGCAGATAATGGGCAGGCAGGGGAATCCCTCGCAGCTTTGCGGCCGCCCTGCTTGTGGCGGGGTGAAGCGTGGCAGGCAGTAATTCCGTACCAGCGCCTGCAGTACCATCTGGAAGAGGTCGATTTCTGCATTTTTTGTATTGCAATTTCCTTCTTCTGGGCCTCTTCAGACTCTGTAACAAAAACAAACAAAAAAATAGAGGCTCTGGAGCAGAAAGAAAATCCCTGTTTTGTGGTTCAAGAGGCACACCAGCCTTCCAGTTACACTCGGGTTCCCTAACTGCTGCTCCACCACAAAGCAAAACTCGCTCGTGCTTTGTAGGGGGGCTCTGAGGGGCTGCTGCTCGGATTTGGGCTTGCTGGGAGCCTGTAGGTGGCCAGCAGCTGTGCCCCACCGAGCACGGTCTGGCTGCAGCTGCCTGCTCGTGCTGCGTTTACCCTGTGAGTTCGCTGCTGGCTTTCTGCAGGAGCTTTGTTCCCTCTCTGCCGTCGCTGCAGGACGGCTCAGGACCCAGCTGCCTTTCTCAGTGTGTAATCAGAATAAAAGTTTGCCTTCTTTGCACTTCAGTGCTTTTGTTTTGGGCCAAGAGTCCCGAGGAAGGGACAGGAGTCTGAGCCATTTCAGAATTTTTTTAGTTGTAAGTTGACTTCGAGCAGCTTTTCAGATCCCTTGCAGAGCTACCAGGACGCGTACCGAGCAAAAAGCTGAGGGGCTGCAGCACGCTGCCTCCGAGTGTACCTGGCTCTGCTGTTCTGGAAGTGGCCTCATTGTAAGTGACAGAACAAGGCACTTGTCACCTCAGCACCATCCAGCCTACCATGTTATTTCCAAAATTCCCTCTGGTGGATTTCTGTTAAGATGCCAAGCCGTAAATTGGAGCTGCAGGTCTTGGAAGAGGCAGTGTCCAGTTTTCCCTTTTGACTTCACCAACAGCAGCGATGGCCCTGTCCTAACAGAGTTAGGGTACTGGAGTTGGGTATTCCTCTTTTGGGGTCAAGGCATGCAACTCCCTCTGTATTTTTAAGCACTGTTTTCAGATTTGGTGTCCAGTCCCAGTCTGTTTCTGTCAGCTTACTCCTGCCCTTATGCCTGAGTCTTTGGGCAGCTCCGCAGCGTGCTGGTCCTGCTGAAGAACGGCTGGTGATGAAGTGCTTGCTCCTCTTCTCCCTGCCCTCTGCAGATGACAATTCTCCCTGCCTGGATACCTGTGCATGTGTGTGAGCAGCACGCAGGGCAGCTGTGGGGCAGGATAAGTGGCACGGGGCAGCCAAGGCCAGGAGCTTCCCAGGCAGGTGCTGCCATGTGCATCATCTGTCCTTTGAGAGGCTTGTAACATTTTTAATATAATTCATACTGTCTTTGCCTCACAGTTGTTTTTTTTTGTTTGTTTGTTTGTTTTGAGATTTTTTAATGCTTTGCTTCATTCTGGCTATCTGCTTTTCTCTTTCTCTTTTTTTTAATCTTATTTTTTCCAGTAGAGAGTCTTAAGACTTGGACTAATTGACTTGCCACTGCTAGTCACTACCACGGGACTAGAAATTCCATGCTCATGCTATTTTTTTCAGACTTTACTCCTATAAAGGTTTCAAAGAAGCAGATAATGTGGTGAAAAAAGGCTTTTTCCTTTGAGCTACCCTGAAAGAAAACCCTAGAGAGGTTGTTAGTATCTTCCCGCAGCAACACTGGTAGAGTGGGGTCTGCATTGCTGGACTAGTTAGTAATGCTGCTTTGCTCAGCCTCTGACAGCTTTATTATTTCAAGTTATTTTTGGCCTTCTAGTGTAAGTCTTGGAACAAGGAGCTTGTGGTTCTGGCTTCAGGAATATCAGCAGGTGACTTGATCACAGGTCTGTCTCCAGGAGGCGTTGGAACCTCATTGGCATTAATTCATCTCCAGCAGGTTTGAGTCGTGCTGGTATCGTGTCCCTCCTCCATAGAAAATCGGGGTCTCTAACATGTAGGTGCTGCTTCGAGCCACCTGAAGTTCAGTGCTTGGATATTTGGAAGTTGCTCTGAATTTCCAAGCTCATGGATGTCACCACGTTGTGCAGGGGCAGGCTGCTCCTGAGGTCTGCCTGGATTGGACCTCGCGTTTCCTAACGAGATCGCTGGTAGATCGAGTGCAGACAGTGTTTGTAGGGTGGTGAGGAGATAATCCTGCTTCCCTGTGATATGGCTGAAAACATGCTCTAACGCTAACTGCCTTGTAATAGAAGAAAATAGATAAATGTGGGGTGGGGGGAGAAGATGAGGCTGGCATCTCTCGGTCTTAAATATCTGCTAGCTAACCTGTGCTTAGCGCAACGCGAAGTGAGCTTTTACCAGACTGGCACTGAGGCTGAATGTGCAGGTTGCCTGCTTCATAGGTAGTGGTGTCCTCTGCTTGCCAAAAAATGGAGTACTTGGTGTGTTAAAGGTACAAAATAACTGAAATGAGAGAAATTAAGAGAATAAAGTGGCATTGTGATGCTAAACGAGAACATGAAGGATTATTTTGTGCTCAATGTCTGTGTAGGTCTGACAGTGCAGTCGCAGTGCATTGACTTATTTTTGCTTTGTGCATGAAATACAAAAGGGTTCAATTAGTGCTTTTTGTAGTAGTGCAAAAGGCTGAGTTCTTATTAAAATAAAACAGGAGTAATTTGCGTGTGCTTGCCAGATTGTAGTCTTTCATGGAAAATCATGTGTTTAAAAAGAATCTCTTCTGCTTTGCCATTAATGGAAACTTTTGTAAGGTTTTGGCCTTTATTCTTGCATTAATTAAGCTTTGTAATTCTTTACTTTGCACCTTGTCAGCAGTTAACTTCTGTCCTCCTTGAGTACTTGATACTGCGCAATCCTGGTGCTCCAGATGCTACCAAAGCCTTATAATCCAACCCAAATGCACAGCTCGAGGGGGAGGCAGGAACCCGAGCAGAGTTTATGGTGCCAGTCAGACAATGCTCCTGTGAGAAGAAATTATCCTTGAAAACAGGCATTTATTATTTGAGACAATTGAGCACTAAGTACTTCTGTGTCATTGTCTTCCACTTCAGTTATGGTGTGAACTACACCCTGTTAATTTATACCTGGTCTGAATTCTGCTCTTTATGTACAAAAACACTCTCACAAGTCCTGCAGTTAGTCTGTCTCTTGCACAATAAGCACGGGGAGCTGACATGAATGCAGTGATACCCATCTTGTGTTGAGTGTGAACTTCACTTCTGGAAGTTCATGAAGGAAACAAAATTTGTCTCAAGCACTGGTATTGAAGTCCACAGGGTTTTAATTTCCCTCCGTGTTTCTTTTCTACGTTTTTTCAGCCCAAGCGGTAAAAAGTTCCGAAGCAAGCCCCAGCTGGCTCGCTACCTGGGGAGCTCCATGGACCTCAGCACTTTCGACTTCCGCACGGGAAAGATGTTGATGAGTAAAATGAACAAGAACAGACAGAGGATGCGCTACGACTGTTCCAACCAAGCCAAAGTAAGAGTAAGATGCAGTGGAAGCTTTCTGCCCGTCCACTGGTTGTGCTGGCCAGGCTGCTTCTCAGAACAGTATGTGGGATAACACAAATAGGGAGCGTTTTGTAATGAATGGGGGAAGCTGGAGTTGTGTGGGATATTACCTCTGTTGTAGGGTGTTGGACAGATAGCTGCAGCTCACTGATTCTTCCACAGTACTGAGACATGGAGAAACTTGCAGCCAGAAGGGCTGGAGGCAGGGCTGGCCTCCTCCTCTCTTCTTCTTCCAGGGCTGGTGGTGGCCGCATCTGGCACCGTCTCCTCCAGAGCCCTGAGCCTGCAGCGTGCTGCTGGCACGGCGAGGTGGTGCAGCTGGCCTTGGTGCCTCTGCTTCGGAACTGATCCGTGGACAGAACATGGCTTGGGCGAAAAGAGGAAGGGACAAGAGGACAGCAAGGCCTGTCTGCAGAGCAAAATAGAGAGTCTGTGTTTGGCACCCAGTAGCTTTGATTATTATAGTTGAATAAAAATGGTGGTTACAGTGGTATACTGTCAGTCTGCATAGATAGGCTCATGTCATCTTCAGCAGATGCCAAAATGCTTTTCAGAACCTAAAAGCTGTGTCTCTGCACCTAAATGTTAAATATGGAAAACAGCATAATGCTTATTTTCTAATTATGTCAACTGGTAAAGAATCAAGAACAGTACTCTGATCTAAGTGATAGGAAGATTTACATGCAGCACTAGGTGCTGTAGTGATGCTGTAAAAGAAAAATGCCTTGCCTCAGTCAGACCAGTAGCCAACACCCCTCTTAGGCTATAAATTCTGCCCAAACCTTTCAGTAAATGTATAGTTATCATTAGTTTAGGATTAGTGCACAAGGTGATTCAGGGTGGTGTTTGTCTTGAATAGTTTTCTACATCTCATGAATAAATATGTTAAGCAGATACTGTGTCTGCATCCTCGAGAACAAAGTATGTCCTACAGCCATTTCAAGATTAGCACAGTAGATCTCAGGAATGAGGAACATGCTTCCCGTTTTGCAAGCAGTGTAGGATACAGTCATGTTGTGAATGCTTGGTAGTTATCAGGCCCGTTAAGAAATGAATTTTATGAAGAACTGAAGGTAAAAAAGTGATCAAGATTCCAGCTGTATTGTTTTATTTATTGGCATACACAACTGAATTTCAGCTGAAGGTGTTAGAATGGCTTCTGGATTTGCAAACTGGCCTCTAAATCCTGCACAATAAACTTTTTAATTATTACAAACACTGTGTCAAAACCTTCAGGGTTAGTGGTTCAAAGGTGGCTCGTCATCTTAAAATCCACTGTTCTGACTCCTGACTTCTGTCAAAATTGGAATAAAACCAACGTGTATAAACTAGAATGAGAGGTGGCTGGTATCTTAAGTAGAATGTGAGAGTGAAAAACTTGGTTACGTTTTAAAGTTCTTGTGCAAGATTTAAAAATGCACAACCATCTTCAACGGTCCCACTGATACAGCTTAAGCTCAGGCAAGTTTTCAAGTCCATAACGTCTCTCTTGCCCACAGCGCATCTTTGTAGCTGTAGTAGCATGTTGGTAAACTGGAAATGTTTTATGGGATTTTCCCTTCCTTTTGTTTTGAAATTTGTAGGGCAAGCCTGATTTGAATACAGCATTGCCTGTCAGACAGACAGCCTCCATATTCAAACAGCCTGTCACAAAGATCACAAACCATCCCAGCAATAAGGTGAAGAGCGATCCTCAGAAAGCTGTGGACCAACCCCGGCAGGTAAGGCTTGGAGCTTAGAAACTATTTTTCCAGAGCTAGGAGACTTTTGGTTTTGCTGCTGAGAAGGTCCCAAAAGAAAACACTTCCATTTTTTAACACTGAATGTCCACGGTAATTTGAGATTTCAGAAACAATAGCTTATAGTGCTTCCAGCTTTTAAAATCAGAGCAGAAAACGTTTCTAGTATACAGCTAATATTCTATCTGCACTGTTTTATAACTAGACTCCAACCTTTGTTAAGGTCACAGTTCTATTTTAGTTAAAAACTTCTTTAAGACCTATCTACAAATGTAGGCAGAAGTCAAACAATTTAGAGGAAATTTACATTGTAATCATTATAAAATGTTCCAAGTGTATTAGAATTCTGTGTTTCAAGAAATCCCTGTTTCATGTGCAGACTACAGCATGGTGCTTGTGATGTGCTGCAAGGGCTTGTACCCCCTGCATGGGCCTTTTTTTTTGATGGGTGTATCATTAGTAGTTAACTCTGCCTGGATGAGTATGGTTAGAAATTCCCTTGGAACGTCATTAATGTAAAGTTGTTGTCTTTCTTCACGCACTGTATATTTTCAAACAAGAGAATACACCAGAAGTAAAGGAAATCTTTCAGCTTAATTTCATCTCGTGAAAGATGCAAAAAGTGTGCTTAGGGCAAATGTACCTTTGAAGCTGGGCATTGGTTCAAATGAGGCTTACGTGTTCAAAGCAGCCTTTGGAAGGCGTTCTCCTTTCATTAGTGTTAGGTAGAGCTGACAGCCTGTTGCCTCCACAGAGCTCACACCAGGGATTCTGTGAATCCTTTCCTGTGGCGCGTCTGTCTTTATACCTTTTGGAAACTAGATGTTCAGCTTCATTAGTCTGCTCATGCACTGTCAATGGTGTCAATTACTGGTATACCTTAAACTCTGGCAGGTCTGGTGGAATTAAAATGCATCGTTTGAAGAGGAAAGTGATTTACCTTATAAAATAACCTCTTGTGCTGAAAACTTTTTATGCAAACTTAAGAACTTATCTTTCTGAAGTGTGATTTAGAATCTATTTGAAATGGGGTGGCTTTTTTTAATTCTTTTTTTTTTTTTAAACAAGGCTTGTGGGCTTTTAGCTTTGTTTCCTAAAGAGGTAGGACACATGTGTTTGTAATTTTGCTCCTCCTATAAACTCCTTGGCTAGGTAGGACAATAAGACACTAAAAGTAAGAAGTTGATGTGCAAAAAAACCTGAGCTGAATAGAGATTTGTGTCCTGTTGAGGGAGAGATTGTTACATGAATACAGTCATTAGACAGCAGAGATCAGCCCCAGTGCAGAGAGGTAAGCCAGCCTCTGTAGTTTCCTGCTCACGTTACTACTTGTTGCAATGCAGCTTTGTAGACTCAGTCTGGGTTTTCCTTACTTACTTTACCAGAATATAGTATAGTGAAACCTCTGGTCAATTGACTCCAGATGTTTCCTCAGAATTCTAAAGCACTACAAAGTCCCATCATGTGCTGGCTTTATATTTGCCTATTTGAAAGTCGTAGCTAACGAGCATCCAGCCTATGTGTTTTGGCTTTGACTGTCCTCCTTCCTCTTTTTAGGAGCTTGTAATTGGAAAAGTAGTGTGGGTTCAGTTAAGCTCAGATTTTGACAGGTGTGGAAAGGGGATGTGTCTGGACTGTATAGGGTAAAATTTTCCATTTTTCAAAGCCTCAATAAAATTGCTTTGTTGTAAGAAAAAATATACTCCAGCTATGCATTGATCATACCTATACACGTAGATTGAGAGTTGAAAGTTTATCTAGTTTTAGTATCTGACTTCCCACCAAACCATGGGTTCACTTCTGTTTAGGTCTGAGGAGAACCCGTAGTTCAAAATTCTTCGAAGGTCTAGCGGTGATCCTTCCCATGAGAAACGCCTAGAGAGGAATAAAACAATGTCTGACCTCATAAATAGCTTGGACGAGTTCTGCATTCCTTAACTTCAGTTCTGTGGCATATGCGAGGCAGCAAAAGAGGAACAGTAGTGTAAAAAAAACAGCTGTCCCATACTGTGTGTGCACTGGGGTGAAAGCAAGCAAGCATTGCCTTGCTGTTCCAGTTCAGAAGCAGTGAGTACCAGTCCCTGGAGGAAAGGAAAGTCTTTTTCCAGGCAGTAAATCAGGACAGAGATGTGAGATTGGTAATGAGGATTGCTCCCCGCCTTCAGACCACTTCTGCAGTAAATCCAATATAAAACTGTCTGCAGCAGCGCCCTTCCCTTTCTGCTTGTAAGCAGGTGCTTTGTGTGGTTGTCGATTCCATTTCCCTGCTTTGTACCAATAAACACTTTCTTTGATGTCAGCTCTTCTGGGAGAAGAAATTAAGTGGACTGAATGCTTTTGACATTGCGGAGGAGCTGGTGAAAACAATGGACCTTCCAAAAGGTTTACAAGGTAATCAGAGTCTGCCCTCAACTCCAGGGGTGGCGTTTTGATCCCAGTCAGCGGCGATCTGAAGGTATTGTGTCAACCTCCTCCTGCTCCTCGGTGCTGTGGACCACTCCCGCTTCAGCAGGAGCCCTTAGTACTCCTCAGGCGCCCTCCGTCCTCAGGGGATGCTGAAGCATAATGAGAGGAAGTGGCAAAGTTTCTAGACTTTGTTGGTTTGTTTTCCAGAAGCAGTGCTTGTTTAAAGAGCTTCCATTCCCAGGTTGTTTTTTATGTAACATAATGAGAATTGATCTAGGTTTACATAACCTTGGGAGCACAGGTGCCGTTGGAAGTGTTGAGGTCTGAGATTTATGTTGTGTTGACTTTCTAAATGAGAGCGCGTGCTTTGCCGTTAAATCTGAAATTACTGCTGTTGTCTTGATGTGCCATGTTGTCACGTGCCATGCTGATTGTTGCTTTTCCTCTGGCTTGCAGGGGTTGGACCTGGTTGCACTGATGAAACCCTTCTCTCTGCTATCGCTAGTGCTCTGCACACCAGCACTATGCCCATCACTGGCCAGCTGTCTGCAGCCGTCGAGAAGAATCCTGGAGTTTGGCTAAACACTTCACAGCCGCTTTGCAAAGCATTTATGGTGACAGATGAAGATATTAGGTATTACCTAGAAATAGCAGATACTGTCTTAGAACATGTTTTCTTGTGATAAAACAGCACCACGGTTTTTCACTGGCGAGTTGGAATGTTTGATAGAGCACTAGGGCTTGCTGAGTTAATTTGAATGTGTCTTTATTAGAAGAGTAGAAAGAATTGTTACACAAAGCAGCTCTCATGGATGTACTTAAAGCACATTATTTTTAATTTTAACCCATGCTTGCTTACTCTGAGGTTTCAGGTTCATATTTGTTCTTCATGTCAATATGTCTCCTGTTACTGAAAAGGAGTATCTGAATTTGAGTAACCTTGACTAAGGCAACTCTTAAGCAAAGGAGGGATTGGGGAAATGCTAAATAATGAGACTTTCGCCATCTTACTCCTTTGTGACAGCACAAGATCAAATAAAAGCATTAACCACTGCTGTGGCAGCAAATAAGGATGCCATTTATGTAGGTATAGCTTGCTTTCAGTGAATCAAAATTGGTCAAATTCAGCTTTAAGCACTTGATAATGTCCTTGGTATATTCCATTCTCAACCTGAAATCACACTACTTCACATTCATTAACAGTGTACAAAGGCAGTAATTGTTTTGACTGTTCAGCTGGTAAATCTTTTTGAACTACAGGATGACTCCTTCCGTGTGATTTATACATGAATGACCAGGAAAAAAGGTCTGTTTATAACTTTCTGATTTCCTGTGGCTGAGATGAAATAGGAGTCCCATGAGCCACAAATTGTTGACCGCTTCTTTACATCACTGTGACTTTGAGATAAAAGAAGCTGTAAAATTTAAGATTGTTACTCAAAAGGAGAATGAAGGGAAAAAAAATGAAATAGTCAAAAAAAAAAAAAAATCCATTCTTGTTTTTGGAAATCTGAGCAGGGTAGGCTGACTTTTTCTTGCTTAAATTAATATTTGTGACTAAAAAAAAAAATCTTGAACCAGCTGCAAATTTCAGTCAGAATTAAGAAATTGTACAATCAGTAGTAAGGACTCACAATAGAAAGAATTGGGCAACTTTTATAAAGTGTTTCTCAGCTTCACTTAAAGTGTAATGCCAGGTGGGTTTTTTTTGCAGTGCAGTTCTTACTGAGGGCTCTTTCAAAACTGTGCTTCTCTGCCCAGCCTCATGGATGAGCAATATAAGATTTCTTTCCCTTGAAATAGTTAGCTTTGAGAATTAATTCAAGTGTTCATTGATCTGGGGCAGGAAGCAAGAGGAGCTGGTGCAGCAGGTGCGAAAGAGGCTGGAGGAAGCCCTGATGGCTGACATGCTTGCCCACGTAGAGGAAATTGCAAGAGATGGGGAAGTTCCTTCAGAGAAAGAAGGAGGTGAGGAAGAAGGAGAAGAGGAGGAGGAGGAAGAGGAACAGGATCACGACCAGGAGATGGAGAATGTATAGTCCAGGTATGACAACTTTCTTTTTTCCTTAAACTGTACCGAATAGTTCTGAAGACAGAAATGGTTTCAGAGGGAATCCTGGCATATATCAACAAATCTTTGCTTCTTAGCACACATTTTCAAAAGTGCTCTTTTCACCAAAAAAATCAAATGTTTTGAGGGGTATGATGGCTGGTGAGTTTTTATTGTCATCAAATGTTTGGGGCTTTATGTTTGTGTTAGATGGGCTAAAAGCGTAACCAGAATGTGTGTGTAAGCACTTGAAGGGTTCTGTCTTGAAACTGGGTCAGTTCCTAAACGTTCACCTGTTTTGTGGTCATTTTTTTCCCGTTTATTTATTACTACCTATGACAGGGAAGAGGATACTGTGGGCAGGAAGGGCAGCTGCCATCTTATGGATTTAGTTCCCCTCCCTCCATTTTTGGCTAACCTTTGCTTTTTTAGTACGCATTTTCTTGCAGGGTGTATTAGAGGGCAGAATAGTGGAAATTTTAACTAACATTTTAGAAGTCAGAAAGGGCAACCTGACCATCAAAAGAAGGAAGTTGCTAAAATACTTTGTGGCAGGAATTAGCAAACCGAAAGTAACAGAAGAATGCATGTATTCAAAATTTGTGAATAACTGAAAAAAATAGTTTACACTGGTACCTGCAGGATTCCCAGAAATGTGCCTTTACACTGTGTATCCCTTAAAACAATTATAATGGGCTTGCTTCTTGTTTTCAAGTCTCTCTCTGACTTCCACTTGTGCAGTGGACCTCTTTAAAGGTGCAAATGGATTTTTTTTTTGTTGTCTTGTAAACCAAAATAGCTCTGAATAATAAATCCTCACTGTGTAGTAATGGGGTAGGGGGGGGGAGGCAGTTTTATAAAGCCAAGCCAAGGTACACCAACTGAAGTTCCCTTAAGCATTGCCTGTTGCACTAGGCAGGGACAGAGCACCATCCTGTGAAGCAAAGTGTTTCCTTGCTGTGTTGTTTGATGTAACCCTAGCCTGCGTGTTTCATCGGTGGAGCTCGTGCAATGAGATAAAAACAGAACTCACTGGTTTTAATTTTTGATCATTTTAAGTTTTAGCCTGAGAAAAGCAATTAGTGCTCTGTGGCTGGGATAGGATAGCGAATACCCAGGGCGCTTCATTATGCAGACTCCGGTTGTGTGAGCCTGTGAGGCAAGAGTCGAGAATGTGGAGGAAGAAAGGAATCTTTAGGATGAAGAGCAGAAGAAAAGAAAACCCCCTTTGGAGGGAGCGGCAGCTGTATTTCAGTGTCAGGTAGAATGAAGAATGATTTTATGTTAAGCGATCCTTCATGCTGGAAGGTTGATTATACTGTGAAATCTGTTTGGCGTTCGGGAGATACCATCTTCTATCTGGGCTCTTTATGTTTTCCTGTTTTACCACATGACTAACAGTAGCTTTATTTGGACAGTGAATATCTTGCATTCCTTTCTACTACAAAGGTCTGGCAACAGCAAAGAACCAGAACAAACTGTCTGCTGAAGGTGAAAAACAGGAGATAAAGAAACGGCTGTGTTTTGCCAATGGTGCTTTATTTATTCTTTTAAGAGCGTGCTTGCTACAAAGGTGTTTAAAAGTGCCTACTAACTTACAAGGTCTTTTTTCTTTTTCTTCTAGGGAGTTCCATCTAAGAATTCCCAGTATAAACCCTATCAGCAGGGTCAGCACAACTATTTACAAAGCCAAGAGTGTCTGCAGAGTAAATTGCACCAACAATCCAACTGTACCTATGAGCATTTTGATGTACACTTCAGGAAAAGTTGAGAAGCTGATGGTTCATTAATTGCTGGGTAGTTTTGAAGATGGAACTTGACTAAACTCTACTGCCCCTCCTTTTTCTAAAGGGGTAGGGTAATCAGGAAGACAAAAGTGGGAGGGGATAAAGGAATAAAAAAGAGTGGGAGGGAATATAATAGGAACCAAACTTCCTGTCCTTTTTTTTTTTTTTTTTTGTGGGTCAGTGATTTTTTCAAGCTTTTCTAGCAAAGTATCTTTAACAATGACCCATCAAAGCCATTTTCTCTCTAATGCAAGTGAGAGAGATGCTGTTTCACTCCTTGGCTACTCTGCTGTAGGCTACCTGTTTGTACCAGACTGTAGGGAGGTCATTTTATGTTGTGGATTGTCATTCCATGTGTCTATTTGGGTCAGTGAATTTCATTTTCCTCGCAAGACCACATTGGTCTTGAAAGCGTAGTCTCAGAGATGAACTACCAGTGCCTCTTCCACCTGAGGTTTTGATGAGTAGGGGAAGTTACACGTGAGGAGCTGGTCAATGGCAATCTGGTTTTTAGCGAGTTCCAACACCACACCGAATGCACTACTGTGCACATTTTAGATACAGAGTTCTGTGTATGTCCAAGCATAGCAGAACAGAGTTTTGAAGATAAATATACCCGCTCTGTGGTATATTTTGCTTTGGCTTAGGTCTGGTCAGAAGGACCTTCTCAACTCAGAATGGAAGGATGACTCATTTCTGACTGACAATGAGGAAGCCTTCCTCTTTTCTCTTCTGGTGCCAAGAACCCTGACCTCTGTTTCTGTGTGTGTGGAGGGAAGGGAATCCATTCCAATAGGTGTGTCTACACATCTGCTTTCATGTGCAGTAATGTTCTGACCTCTTTTAAAAACAAGAAAGGCAAAAGGTTGATTTTTCTATAATTGATATCTAAATGAATCTAAAGCTTTTTATTAAGTATTAAATCTTTCTTATTTGCATGTGCAGTGAAGTGACCAGCATTTTGTGTCCAAAAAAATGAAATGATGTGAAACCTGCCTTAATGTGTTTATAAGTATTTGGCTTCACCATGGGTACCTTGATTGATTCATCAGTCTCTTCTAGTACAACTGTGAGCATATTGGGGTAACTTGTGGCTAAAAAGGGATTTATCTGGGGAGGGAGGATAGAGAGATGGGAGAAAGATGCGTGTGTAGCTTGGAGAATGCGTTGACTAGGTTGCAGAAGTTATTTTAGTCTTAGGGTATCCATTGCATAATTTGTGCATGGATGTCTCAGCTGAAAGTACAGTATAAAGTGGTGGATGAAATATTGTGCCACTAACCAATTGTACAAGTTGTTGGTATCCCAAAACTTGGGGAAGAAAGTAGCTCCCAGAGCCTTCATCATGTAAGAATGATTAGCAGGAACAGCAAGGGACCAGGGGAATTGCCTGGTGAGTAATAGCCTTTGGGAGTAGTTCAGTGTAGTGATCTGAATAGGTTTAAGCTCCTTGAAAAATATCCCATGCCAAAGTGACTGATACTATATTAACTCTTTTCTTAAAGATGTGAGAATACAAAATTCTTTGATACTGCTCATTTGGAGTACTGCAAGAAGACTGAATTGTACTTTGCTGCTGCTTTACCAGGTATTCCTTTGGGGAACTTTACCTGCTACTGCAGCCAGTGAAAATTACTTTCCTTTTTGAACAGTCTGTTACGGTTATTATTCTGTAAATCTGTCCTCTTGTAATTCATTGTGTTGAATTAAATGTTTCTCACAAAGTAGAGATTCTTCTGGTCTCCCTCAAGCCCCTGCTTGGAGTTTTTGTGCTGTGCCCCTTCCAGTTACCTCAGCAGAAAAGCTCTTGCGTTTCTGTGGTGGGCTCTGTTCTGACATTTGGATCTTGACGTTTGAGACCCAGAAGAGGAGAATGGATGAAACTTGTGGAAAGCCAGTTCCTTCTTGCTGCGGAGTCCTCTGTGTCCTCACTGAGGAAGAGGCTACCAGGATGTCCTGTGTAATGGGCGAGTTGCTGATGTGGTCGTCTGAATCTCAACTCTAGCAGTTTACAATCCATCCTGGAGGGGGTTTCTTGAACATGGCCATCTTGTTCTGACACTATTTCTTTTGACTTTTTAAAAACTTTTTAAATATCTAGTGATGTCTTTTACTTTTTATTTTAATCAAAATAAATTTTAAACATATGTAAGCACCAGGACTCAGATGATTAAGAAGTTGATACTAGTCTTTTAATGCATTGAAGATTCATTAAGAAAAATTAATTAAGTTTAAATTGTTGCTAACTTGTGTGCCAGCTCTTTTGTTTTCTTACCTCTACTTTCCTTGCTGAGCTCTTTTTTTCCCTGTCAGCCCTTTAAAAAGTTTGTTTTCATTCATATGGAGTTGATTGTTCAAAGTACCAAAAAGGGGCCCAGGTTTCCTGTCACATCCCAGGGAATAACTTTACCTGCTTAGTGAGACAGGTAAGTGAATGAAAAGTTCCTTTTAAATGAACCTGTTTTCTTTCTCATGGTGCTGCAACAACAGCTGGGTTAGTTTGTCTTGCCGCAGCCTACTGCCATGGACATGACCAAGGGGCACATAGTTGTCTGCCTTTGTCGAATATATCCCCAAGGTGGAGAAAGTAGTTGCTATTTGAGGTAGAGCTTTTGAAGCAGATGATTAGTTAATAAGACATGTAGGAAAAGTAATTGAATGGAGTTCAGCAAAATCTTTAACTTTTCATAATATACAGCAGTTGTTACATGTGAATGTAGTTGCAGTGGTTCTGTCTGAGACCAGGTTCCTCTGCTTGGAGAAGCAGTTGTGAGGATGCTTTTGAAAACAGTAATTATTTCCATCAGCGGTAACGGCACCTTTCTGTGTCCTCAAAGATTATAAATGTATGTAATACAAAGCAGCAGTGTAAAATAGCCTTAGGTTTGTCCTGCGCACTGGTTGCGCACCAGTAATCTATTCTGGTTGGCTATTTTCTATAAAAATAATTACACCAAGCTCTGTGGGTAGTTAGTTATATTCAGCTAGTTTAATCCTTTTTGGAAGTGACATATAAGCAGATTTTAGTGGTCTTTGTGCATCTTCACTGGGAAGGGTAGGAACTTGTCCAATACAGTTGAAGTTTTTCATCTTTTTCTGTAGGCAGTGTAACATTGGATATATACCATCAGCATTCACAAAAGCTGTACTTATCCTGTGTCATGCTCAGATTTTTCTTGTTTCATCTGGAAACAGCAGCTTGCCCAGTTCCAGAGGGCACTGGCTGGAGGAGATGAGGGAAATTGTTTTGCTTGATGTTGGTAGATAGGGCAAAAACCCTCAAAACACAGTTTTACTGTGCAAAAGTGAAAGAGACTCCTGGTTGTTTAAGACTTCTGATTTTATCTTGCGCAAAGTGTGTTGGAGCTGTTCCGTTAAGATGACTCAGGTTTTTTTCTCTGCTGTGTTTTTTAAAACTAACAAAGTTAAGGGAATTTAATTCTCCCTGCTTGTTTATTACCAGTATTATTTTTACTGAATTCTAGATGGATAAAATGTTGGGCAATCAATAAACGTAAATGAATTTGCATGGGTATTGGTGCAGTTTAGATTTATCCTGCAGACCTTTTGTAGGTGGTTCTGCCCAAGAAAAAGTTAGCTTGATTCGCATCTGAAGTTGAACTTGCTGAACTGCCTGTTGAGCAAGAAAAGGGAGGAGTTGTCTTGCTTGTAACCTGAGCACCTTAGGAAGGGAAAACAGGCATGAGTGACATGGCTGGACTGTTAAAATGTAGGTATGTTAAGCCTGACATACGGAGTCTTTTGTTTCAGGGCTGTGAATTATTAGTGATAGTATTAAAGCAAAAATATTTAAATTTAGAATTCACTGATAAATGCACTATTCTGTTCTGCTTCCTGTGTGAAAACAGGCTTGCTGAAATGAACTTTGCAAATCAGAAACATGTGTTTCCATCAGTAAAACGCATTTTAGTTGCAGTGGAAGCTAAAAGCATTCACTTTGTGCGAGACAAACTGTGCTGAATGAAACCTTTTCATCGGTGCTAGTTTATCAGCTACTGGTAGAGGTAATTCAGCTTCTTTATAGCTATAGGAGACTGTCCCGTTGCTCCTTTCTATAAACTAAGAAAACATTGAATAGGAATGTAAATGAAGGTTAAATGTATTTTGCAGCTGTCTTGCTGAAAAGTAATCTTTTACAGGCTGACTGTAGCAATTGGAGGAACAGAGGGAAGAGGCAGCAGGCTATCCTGTTAGTTAAAGTTTCCTTGGTTCAAACTAGTATTTGTGCTAATCCTGTGAAAGGCACCCAGTTGCACAACTGAGGACTGCACCCAAAGATTTTTAAAAGAGTTAAAATCCACTGATGCTGCTGTACCTTCTGCAGAGCTGCTGCGTAACTGTGTTTCTCTGTAGTAAGTATTTTGTAGCCATGTAGTTGGTATTGTCCATGGTTTAAGACTTTCTCCTTTGAAACACACAAGCTGGTAATCAAATTTCCTTTCCAGGCCTGTTTATTTCATTTCTGAGGCCTTGGATATTACACCTAATCCTTTATCCTTAGTTTTTCAGGACTGCTGCTTACTCATCTCTGTCTAACTTTGTCTTGGCTGTTTCTCATCAACTTTTAATTGTTCTTTTAGTATCATTACCAAACATACTCTTGCCTTTCTTCCCTCCTGTTTGCCATTGAATGTTACCTCTGTGGCAACTGCAACAGTTCTGTGTGTGGGAGAGCATTTTAGAAAATTAACGGGTTCCCAGTTCTTTCTGTGAAAGCGCACAATGCGCCCAACAGGCGGCTCTCCAGGCTCCCTGCCAGCAGTTAAAATCACATAACCATCGAGTGGTTTGAGTTGGAAGGGACCTCGAAGCCCACCCCGTCCCACCCCGCCATGGGCACGACCCCCCCAGCAGCCCAGGCTGCCCCCAGCCCCATCCAGCCTGGCCTTGGGCACTGCCAGGGATGGGGCACCCACAGCTCCATGGGGCAGCCTCAGCCAGGGTCTCACCGCCCTCAGAGGGAAGAATTTCCTCCTAATACTGAATTTAAACCTACTCTCTTATAGCTTAAAGCCATTACCCCTTGTTCTGTCACTGCCCACCCCTGACAAAGAGCCCCTCCACAGCTTTCCCAGTTCCAGTTCTGGGCTCCCCAGTACAAAAAAAAGACAGGGATTTCCTGGAAAGAGACCAGCAGAGGGCTACAAAGATGATACAGGACCTGGAGCATTTCCCCTGTGAGGAAAGGCTGAGGGACCTGGGTCTGTTCAGCCTCAAGAAAAGAAGGCTGAGAGGGGATCTTATCAATGTTTACAAATACCTGAGGTGTGGGAGACAGAGGGATTTGGCCAACCTCTTGTCAGTGGTTTGTGGGGACAGGACAAGGGGCAGTGGCCACAAAATGGAGCCTGGGCAGTTCCGCACCAACACGCCAAAGAACTTCTTCCTGGGGAGGGTGACAGAGTGCTGGGACAGGCTGCCCAGGGAGGCTGGGGGAGCTCCTTCTCTGGAGATATTCAAGGCCCGTCTGGACACCTGCCTGGGCAACCTGCTCTGGGAACTGCTTTGGCAGGGGGGTTGGACCCAGTGATCTCTTGAGGGCCCTTCCAACCCCTACAATTCTGTGATTCTC
Source organism: Aythya fuligula (assembly GCF_009819795.1). Classification (NCBI taxonomy): domain Eukaryota; kingdom Metazoa; phylum Chordata; class Aves; order Anseriformes; family Anatidae; genus Aythya; species Aythya fuligula. The sequence continues at coordinate 4,560,708 of NC_045584.1, read as the reverse complement.
TGATTCCTGCAGCCCCTTTAGGTACTGGCAGGCCGCTGGAAGGTTTCCCCAGAGCCTTCTCTTCTCCAGATTGAACACCCCCAGCTCTCCCAGCCTGTCCTCGTAGCAGAGCTGCCCTGGCCCCCATGTCCCCCAGACCCATCCCAAGGCCCAGGTCAGGCTGGGTGCAGCGCTGCAGGCAGTGAGGGCCGGGGGCCTCCCAGGCTGCGTCCCGCCCTGAGAGGGGGCGAAGCCATCTCACCTCCATCCAGATCCCTCCCTACCTTCTGTTCAGGTCTGTTCCTTGGGTCTGATAACCTACCTACAGGCTCAGCTCTTCCTTCTGACTCTGTGTCTAGTTGCTTACTGTATTTTTTTTTCCCTTCACTCCTACTCCGTACTACTTTGCAGGAGGTAGATACAGCAGAACATACAAAAGGGTAACTAAGTCTTTCAGCACCTCTGAGTCATGTCCTTTTTGTCTCGCTTTAAAGAAAGCCTGTTCAATGTAGCCTGATTCTCCCAGTCCTCAAAAAGCAGGTAGGATAACGTGTTTAAAGGGCTTGAAACAAATGGAGGGAGGGAATGGGAAGAATGTGTCTAATGAAGAAAAAAGTTTTTCAGCATTAACTATCAAGTCAGTCCTGTTCATTTGGGATTGCTGTGCACGTGAGTCTTTGGATGATGCCAGTTATCCCCTATCAAACGGAGTGCATATTCTTAGCTGTTGTCACTGAGCATAAACTCGATGGTACCTGCGTTGTGCATCTCAGCTCCTGCTGGAAGCAGACACAGACCTGAGATGGTGGCGTACTGCCTCCTGCCTGCCCATGGTCAGAATCCATTCCACGGCATGGAAAATGGTGTCCTGTAGAGGATATAGCAAGCTTAAAACTTGGATTTATTCTCAGATGAGCAGAGATCAACTGTGTTCACAGAATCATAGAATGATTTGGATTGGAAGGGACCTTAAAAATCATCTAATTCCACCCCCCCACAAGGGGCAGGAACACCTCCTGCTAGACCAGGTTGCTCAAAGCCCCGTCCAGCCTGGCCTTGAACACTTCCAGGGGTGGGAATTTCCCTTGAACTAATGAGGGAAAACCATTACCCTTCAGTTTGATCCCAACAGCACAGGACAGCATTTGCTAAAGCCTGTTTAACAGTGATAGGGCACTTGTGAGAACGATGAAGGAAAAAACATGTTGAACTTCAGAATGACCTACCAAATTGTATTTGAAATGCTTGTCAGGGTGATCAGTTAGCATTCTAATTCAGTATTGATGATACTGATGGTAAATTAATCTTTTTATGTTTAGTGTATTCTTACCTTACAGAGGCACAAATGGAAATATTCTGAGCTCATGCTGAATTAGAATAGTGGGGCACTGAATGACCTCATAAATTCTTTGTCTCCGGTGGCAGAAGTCAGGAACTGCTTAGCTGTAGAAATCTGTGTGTTTGCATGTGTAAAATACAGGTCTTCTGACGAATCAGCTCCCAAGTTTCTGAAAGAGTTGAATAATAAGTTATTACTTGGGTTTGTTTGTAATTTGAGTCCGGTTTTATGTCCTGGATTAACCTCTAGAGCAGATCTTACTGGGATTCAGTGATCTGAAGGGCTGTGAAACTTGAAAGCTTGGTGCACAGTCTTTTTATTTTTTCATGCTTTTATCTGATGTACAATTAATTCTTAGTTTTGTATCAAGTGGCTGCTCCACAACTTTTCAGAAGTCGTTACCTGAAAGCCAGATTCTTCATTAATCTAATGCATGAAAAAGAGACATTTGCTAATGGCTTCCCCCAGAGTGCCTTTTTTACGTGCTGCTGTAGTAGACAAGAGTCTGTTGAGATAAAGTTGTGGTGACACTGAAAGGCAACAGAAGAAAAGAGCGCTCAGCCTGTTATGCCGGGAGGAATGCAGCTGTCCGTGCTTTGAGTTGCACAATGCTCGGTCAGTTGTAGCATGTGCATCTAATGCAGTTTTTCCCTGCCGTGCTGACATTCAGCCTCGTCACCTTGATCCGTCTCCATATGTTGTTCCCTCAGTCAGCTACTTTTGAGATGATTGATCTCAGACTTAGGTCATTTTTCAAGTTGCAGATCTTGTCAATCTGTCTGGCTCCACCTACATGCAGTGATTCAGCTCCTGATGTGCTGAAATATTCCCATAAGCCTTCCCACACACAAGTGAGGACTTTTTTATAGTTCTTCTCCAAGCTGCACCACCTCTTCTGCACCGCTCAGAGCGTGTATTTTTTGCATGATGTTTGCATGTGCTTGAAGAACAGTGCAGAAAGTCGAGTTTGATCTCCGAAAGAGTTAGAGGAACCACTTGCAGTCGTCCTCCAAAAGTATTTTCCCCAGCTAAACCTTGGGTCCCGTTTATCGCATTTGGCTAATGTGCTGTGATTAAAAGGAAAGGAAACAAGTGTGGGGTTTTTCCTCCCCACCCCTCTATGTTCAGTATCTCCTCTTTTAGGGCTTGGTCTTTATAGCACAATAAATATTCTAGCTAGGGCATTTTAACTTCTGCATTTGCACACTTGACCTGAAATAGACGTGGCTGTCACAGAATCACACTTGAGGGAGTTTTACTTGCATAGCTGTGGTGGTAATAATAACTTTGCTGTAGCTATATTGATCTATTTCGCTGTGCAGAAAATGGCTCAATGTGCTGTTACACCTTTGCTGTGCTTTAGTACAGCATTCTTTAACTCCCTGTACGTACACAGGGGGCTGTACAGGTCACTCTGAGCGACATCCTTGTTCAGTGCTGGTCGGAGACCTGCTTCAGCTGATGACAACGCCTGCACCCCACTTACAAGCTACACAGAAAGTGCAGTAAGTCTCTCCTCACGTGATAGCTGTGGACAAAAAAAATGCCTGTTCTGTAAGCGTGATGCCACGTGGAAAGTGAGCAAAGGAGGTTTGTGACCCGGAAAGCATCTCTAGGATCGGTTGTGGTAACTGGGACTGCCTGGCAAAGGATTACAGGCAGTGCAAAGCAGCAGAGGAGAGAGTGAATGGGACCGGATAGGAAATGGGGAAACCTTCTGGCATGGATTATAGAGGTGGGCTTGGAAGCAGCAAGTGAGGGCCTTCTCTTTTCAGTTGTGTTTAGGGAAGTTCAATCTGTATGTTTTTTTTTTTTTTTTTTTTTTTTTTTTTTGTTAAAGAACTGGAGCTGTGCTGGAGAAATGGATTACATAGACAAATTCTTTGTTAACAAAGGCAAGGCTTTTAAAGACTTGCTCATTACTCAGGTTAAGAAAAAAGGCAACTTAGGGTCACAAATGAAATTAAGAATCTAAGGAAAGAAGAAAGCGTGAGCTAGTTCTGCTGAAAATGGAACAGATCATAGGCAGAGCATCTACGAACCAGGTTTGCCAAAAGCACTTTAAGAACTGGCAGCGTCTCTAAGTGTTGTTGGACTTGACGTAGTGAATTCCCAAGAGGACTGAGAGAGCACAGTGTAGGCAAAAATGACAGCGTTGGGAGCTGGTGGTGTAGCTGCTGGGGTGAGAGAGCCCACGTGCAGCGCTCCTGGTGGGGCTCGCAAGGTGCCGGGCTGGTGGCCCGTGGTGGTCAGCGTGCCGCAGGGTTTGCCTTGTGAGGACGTAAGGGTTGGTTCAGGCAGGTTCACAGCGCAGGGGGAGGCTCCTGCCTTGGTGCAGGCTGCCCGCAGAAGTTGAGAGGCAGAGGGTTAGGTGGTCGTTAATGAGTTTCCAATTTCTGTATATCGGAGAAGCTCAGAAGGGGGACGTACCATTTAACCGCAAGTAATGGAAAACCCACTATTTTTAGTAGTTCAGCGGGGTGTTTCAACTTAGTGAATTCAATATTTTGGGAAGTGAGAGGAGGGGATGTCTCTCAGCCAGCCTGCGTGGCTGAGATCTGCTGGTTTTGCCACATCTGTCCCTCGAGGAGAAGCCTCAGCCTGCAGCAGGGCGAGCTGTCCCTAACGCGCCGGGAGCTGCCAGCCCGTGGCACGGGGATGGGAAAGGGGAAGAGGAGGCTGAGGTGGGAGGAAGCAAGGAGATGTGCTCGTGCTGGTGCATCTCTGCAAGAGCTGAGGAGGTTGGGCAGACGCGGCCTGATCCTGGTGAAACGGAGCTGTGAATGCCTGGGGAAGGAGAAGTTGCAGCCGTCTCCTTTTTGCAGCCACCCAAGAAGAGCCGGCCAGCTCAAAACCAAGAAAGAGCTCTGAGGTGAAAGGAGGAAACTTCACATATTTTCCAGCTGCTGAAAATCCTTCATGGAAACATTTTACATTTAGATGGGTAGGTAAGAGGAATGGAAAGAAGGACGGGGGCAGTTCCCCATGGCTGTTATCTCGCTGAGAAGATGACATACAAGTTGAACCATCCGGAGTGTCAGAAGTATGGGGTGAAAGTCCATCCCTGTAGCACAGTCACCAACTGAAGGGCAAAATGTGGAAGCCGAGGGACTGCCCGTGTGTTTGGGCTGCTGGCTGGCAGGAGTTAATGTTTACAGGGCTCTGTGAAACGCAAACAGAGCGCGGCTGTTTGGAAGGGGGTTTCTGGACCAGACGCGGGTGGTGGTGCTCGCAATTAAAAACAACCCCAAGCTGCCTGGCTGAATTAGTCCCAAAGACAGCGCTTTGGGAAGGCAATTACGTGAGAATGGAGAAAATGAAGCTTGAGAATGGGACCTGTGGAATCTGAGCAGGGAATCTGGGCATGTGAGGTAGCGGGTGACCTAACAATTGGTGCATTAGGGTGAGTTAGCGTGTCGTCACTGCCAGGAAGGGTTTCTTAAAGCTCCGTCTGTGGAAATTCCCTATAACCCCGTGGCCCAGGTGGAGAAAATGATTTGGGGGAAGTTGTTCTGCAGGGAGCTGGTCGGTGGGGGGCAGCCCTACAGCGACAGCGTGGTGGGCAGCAGTACATGTTGGAAAATAATGGGGTTCTAACAAGCTCTTCCTTCTTCCCCAGTTACTCAACAAATTTCTTTCTCTACCTGAAGCCTGCTGCAGAACAGCTCCTACAGAGGTGGCAGCCAGGGGAGCTCCCAGAACTGGGGGGCACAGCTGGGGAGCCCCCACACTGCACCCCTCGGCTGGCAGAGAGGAAAGGGGCTGGAAAGGAAAGCTGTGAGTTAGCCTGTGGGGGCAGGAGGTGTTTTATGCCTGGAGCCAGCCCTTCGGGGACCTCTGTGGGTGTCAGGGGCTGTAGGGCTGGAAGAGCAGCTGGGCCGGGAGCCCAGACCCTTGAATTTGTGACCATGGGGGCTTGACCTGGGCTGGCTGCCTGTGTTTGGGGGGGGGGGGCGGGTGGGCTGCGGCCGACCCTTTGCTGCTGTGTCCTCCGTCCTGGGGGAGAGGCGCCCCAGCAAATAAAGGCCTGTGCAGAGCCGGACATGCTGTGTCCCTGCTGTCACTGCTGGGGGCTCCTGGGGGGACTGGGGGGGCTGGGGTGGGACTGGGGTCCTGAAGGCAGCCCCCAAGCTTGAGAGTCCTGCAGCCCTGGAGCACTGGGGTCCCGCATTGGGGGTCCCGAAGGCAGCCCCTAAGCTTGGGGGTCCCCGCACTGGGGGTCCCGCAGGCAGCCCCCAAGCCTGGCGGTCCCGGAGCCTCGGGCCCCAGCCCCGGGGGTCCCGCAGCCCCCCCCCGCCCACCTCCCCCATTCTTACATCGTGTTCCGGACCCTCCCCAGGCGGGGCCGGGCTCCGGCTCCCTCCAGCCCCCGGGAGGGTCCCCGCGGGGCCGTGGCCGTGGCCCCGGGGTTCAGCTCCCGGAGCCGGGGGGGGGGCGGAGCCACGACGAAAGTGGGCATGACCATGGAACGAGGGGGGCGGAGTCACGCGGAGGGGGCGGGGCCGAGGAGCGAGGGGCGGGGCGGAGCCGTGCGAGCGGCGAGGCGGAGCGCGAGGGAGGGGGCGTGGCTCCGTTAGGCCCCGCCCCTCCCCTTGCACGCGCAGGCGCGCGGCGGGGCGCGGCCCATTGTCGGGGCGGGGCGGGGCGGGGCCGAGGGGGGGGGCGGTGGCGGGGTGGGGGGGGGGAGGGGGCGCAGAGCGGCGGCGGCGGCGTGCGGCGGGCACCGGGCCCCGGGCACCGGCACCGGCACCGCCCCGGCCGCTCCTCCCGCCGCCATGCCCGGCTCCATCTACCAGCCCGACGGCGGGCAGGCTGCCCGCGGCCCGCCCCGCTGCCTGGCGCTGCTCAGCCCTCCGCCGCCGCCGCCGCCGCCCAGCGGGCAGGAACCGGAGCCCGAGGCGGAGCGGGAGGAGCAGCAGCAGCCGCCGCCAGCACCGCCGCCGGACGAGGCGGCCGCCCTGCGGTTCGCCCTGTCGCAGCTGTCGCTGCTGGGGCTGGACGAGGCGGCGGGGGAGGCTCTGGAGGAAGCGGAGCCCGGCGAGGCTCGGGGAGGCCACCGGGGGAGCGGGGGCAGCCCCCCGCTAACCGGCACCGCCTCCCCCCCCCCTCCTCCTCCTCCTCCCGCTGCTGCTGCCGCTGCTCTTCCTCCCCCCCCCTCCTCCTCCTCCTCCTCCTCCTCACCCTCACCACCCCCACCCCCACCCCCCCCATCCCGGCGTTTTCGGGCCCTTCGCCCCGCCGCTGCCGCTGCCCGAGCAGATGAGCATCCTGGGCGGCAGGAAGAAAAGCGTCAACATGACCGAGTGCGTGCCCGTGCCCAGCTCCGAGCACGTCGCCGAGATCGTGGGACGCCAAGGTAACGGCCCCGGGACCCCCCCCCCTCGGGACATCCCCCCCTGACCCCGCTCCCACCCTCGGGGACCGGCCCCGGGGGATGCCCGGAGCCGCCCCCCCCCCCCTCTCGGTGCCGCTCCGCTCCCCCCGTTTGGGTTTTTCTTGAATTCTTGCTTTGTCCCCTCCCCTCCGATTTGGGTCACTTTTCGGGCTTTGTCTCTTTTTTTCCCCTCGAAGCGGCGCGGAGGCGGAAACTTGACGGCAATAAATCCCTGCCCCCCCCCCCGCCCCCCCCCCCAAAAAAAAAAAAAACACATACAAAAAAAAAAAAACAAAAACCCAAAAAAACTCTTCCTGGCGGCACCCGCTCGCCTCGGGGCTTTTACGAGCGAGCTGCGATTTTTATGGGAGGGGGGGGAAAATTAAAAAAAAATAAAAATAAAAGCAAGGGTAAATATGAATTAAAGCACGTAGGCCAGCACGGGCGGAATAAACGCCTGGCGCGTAGGGAAAGTTCTCGGGATGGCTGGACTTCTCGCAAGTCGGTGGCAGCGGGGTGGGTAGGGACGGGCACGGCCTGCGGGGAGAGCCTTGATTTTATTTTAGCCCAGAAACCTCCCCCCCCCCCACCACCACACCCTCCCGTCTCTCCCCCCTTCGCCCTGCGCTAACGCCGGGCGTTTCGGAGCCCGCGGCCAAAGGGCGCCCATCGGATGGATCCGCTGGTGGAAATAGGTGAAACTCCCCAGATTTGGAGCAGTTTGGGGCGGGGGGGAGCCCAGCTCGCTGGGATCTGTCACAAAAGGACACCCGGGCACGCCTCAGCCCTGGGCGTGTGTGTGCCAGGCGTGGGCTTTGTCTCGAGGAAATCCCAAATAGCCGTTTCCCCGAGTTGCACCTTGAAGGAAAAAGCCCCCCGGTAAGGAAATAAAAAGTAAAATTTAAAAAAAAAAAAAAAAGACAGAAAGGGGGGTAAAAAAAATAAAATAAAAAGGAAGGGAGCTGCTCCCGCAGAGATCCAGGTGGAGCTGGGTCCTGGGGCTGCTCGCGCCCCGACCTGGGGGCGTTTTGGTGCCGCTCGCCGCTCCCGCTGCCCCCAGCCCCGCTGCCCCAGCCCCGTCCCTCCCGGAGGGGCTCGGCGCGGGGGTCCCGGGGGGCATTTTATCGGCGGGGAAGCGGGGCGCTGGGCAGCCTCATTGTTCTCTTTGTTAGCCCGAGCCACGCTGCGATGAGCGTGGTGACATCATGCTCTGCGCTTCCCATTGGCCTGCGCTGCCTCCCCGCCAGCCGCGCTCCCGGCCGGCCCCAACTTTTCCACCGCGCACCCCTCGCCGGCACACCGGGAGGCCCAGCCTGGCACAACGGCACCGCCGAGCCCGGGACGTCGCCGGCGGCTCGAGGAGAGGGGAGAGGAGCGCCGCGGGGAGAGCAGCGCGCTCCGCTCGGGATGCGGGCGTGGATTCGGCTGCGTGGCGAGGGGCTCGCGGCCCCCCGGGGGTCCCTCGGTGGTTGGCGATCCCACGGTGAGGTCCGTGCCTCCGCTGGGAAACGTCTTCGTGGGTGGGTTGGGTGAACCTGACTTTGTCCAGGTGTCCTGCCTCCGGCAGCACCCGGCCTCGGGGTGGCTTCTGCTCCCCGAGGAGCTCGCCGTGTGCCCGGGTACCCGCACACCTCGCGTGGAGCTCAGGGTGCTCGGGGAGCCCCGTGGGGCTGCAGGGAGAGATGCTTGGCGCTACGTCGAGGTGGGGCGAGTGGGGTGCTGCTGCGGGGTTTGGGGGGACACGGTGCCAGTGATGGGCCGTGGGTGCCCCAGCCTGCCCACAGTGCCCGTCCCCGTGGGATTTGCTCCGTGGGTGCCTTTGGCTCCCCGAGGATGCTGCGGCCCCTTTGTGCTGGGGTTTTGGTGTGAGGAGGGGTCAGCGTTTGGCACCCTGTGTTTCTGCTGGCAGGGGGCTGCTGTGGTATATAGGGGCTGGTTCAGCAGCACGTGGGGGCACAGGGGTGTCACCGGGGTGTCACCAGGGTGTCTCTGTGCTCCTGCTGTGCTCTGCTTCCTCCAGCGCTGCTGGCAGCTGCTCTAAGTCAGGGAAGTGCAAGCCCATTGCAGCACCGGGGGCTTTAAACTGAGCAGAGCCCTTCCTCCTTGGGGCTCCTGTGCCTCGTCCTCCTGTGTCAGTGCTCGCACCGTGTCCCTCAGGTCCCCAGGTCCCCCTGTGGGTGCAGCAGTGTGCTGCGGGTGTCCCCTGGGGGGGCACCAAGCCTGGGGTGCTTTGCAGTGTCCGCGGTCGTTCCAGCAGCGAGCCGTGCTGTGGGCTCAGGTTGGGTCCCACCGAGCCATGTCCCCGTTGCTCTCATTTCTCCTGTGCCTGCTTCCATCCTGAGCACCCAGCCCGGCCAAGAGCCTGCAACGGGCTCTTGTGGTGCCACGCGTGGGCAGGGACCAGGATCCCTGGTGGCTGAAAGGCTCGGGAGGCTTTGTCACCTCCCCGCCACCCGGGCTCTGCTCCCTGCCTCCCGTCCCCTCAGCTCCGCCGCAACAAAAGAGGCAGCGCCATCAGAAATGTGTGTCCCAAAGGTGCTGCCCTGGGGCATCGCTGGTGGCTCTGGGGTGATGCTCGGCTGCGGGGCCGAGCCCGCAGGGTCCCTGCGTCCCCGGCCAGGCGATGGCTGGAGCGGGAGGGCTGCGCTCACGAGCGGTGAGGTGCAGGTGCTGAGCATCTCTGCGAGCTGGGGGTGGGTGTGTGCACCTGACGGCACCTCGTGTGCTGGAGCAGCTCTCGGGGTGCTTTGGGGACCCGTCTCCTGTCCCCAAGGCCCAGCAGTGCCTCTGCCCGTGCTGCTTATCGGGGTGGAGGCAGGTCCCGTAGGCAGGCAGCACTGTCCCCATCCAGCCGGCGCGAGGCTGTCCCATGGGCTGCTGCGTGACAGAGGGCGTTGGCCGGGATTTCTCCAATTCCTCCTTTTTCTTTGATTTCTCTCCTCCAGACCTGCTAAGTTACACCTTTCCCGAAGGGAGCAGCAGCTCAGGAAGCAAACCTTTGCTGCGCAAAGCACCTCGGTGTTGTGTCGGCTGGGCCGGAGGCTGTGGCTGCAGCCCCTCATGTCCAGCCCGGCTTCGGTGGCGGCGCGGTGCCTGCCTGCATCCGAGGCCCTTCTCGTCCCTGCCCACACCGCTCCCGAAAGGCAGCGTGGCCGGGCAGGATTACGTGGTCATGCCTTCGCATGCAAGCCCATTCATGACTCTTGCCGTGGGAGGGACTGTCTCCAAAAAGCGCTGTGGGCATTGATCGCGTTCTGCTCTTTCCAGCCAGCAGAAGTAGGGCGGTGACGTGAAGGTGATCGAAGCCGTGCCGGGGAAAGGGGAGGCTGGGGCACAGGGCGGGCTGGCTGCTGGAGCCCCAAGCCCCGTGCGGGCATTGCTGGGGGGTCCGTGCCCAGCAGCGTGTGTCCTGGGGGCTGCCGGAGCATCCTGAGGGCTTGGGGCTCTGCTTTTGGCTCTGCCCCGTGCAGCTTCGCTGCCTGGTTCCACTTCCCCGCTGCGACGTGCGGGCACTTCTCAGCTCTGTGCAGGATTTTGGGAAGTTGCTGTTTATAGGAGACGCTGGGATGCTTGAAGGGGAGATGCAGGAAGGATGAAATGCGGCCGCTCTCCTCCCTGCCGGAGTGCAGCGGGTGTTTCGGTGCTTGGAAAATGTACAGAGAGACCGCGGGCCTTGTTTTTTGAGCCAGCCCCAGCGTCTGCAAACCAACCTGCGGCGTTTGGCTGGGCCTGCCGGTGAGCCCCTCACCGCGCCATCCTCTGCCCGCCGTGCCACGTCCTTTCGGCTGGCCCGGCCACCTCCTGCTGCCTCGTCTGATCTGAGCAGAGCCAGAAAGTCCTGGGGTTGGCAGCGCGGGTTGGGCCGGTCGCTGAAGGCTCTGCCTCTGGATCTTGGCTCTGGCACCAGCTCCCTCCTCTCCGTCTCGTGGCGAGGAGCCCAGCCTCCCTGCCTCGCTTTCCCCGGAGTCTGGAGAAGAAACAAAGGTGTGAGGTGCCCGCCTCCCGCAGAGCTGTTGTGAGGGAGAATTAATTACTGTTTGCAGAGAGGTGGAGAGAAGCGCTCAGCAAGAGGGGAGAAGAGATGCGGCGGAGGAGCAACGTGTGCTTCTCCACGTCTGGTCCTGGTGCTGCTCGCCCGGACCAAAGGGGGCTCCGTGGTGCAGGGTCAGAGGCGAGGAAGTGCCGGGGAAGAGGAAGGCCGAGGTCTTGGAGGCTCTGCAGGCAGCAGTCCTGCTGGTTAACGCCACCAGGGACTCCTCCAGAGAAGCCCGGTTGCCCCCTGGGTTTTCGTAGCTCAGGGTTGGGGCACCACAAGCCAAAGCTCCTCGTGCAAACGGAGACGTGGCCTGGTCACCGGCCAGGGAGCCAGCTGGCGTTGTCCTCCTCACGTGGAGGGGCCACACCGCGTCCCAGCGGGCTGTGGCCGGGCTGTGCTTGGGACCAGCGAGCAGATCAGCTGTGTGCCGCGCGCCGTGGTGGGTTTCTTGTCTCCTGCCCAGATGACTCCGGGAGTGTGGAGGATGGCGAGGTGCCTCCCATCCCACTCTGCAGGTTTCGTGGGCACCTGCGATGCTCACAGCCCCGAGCGGCGTGGGGCTGCTGGCAGAGGGCCGGGGCCTCGTTGGCGGTGCCGTGCGAGGGTGCCCTGAGCGAAAAACCCCCCTCAGTGGGTGCCACCACAGCGATGATCCCCCGGGTTCTGTTCTTGTAACCTGCTAGCGAGGGGCAGCCCCGTGGGCAGGTGCCATGGGCGCATCCGTGGGGCTGGCAGAGGGCGGCTCGTAGATGGAGGGTGTGGAGACTGCGGGTTGGGAGCATTTTGGAGAGCAGCCTCCAGCTTGCGTCCTGCCGCTGCCGTTTGCAGGCAGTAAGGGCAGGACTCCGGTGCAAGGGGCTTTGCCCCGTGGCTGTCACCTGGTGGGGGTGCGCGTGGCAGACCCCTGGAGCGAAGGTGCTGGCTGGCAGCATCACGGGGCCGTGGGTTGTTGTGAAATAGGGCCCACGGGGCGCCGAGCTGTCCCCAAGAGCCGTAGCTTGGAGACAGAGCAGCTCCTGGGGCTGGCGGGGATGTGTCGGGAAGGGATCTGTGCGGGCTGCAGCTCCCCAGGGTCTGCCCCCCTGTTTTGTTGGGTTGGTTTTTTTTTTGGATCTGAAACACACTTTTAAAGCCACCTTATTTATAGACTCGTAGCAAAGTCTGGCACCTTGTTTTCCTCCTCCCTCATAATTACTGCTGCGCGTCGGCCACCCCAACAAGCTAAACCCTGGGAATGCCGACCGCTGCCACGTGGCTGGGGCTCGGTGCTGGGTCTGGGGCGAGGGCTGGCGACACTGCAGGACGCCCGGACCTCCCCGCAGCCCCCGTCCCGCACGGCCCCCGCCCGCTGGGGTTGCGCTGTGCAGACTCGAGATGGATGCGGCCATCTGGGATGGAGGCTTGCGCAGCGCGCTTGGGTGGGGGCGTGTTGAGACTGATCTAAAATAGCTCGTACTGGTACAGAGCATTCCCCCAGTTGCAGGTTGCGGGTGAAACCATGTGTGGTGCGCGGTCTGAGGCCGCCGGGCTCAGTTGGGGTCGCCCAGGCGGGCTGCGGGGTGCTCGGCACGAGCGCTTTGGCACCTCCCAGAGCCCCCTGGGGAGGAGCAGGATCAGCTCAGCCACCTCGCCAGGGAGAGGGTTTGCTGGGATCTGTGCCAGTGCAAGGCTGGGTGTCCTCTGCAGTCCCCAGGACTCGCAGACCCATGGTTCACTGTGCAGCGTGGGTTTAAACGTGGTCCTGAATCTGAGCCCGGGGAAGCTGCCCATCTGCCGGTGGTGGCCGTGACCTTCAGAGCACCGCAGCTGCCACCCGCTGCTCGGGCAGCCCCACAGCCAGCAGCTGCCAGCCCCGTTTCTCTGGCTTAGGTGGAGTTTTGGGACCAGGGATGGATGCAGCCAGTCCCCAGCCGGTCCCTGCAGCTGCTCGGGGCCGTGGGGCTCTCCCGGTGCCCGTCCCAGCAGCGAGCACTTCTCTGACATCCCCGTGGTGCCCGTCTGTGAGTGCTCGTCTGCTCATCACGCCAGGCTCCTCGCATGGAGCCGTGAGAGCGCTGTTCCTGCACAGGCACGGAGGTGGCCGCGGGTGAGCAGCTTCCCCAGCCCCTGCCTCGGGTGCTCGATCGCTCAGAAATCCCCGTGCGGCTCCGCGAGCAGCTCTCGGTGTGTCCCCAGGGGCCGTTGTCACTGAGCAGCTCCCAGAACTGCTGGCAGCTTTTGATAGCTCCTTGTCTTGAAATCACTTTTCCGATCGGAAGAACAGTTTCAGATCTCAGCTGCAGGGATGGCATCCGGGCAGGGGGGACCAGCAAAGTGCCCCTGCAGCTCTCAGGGGGGCAGATCCTGCCTGCTGCCTTCAGTGCCACCGTGTCCCCGGAGGGGGCTGGAAGGAGGGTGCTGGTGGCTATGTGGGGTCTCAGGGCACCAAACATGCTGCATCCCCCCAAACAGAGCACCTGTCCCCGCAGCAAGCGACACCCTCAGAGCCTCGCTGCTGCCTCCAGCATTTTGGGAGAGTCTCTGTGGGCTCCCGAGGGCTTGGTGTAGCTCTCCCCACCCCGAGCCCCCCCAAATGGTGCCAGGTGGTTTTAGCACAGATTTATTTCCCCGCCGTACCCCAGAGCAGGGTGTGAGCATCCCTCTGCTCCACTTTACGGCATCGCCTGGGCTTGAGGTGCCCCTCTCCATAACCAGGTTGAGCGTCACCTCGGGGGAGCGAGCCCCCTGCTTGGTGCTGCTGACACCGCCTGTGCCGGCCTCGTGCTGCCGAGACGTGGAGCAGGGAGGGAGCTTGCAGCAGGTGCTGGAATAAATCTGGGAGGGCAACGTGGGGCTGCCAGGCTCCCTGCTCCAGGCAGCCTCGCCAGGACTGACACATGCTTGTTTAAAAAAAAAAAAAAAAAAAAAAAAAAGGGGGTCTTTGATGGTTGCTCGTTCTGCCCTGCCCTGGTGACTGGGCCATTGCTTTCCCCACCCCTGTGCTGCCCCCAGCCATAAATACACCTTCCAGTTGTTGTCCTAAATTAGGAAAAGCCCAGACAAACCCTTCTCCACCCACATTCTTCCTCTGCAAGCTCCCGCAGCCGCTCAGTGGCTTTCCCATCTCCAGGAGCCGGCGTGGGACCGGGCAGCCCCGTGCTGAGCCCTGCTGCAGGAAGGCTGAGCCTGGGCGGGTGCTAATCCCTGGGGCAACACACGGCAAGAGGGGCTCGAGGTGGTGGATTGCAACAAGTGCTTGGAGGTGGCCTCCAAAGACACTTGGTGTTTTTGTGAAGTCCCAGCCTGTAGCTGGTGGCTTTGCTGTGTCCCCAGTTGTGCCTGGTCACTCCTCTCTCTGCCCCAGAGCCGGGCTGCTGGCACAAGCCACAGTTTTTTGGAGGTGGTGTCTGGACAGGCTGGCTTCGTACCCCCTCAGTTCCCCCTGGACGTGGCAAACAGAGGGCTCAGCGCAGCCACAGAGCGGGGTGTGACACCCGGAACGGCCGCCGCTCGCTGGTTTTGACAGCTTTTTAACTTTCAATTATTCATGACACTTAATGCCCTGCTGAGCACGCTGGTCTCCAGGAACAGCGCAGCCTGTCAGGGCTCTGCTCGCTGGTGGCAGTGCCGAAAGGGAGCCGAGCGTGGGTCGGTGCCCCTGCGTGGGACAGGGCTGCCCGGCTGTCCTGCTCCAGCCCTGGCCCCGGCTGCGTCGCGGCAGCCTCCCGGGGCTCTGCTTTTTGCAGCCTCGCTGCTGGCAGAGCAGCCCTGCCCTCCCACGGGGCAGGAGGAGGAGCGATGCCCTGAGCCAGCCGGGTGCTCTCAGCCGCCGTGTCTGTGTCCGCGAGCAGCCGAGCCCTCCCTGGTGCCGTGCAGCAATTTCGTGGGTTATCAGCAGGGGTCTGCAGCAGCCGAGTTGGCGGAGGGCAGGAATGGGCTTCGGGCTCCGTTCCTGCAGCCTCCGTCCCCACAGGCTCCCAGCTTTGCTTCGGGTGTGATGTGCAGCGGGTGCTTGGTGAAGCGTGGGCAGAGCCGGAGCGAGCAGCGGGGCTGGGAGGGTGCTGCGGGGACAGGGGCTCAGCCGGGTGGGAGCAGAGGGGCAGGGGCTCAGCCGGGCTGTGCGAGGCACCAAACCCCAGGCTGCTGTGTCCCAGCACAGGCTCTGCCCGCTGAATCACGCTCCTGGTGCGGGGTGAGCAGGTCTTTCCAGAAACAGGAGTGCTGGCAGCCTGTCCCTCATGCAGTGTCCCTGCGTTGGTGTCCCCTGTGTCCCTTCAGGGAGGAATTAGGGAGGAGGCGAGGAGGGGGTGCTGGTGCTTGGCTCCCCCTTCCCTCCACATCCATCCCCGCTGCCTTTGGGCACGGCCGGGGCTGTTTCCCGGTGTTGGCAGCTGGTGCAAGGTGCGGGCAAACCAGCAAGAGCCCTTTCCAGGGGTGTCTGTGCTGCTGCTGCAGAGCTGGGGGACCTGCTGGGACCTGCTGGGACCTGCTGGGTCCTGCTGGGTCTGCATCTCCCCCCCAGGCGGTGAGCAGGGGTCCCCGTGGGGTCTTGCCTTTGACGTGATGTTTCTTTTCTGCTCTCGCTCTGCAGGCTGCAAAATCAAAGCCCTGCGTGCCAAGACCAACACGTACATCAAGACGCCGGTCAGGGGCGAGGAGCCCGTTTTCATCGTGACCGGGAGGAAGGAGGACGTGGAGATGGCCAAGAGGGAGATCCTCTCGGCCGCCGAGCACTTCTCCATGATCCGGGCGACGCGCAACAAAGTGAACGGGCTGACGGGCGCCATGCAGGGGCCCCCCAACCTGCCGGGACAGACCACCATCCAGGTGAGGGTCCCGTACCGCGTGGTGGGGCTGGTGGTGGGCCCCAAGGGAGCCACCATCAAGCGCATCCAGCAGCAGACGCACACCTACATCGTGACGCCCAGCCGGGACAAGGAGCCCGTCTTCGAGGTGACGGGCATGCCCGAGAACGTGGACCGGGCCCGGGAGGAGATCGAGGCTCACATCACCATGCGGACAGGCTCCTTCATCGACGTCAACGCCGACAACGACTTCCACACCAACGGCACCGACGTCTGCCTCGACCTGCAGGGCGGCGCGGCCGTCTTGTGGGCCAAGGCCCCGCACCCTGCCCGGCGCCCTACCACCGCCCTGCGCAACGACAGCCTCAGCTCCCTGGGCAGCGCCTCCACCGAGTCCTTCTACAGCGGGCGGGTGGCGGACGCCAGCCCCACCAGCCCCTACAGCACCAGCAGCGGCTTCGCCTTCAGCGAGCCGCCGGCCTCGCTGGGCTCGGAGGAGTGCGACTTCGGCTTCGACTTCTTGGCCCTGGACCTCACGACGCCCACCACCATCTGGTCGCCCTTCGAGCGCGCCGCCAACCCCCTGCAGGCCTTCAGCGGCTGCTCCTCCTCCGTCGGCGGCTCGCAGAGACGCGGCAGCGGGGCGGCCACGCCGCGCCACTCGCCCACCCTGCCCGAGAGCGCCGGCGGGGCGCTGGAGCACCCCTTGGCCCGCCGCATCCAGAGCGACCCCGTCAGCACCTTGTCCTGGCTGCCCACCCAAGGCTCGCTCTCCTCCTTCTCCACCAGCACGGGCTACTCCTCCTCCTCCTCCCTGCCCGGCAGCATCTCGGCCGCCTCGGGCTCGCCCACCGACTCGAGCAGCTCCGACGGGCACCGCAAGAGCTCCCGCGAGTGCATGGTGTGCTTCGAGAGCGAGGTGATCGCCGCCCTGGTGCCCTGCGGCCACAACCTCTTCTGCATGGAGTGCGCCATGCGCATCTGCGGCAAAGCCGAGCCCGAGTGCCCCGCGTGCCACACGCCGGCCACCCAAGCCATCCACATCTTCTCCTAGCTGGGGCCGGCCAGCCGGGGCGGTCAGCCCTCCCCCCCCCTCCCCCCCAACACAGCTTTTTAAGGACTTTAAACTGTTGGAATCAACCTTTTTATTTAACGGATCAGACTGGGGGCGCGGGGGGGGGGACAGAGATGCTATTTCTCTTGCTGGATGGAAGCCGGAGGGCAGGATCGTGGGGAGGGAGGGGCGGACAGAAAAAAAAAAAAATAAAGGGGTCGGGAGGGGTGGGGAGAAAGGGGTGGACGAAGACGACGAGGAAGAGGGGCGCAAAACCGCAGAGAGGAGCAAAATCAAATGTTTACAGAATAGCTTTAACTCTTAACCCGGCTGTGGCGGCTGGGAGGAGAAAGCCCAGCTGTTCTTCAACAGTCCTTTCCAAATAACAGTATTCAGTTTGCAAAGTTAAATAAACAGAAAGAAAAGGTCCGGTTGCACTTTTTATTTTAGGACACGCAAGGGTTGTCTTTTATTTTTTTAAAAGCATTCTATTATTATTATAATTTTTTTGTTGTCGTTCTTTTTGTATGTAGTTATTTTTTTGGATGATTCTTGACGGTTCTATAAATATATATATATTTTTTTTGTAACACAGGTCTTATCTTCTATTTTGCCAATGTGAAAACTGCCCAAAACGCGCATTACGAGAGGCTGGGGGTCCCGGGCGGGGGCTGGAGGGGGCACGGTGGACACGTCACGTCGCAAAAACCTGACAGATTTCTATCTCCTTTTTATTTCACGGTCGTTTTTGTGTTTGTTTTTTTTTTTTTAGTTTTATTTTTTTATTTTTTACCTCTTTATGTATATGTAGGGAATTTATAGGAAAATATGTACTTTATTGAATAAATTTTAAAAACTAAAATATATTTTATTTTAAAAAGAAAATAACGGACCTTTAACCTTACATGGCTAAAGTACTGATTATATATTTGCTGAGCTGACTTGACGGTTATGAAAATTGTATCAAGAGTTTTATTTTTTGACTTCAAAGCCTTCTTAATAAAGACTTTTTACTATATACGAACCCATGTGCTGCCTCCACTGCATCGCTGCCCGCGGCGTCTCGGCACCGGGCTCCTTGGGCACGGCTGTCCCACAGCACTCCCGTCTGTCTGTCTGTCTGTGTCCCCACTTGGCGATCCCCGGGGTGGTTTGGCCGGGTTTTGGGACCAGTTTGGGGAGAAAAAAACAACTAAAGGTTGCCCAGCACCTGCTGTCTCCCTGGCTTTTGGGGCCTGGGCTGGTGTCCGCAGGGTGCGCACGGCGCGAGCCCACCTATGGGATTCATTAACGAGCCGCGTGGCACTGACGGACCTCGAGTGAGCGGGGATTAATTTTTGCATCAGCAAACATCCCTGTTGCACTGTCCTAAAGGGGGACAAGGCTCCCCTCCTCCCATTTGCCCAGCAGAGCGCCCTGTGGGATTGCTTCAGAGCACAGCAGGCGGGTGCCTGGGGCAAGAGCGGGGTCCCAAGGGGATGTTGCCACGGGGTGAATTGTCCCCATCCTGGCCAGCACCCCCGCTTTGTCCCCAGGGCTGCTCGCTGTCCCCTACCTCTTACCCTGCCTGGGCAGCCCCTCATCCCCCTGTCCCCAGCTGCCAGGCCAACCCCATGGCCTCATCTTGGTCACCAACCCTGAGCCCCTCGGCACAGGGCCATCAGCCATCTCCTTGCAGCATCCAGGGCCACCATGGGCACGTGGGACCCATGGGGCAGGAGGACCCACAGAAAAGGGTGCCCACAGGCCATGAGGACCCACAGGCTGTGTCACCCGTGGACAGTGGCACCCATGGACCACAAGGACCCACAGAAAATAGCACCCACAGGCCATGGGGACCTACTCCCAAGGGCTGTGGCCACCCATGGGCAGCAGCACCCCCAGACACCCACCAGCACACCGCAGGTGCAGGGTGCCACCCCCCAGACCCAGGGACCTGGGGCAAGGAAGTCAGGGCCCCACAGGGACTGCACATGGTAGGGGGGCCCCAGATGAGGGTCCCAAATTGGGTGTCCCCCCCATGCACCCATGGCATGAGTCAGTGAAAAAGGCTGGAGGTGCGCTGATTAAAAAAAATCCCTTCATGGACTGAACTGAACTCAGCCAGGGGTAGCTCAGCAGCACCCCGCTCCATTGCTCACCCATGGGTGCTTGGGGTGCCCTGGGTGGGGGCCGGGGTGTGGGTGGCCCAAGTTGCCCTGCATGAGGGCAATTTTGGGGTGTCTTAGATAGGAGAGGCTTGGGGTGCCCTCCATGGTCCCAGGTAGGGGGGTGATTCAAGGGGTCTTGGGTTGTCCCCTTCTCAGGGGGGTCCCAGGAGGGGGTTTGGATGCCCCAAATGGGAGGTGGGGGTGTCTTGGGGGTGCCTACAAGGTGGGGGTCTCTTAGGGTGCTGCAGCTGTGGGGTGGGGAGAAGCTAGCCACCGCCCCTCATCATCTCCCCTAGCGGGTGAGGGTGTGTGGGGCTGACCAGGTGGCAGAACAGGGCAGGACCCCCCCCAGCCAATTAGCAGCAATTAGTGGGCGGGGCCCCCCCAGCCAATTAGCAGCAATTAACAGCCATAAAGGGACCACAGGCGGGGGGGGCAGCAGTGTGGCAGAAGTGGGGGGACCATGGCAGCAGGGCAGCCCTACGGGCAGGTGAGGCTTGGTGCTGCTGGGGGTGGGGGGAAAGGGCTGCAATGCTGGGCGCCCCCCAGCACCTCTGGGACTGCTGCTGGTCCCTGCGAGGGGGCACCCAAAGTGCAGCCCCCTTTGCGCCCCCTCCCCAGCTTGCTGGGCTCGTGTTTGCTGGGCTCCAGCAGGGCAGTGGTGTGGGTGCTCCCCAGACCTGGGGGTTCGCTGCCCTCTGCCCCCCTGGGTTTGTGGATTTAGCAGCAGGATGGCATCGCCAGCCCTGGCTCCTGATGAGGGGCTGGGGTGGGAGCGGGGTGTGAGAGCAGCAGAGGGCTCCGAGGCGGCGTGTGGAAGCAGTGAGGTGCTCCCTGAGCCCGGCAGCAGCACTGCAGCCATTAGAGGAGCTTTTTTTCCCTTTTTAAGCTTGCAATATGGCCTCGTGCCTGCCTGCACGGAGCAGCGGGGGCACCGGTCCCCTGCAGCAGCCCTCGCTCCTTGCAGGCTGGCGGAGCTGCTGCAGTGGGGTCCTGGAGCTGTGGGTTCCCCATCTCCCTGCATCCTGCAGTGGGGCAGGGCCAGCCCTACAGCACTAGGGCAGGGGGTGCTGCCTGCTGGGGTGGGAGAGCCATGGGGCTGGGTCAGAACAAGGAACCTGGGGCTGGGGTATCTCCCTGGCTCTGTTTCTGGGGTGCCGGAGCTGGTTTTGATCCCATTCTTGCAGAAGCTTTCTGGTGTCGGGCTCTGATCTTTGCTGATCCCACAGCAGTAGCCCCAGTGCCCTCCTGCACAGCTGGGCAGGATCCCTGCCAGCAGGAGCAGCAGGTCCATGGGTGCCTGGTGGTGATGCTGAGCACCAGGCTGCTGCCTGCGAGAGCCACAGGGGGCTGCGATGCCCAGCTCAGGGCTGTCTGCATCTCCTGTCCTGTGTTTGAGGCCATCTGCTGGGACCTCGTCCCTTCTGTGTCCCTGCAGGGTGCCCGGGTCTGGATCCCTGACTCTGTCCAGGTCTGGAGGGCAGCAGAACTAACCAGAGACTACAAGGAAGGAGATGCTGTTCTGCACCTCCGCCTGGAGGATGGCTCGGTGAGGCTGGGGCCTCGTGGCCCCGTGGGTCCCTTTGCTCACTGCACGGCCGGGCATCCCGAGCTGGGTGCTGGGGCTCGCTCTGTGCCCCCAAACCAGCCTGGGCTCCTCAGCGGGGAGCAGAGAGGCCGTGGATGTGCCCGGTGGCTTGTCTGCTGTCTGAGCACAGCGTGCTGTGGCCACATCCCCTGCCTGTGCTGCCACCGTGGGGCCGCCTGCCCCTGCTCAGCACTCATCCTGCCCCGTCCCCACAGACGCTGGCTTACCCCCTCGAGTCCCAGCTGCCGCCTCTCTGCAACCCCGAGTGCCTCTCGGGCAAGGATGACCTGGTGGCCCTGAGCTACCTGCACGAGCCGGCCGTGCTGCACTCGCTCCGCGTGCGCTTCCTGGAGGCCAACGCCATCTACACCTACTGCGGTGAGCCCCCTGCACCCCGTGTCCCCCCCCACACCCCGGGATGGGTGCTCTCGTGCCCCTTCCCTGTGCACGTCCCCTTCTCCAGGTATCATCCTGGTTGCCATCAACCCCTACAAGCCGCTGCCCATCTACGAGGAAGAGGTGATCTATGCCTACAGCGGCCGGGAGATGGGGGACATGGACCCGCACATCTTCGCGCTGGCAGAGGAGGCGTACAAGGAGATGGTGAGGTGAGAGCAGCACCATGGGGGGGGGCTTGCTGTGAGAGCAGCCCCCTGGGTTGTGGTGGGGCAGGGCTGGAGCCCCCATACGGTCCATGGAGAACCTTCCCCTGGGGCACGGGCTCATGTCCCCCTCCTGCAGGTTCGGGAAGAATCAGTCCCTCATCATCAGCGGTGAGTCGGGTGCAGGGAAGACTGCGTCGGCCAAGTACGCCATGAGGTACTTCACCACCGTCGGGGGCTGCCTGGGGGACTCCAGCATGGAGGAGAAGGTGCTGGCCTCCAGCCCCGTCATGGAGGTGGGTCCCTGCCCATCCCAGGCTCTCCCTGTGCTCCTCGTGGCCTTGCATCCCTGATGTTCCCCCCAGTAACATGGGTGGGAGGAGGGGACTGAAGGTCTCTGGAGCACCTGGAGGTCTGAGGCCACCTGACACCTCCTGCCAGGCCTTTGGGAATGCGAAGACAACCAGGAATGACAACAGCAGCCGCTTTGGGAAGTACATCGAGATTGGCTTCAGCCAAGCCCGTGTCACTGGGGCCACCATCAAAACCTACCTGCTGGAGAAGTCCCGTGTCACCTTCCAGGTGGGTCTCGGGGCTGCACAGGGGCTGCTGTGCTCCTCCTGGGTCAAGCTGGAAGAGCAAAGTGTCCCTTGTCCCCAGTCTGGGGCTTTTTGGGGCCCTGAGGTGACCTGGCTGCTCTTCCCACAGGCGGGAGCAGAGAGGAACTACCACATCTTCTACCAGCTCTGTGCCTCGGCCGCCCTGCCTGAGCTGCAGGGCCTGGGTCTCCGTGAGTACCACGGCCCCGTGGCATGGCGCGGGCAGTACTGGTGTTCCTGCTGTTCCCCAAAACGGGGGCAGGATTGGGCCGCCAGCTGGGTGCTGTGTGTGCTCTGCACCGCAGGATGAGGGGGTTTGGGGCCTGGTGGGGCCGTGCTGGTTTCACCACGTGCACATCTTACCCGCAGGTGGGGCAGAGACCTTCCACTACACCAGCCAGGGGCAGTGCACTGCTGACATTAATGATGCAGCCGACCTGGACAACACGCGGCACGCCTTCTCCCTCCTGGGTACTGTCCTGGTGGGGCATGGGTGGGGGAGACCGTGGGGGTGGGCAGGGCTGGTCCCCACCATCCCACTGCCCTCACCCCGTTGCTGGTGGGAGCACCAGGGATGGACACCCCGGTGCTGGGGAGCCCAGATATCTGCTGGCTGTTCCCATCTCCCCAGCCTGTGGGATGTGGGGATCCCCCCAGCACTGGGGGCAGCCCCTCACGCCCCCGCTGTGCCCGCAGGTGTCCCCGAGGCCGACCAGCTGGAGCTCTTCTCCGTCCTTGCTGCCATCCTGCATCTGGGTGACATCGCGGTCAGAGGGAGGGACCGCCACGGGGACGGGTGCTTCGTGGAGGTGGGCGAGAGCTCACAATGCCCAGCTGCATCGGGACCCGCATCCCGGTGGTGCTGGTGACACTTCTGTCCCTCTGCAGCCTGCTGATGAGGCCCTGAGACAGTTCTGCAAGCTGCTGGGCATCGAGGAGGCGCAGGTCACGCGCTGGCTCTGCCACCGCAAGCTGGTGACTGCTGGGGAGACCTACCTGAAGCCGCTCTCCAGGCAGCAGGCACTGGACTCCCGGGATGCCCTGGCCAAGCACATGTACGGGCAGGTCTTCAGGTGGATGGCGAGCAGGGTCAACCGTGCCCTGCGGTCACCGGAGGGCCACCACACCTCCATTGGCATCCTGGACATCTACGGGTAAGGGTGGCTCCCCTATGCCATGCTGCGTGGAAGAGCACGGTCCTGCTCCTGCTGTGGGTCTGTGGCCACCAGCTGGGTCGTGGGGCAGTGCCTGTCCCTGCAGCGGGGTTGGGTCCGTGGCCACCTGCAGCTCCTGGCTGGTTGGGGTGGCTCTGTCCTGCTCAGCTGGGTCTCTCCCCGCAGGTTTGAGATGTTTGAGTTCAACAGCTTTGAGCAGTTCTGCATCAACTACGCCAACGAGAAGCTGCAGCAGCTCTTCAACCTGGTGGGTGTCACCCAGATGTCCCCTCCAGCACCCTGCTGTGCCTGTGCCTCTGGCTTTCTGCCCTGGGGATGTGGCTGGTGCTCTGGGAGGCTGCTGGAGCTGGGCACAGCCCCAGAAGTGCCCCTGCCCTGCAGAAACCCAGCTGCTGCCTGCAAACAGGCCGGTGACCGGCCACCTCTGCCCCACCTCATCCTGCTCCCCATCTCTCCCTCCAGCATGTCTTCAAGCTGGAGCAGGAGGAGTATGTGACCGAGGAGATCCCTTGGGTCTTTGTCGACTTCTGTGACAACCAGCCATGCATTGAGCTCATCGAGGGCCGCCTCGGCATCCTGGACCTGCTGAACGAGGAGTGCAAGGTGGGCACGAGGCACTGGAGCAGGCTGCTGTGGCTGTCCTGAGCCCTCGGCCACCCCTCCAACCCCTCTGCCTTTCAGATGCCCCAAGGCAGTGACGGGAGCTGGGCGCAGAAGCTCTACCAGACCCACCTCGGCAGCTCCCACTTCCAGAAGCCCAAGAGGCCCGTGGATGCCTTCATTGTCTGCCACTTCGCTGGCAAGGTAGGAGAGCTGCAGTGGTGGTGGTACCTCGCTGGGTGGGGGGCTTGGCAGCACCCAGCCTGACCCTCAGGAGCTGCTGGGGACATCTCCTGCAGCCTCTGCCCTCTCCATGCTGGGCTGCAGCTCCAAGGGCAGGAATTACAGAAAACAAGAGGTCCTGTGGTGGTGGTGCCATCAGTAGTGTGGCCACAGCCAGCCCTGGCTCCTGCAAGGGTCCTTTCCAAGAGCCCTGCCCCAATCCAGGCTGGGAAGCCCCTAACAGGGTGTTGTCCCCTGCCAGGTGGAGTACCAGTGCAGTGGGTTCGTGGAGAAGAACAGGGACACCATCCCTGAGGAGCTGGTGGGGCTGCTGCGAGCCAGCAAGGTGAGAGCCAGCCCCGTGGGTGCTGGGAGGGGTGGGTGTTGAGGGAGGTGGAAGCCGTGCAGGGTGAGCCCTGCGTTTCCTGGGGGTGGTGACCCACGGTCAGGGTGCCCCATGATGTGGGTACCCCAATTTCATTCTCCTGCCCTCGGGCTGGGGCGTGCTGCTGCTCCCATGTCACTAATGCTGTCTTCTCCTCCCCTCTGCTCCATGTGGCCCTGGCAGAAGGTAAGGGACATCTGGGGGGAGAGCTTTTGTTCACCCGGGAGGGTGCCCACGACTTGCCCTTGGGTTCCCCTAGGTGGCACAGCCGGTCCCTGCACATTTAGGGCACACTGGGGCTGTGGCCGTGTCAGGATCCTGCACGGGGCTGGCCTCTGGGGCCGTGTCCTGCCGGTGCTGGCTCTGGGGCGGTGTGGGGTGCTGCTTGCTGCTCACAGCTCTGCTCCGTGCAGTCTGCCCTGCTGGCCGAGCTCTTCCTGGAGGATGGGGATGTGTCCCTGCAGTCCCGCAGGTCCAGCGGCCACCGGCTGCCCGGCCGCCCCAGCCGCAGGTCTCTGCCTGGCAGCCAGAGAAGCAAGAAGTCCATCTCCAGCCAGGTACAGGATGGGGGAGCCCCGAGCCCTGCCCTGTCCCAGGGGACCCCCAGGCCCTCCTGCTGGCCCTGACCACCTCGCCATTGTGCTCTGCAGTTCAGAGCCTCCCTGAACCGGCTGATGGAGACGCTGGGCAGCACCACGCCGCACTATGTCCGCTGCATCAAACCCAACGATGAGAAGCTGCCCTTCGTGTGAGTGCAGTGGGGGCACCACGGGGCTCTGCTCCCACCCTCCAAGCCCTGTCCCTCCTGTCCTGCATGCCTTGGTGCACACCTGATGAGCTGCATGGGATCAGTTGTTTTTTTTATCTTTGGCCCCAGGTTTGACTCCAGGCGAGCAGTGGAGCAGCTGCGAGCCTGTGGGGTCCTGGAGACCATCCGGATCAGTGCCGCGGGCTACCCCTCCAGGTACCCCCTGCTTCCCTGACACCCCAGGGCTTCCCCTGGCCAGAACACCCCCCTGATCCCCTCTGTGCCCCACAGGTGGACATATCAGGAGTTCTTCGACAGATACAGGGCTCTGGTGAGCGGAGAGGAGCTGGGGGGTGCTGATGTGAAGCAGAGCTGCAGCCTTGCCCTGGGGAGATTGCTCCAGGTAAGGGCTCTGCTCAGGGGGTGCAGCTGTAGTACCTGAGCATCCCTTGCTGATGCTTTTTCCCATCTTTCTCCCAGTGTGTGTGTACGTGCCCCATGGGGTGCAGGAATGGGTGTAATATTGGTGGAGAGGATTTGGGATTCCCCCAGCCGCTGGGGAAGCTGAGCAAGGGAGGTTGGGAGCATACAGAGCATCACTTTAGAGGAACCTGTCTGGGGCGTGCCTCCTCCCTGGTTCTGACTCCCCTCTTCTGCCCCCAGGACCCCAGCAAGTACCAGTGTGGGAAGAGCAAGGTGTTTTTCCGGGCTGGCCAGGTGGCGTACCTGGAGGAGCTGCGGTACCGGCGGCTGCGGGCAGCCTGCACCCTGCTGCAGCGGCACCTGCGGGGCTGGCTGGCGCGGCGGCGCTTCGGGCGGGTGCGTGCCGCGGTGCTCTGCCTGCAGCGCCATACCCGGGGCCTGCTGGCCCGCAGGTGAGCAGGGATGGGGCTTTGAGGGAGATGCAATGGGCAGAAACCCGGCTCTGGGGTGTGCTGGGGGCTCTGCTGCCCTGCACCCAGCTCCTCGCCTCCCCGCAGGCTTGCCGCGATGCTGCGGAGGAGCAGGGCTGCCGTGGTGCTGCAGAAGACCGTGAGGATGGTGCTGGCGCGGCGCTCCTACCTGCGCACACGCCGGGCTGCTGTCACCATCCAAGCCTTCGCCCGGGGCATGTTTGCCCGGCGTCTGTACCGGCAGGTAGGAGCCTGGCAGGGTGCTGGGTGCCCCCGTCCTGTGGTGGGGAGCCCCTGCCCCATGCAGCTGGGGGAGCAGCATGCTCTCGGTGATGCTGTCACCTTCCTGACACCTTGGTGACATCTTGCCATGCTGCTTGGGGTCAGCTGGCATCACAGCACCTCTTGGTGACAGTGTGGCACTGCCCCCGGTGTCCCCAGGTGCACAGGGCTGGCATCACCATTGCCCCTGCGCCTGCTGGCGGTGCCACTGCCCCGTCTCTCCCTTGCAGATGGTGCGGCACCAGAAAGCTGTGGTGATCCAGGCAGCCGTCAGGGGCTGGCTGGCCCGGAGACACTACACCCGGCTGCACGGGGCCGTGCTCTACCTGCAGTGCTGCTACCGCCGGGCACGGGCGCGCCGGGAGCTGCGGCGCCTGCGGGCAGAGGCACGCTCGGTGGAGCACTACAAGCAGCTGCACAAGGGCATGGAGATCAAGGTGATGCAGCTGCAGTGCAGGCTGGATGAGCAGGTGGGTGCTGCAGCCTGCCTCGGACCTGCCTTTGCCGACCAGTCCCTGTATCACCAGAAGCACAGCCCTGGGCTGCCCCATCCTGCCCATGGAGCTGGCCCTGCAGGACGCGTGTCCCCAGGCAGGAGTGCTGCGCTGAGGGGTCAGTGCTGGGTTTCTGATGCACCCCAGGGAGGTGCTGGAGCCCTCCTGGGTGCTTGGGTGGGCACAGCCTCACAGCACAGCAGCGTGTGCCGGAATGGCTCTGGCACAGTGCGTTCTCCCACCGGCCACATCTCCTGCTGCCATCTGGGTGAGCGTCTCGGCTCCGGCTGCCGCCGCTCCAGCTCTGGGGGTGGCTGCGGGGTGGGAGGGAGGGCCCCTGTGGTGCTGCCCTGTCCCTGGAGGTGGGGAGCAGGATGTGAAGGCATGGCAAAGCTCATGATGCGTGGCTCCATCTGGGATGGTGCCTGATGGACAGCTCTGCGTGGTGGGGGGGTACCCAAGGCTCAGGGCTCCCACTGATGGGGAGAAGGGGACCTGAGGGGATGCCCCCAGCACCCCATAACCTCCTCTGCCCCCCCAGGCCCAGGAGAAGCAGCGGCTGGCAGAGCAGCTCTCGGCGCTGAACACTGCCCACGCCGAGGAGGTGCAGCGCCTGCGGGCCGAGATGCAGGGGCTGCGGGAGGATGCAGCTCGTGATGCCCAGGTCCAGCAGCTGCAGGAGCGGCTGGCAGAGCTGGAGAGGCACAGCGCCGAGAGCCGCCTGGCACAGGAGGTTGATGAGCTCCGGAAGGTCTGTTGTGGGGATAGCTGGGGCTGCTCTTGATCTGTGGGGGTTTTCCAGGACACTGAGCCTGGTGCTGAGTGCCCACAGAGAGGTCTCTGGGCTGTACTGACCCCTCTGCTTCCCCCCCCAGCGCCTGGCAGAGGTGGAGGCGGTGAAACTGCACCTGGGGGAGGAGAGGGATGCCCTGATCCAACGCACCTTGGAGCAGTCGCAGGATCTGGAAGGTAGAAGGGTTCCCCTGCCCCATCCTGCATGAGGCTAGTCCTGCAGGCCTGGTGTGCCCCCCCCCCATTGCAGGGGCCGCGTCCTGTCCCCTACCCGTGTGTCCCCTGTCCCCTGCAGAGCAGCACCAGCGCGCGGTGCGGGAGAGCCGGGGGCTGCAGCAGGAGCTGGAGGAGGAGCGGGCGCGCTACCAGAGCCTGGTGAAGGAGTACGCCCGCCTGGAGCAGGGCTACGAGAACCTGCGGGATGAGGTGGCCTTCCACAGGGTGAGGGGCTGGGGGGCTCGACCCCCCTGGGGACCCCTGGACTATGGGAAGTGGGCAACTGGGTTCGTGTGCTGGGGGCTCCCCCAGCTAAGGCAGCCTGGGGGGCTTCAAAGCCACTGTCCTTTAAAGGAGGGGGGCTCCAAAGCCATCATCCTTTGGGGGGGCTTCAAAACCACCTTTCTTTAAGGGGGAGGCTCCAAAACTACCTTCTGTTAAGCTGTGGGGTTGGAGGGCTGAGCTGCCCTGTCCTTGTGCCCCATCCTGGGGAGGGGACAAGTGGTGTGTGCTTGCCGGTCGGTGTTTGGGGTGCGGGGCACCAACCCTGCCCTCCTCCCCCTCAGCAAAGCACCTTCAGGCGCTCCCCTTCATCTGAGAGCTTCCTGGGCTCCGAGAGCAGCTACCTGTCCTCCATGTCCACCGCCCCGTCGCGGGATGGCTCCGACCAACAGCCTGAGGTAGTGGGGACAATGGTGGGGCTGGCAGAGTTGGGGGTGACAAGGAGCCTGTGGGGCCACCATGCGCCCACCTGGGGGTGTTTGCAGGGATTTCAGCCCCTGGCTCCCACCCCAAGCCCCCTCCTTGCACCCAGGGGCCGGAGGAGCGCTGTCAGCCGGTGTCCGAGGGTCCCCAGCCCGCGGCAGAGCCACTGCCCAACGGCGGCGCGGGGCAGGACCCCTTGGAGCAGGCGTACCTCCTGCTGCTGGGGCAGCTCAACGCTGTCACCGAGGAGCTGGCCCGCACCCGTGAGGAGCTGCGGAGGAACAAAGCCTCTGCTGAGCACGAGGAGAAGAAACCCCTGGACTTCCTCAAGAGAAGGGTGAGTCCCTGCCCCACTGATATGGGGCAGGATGGGGCTGCTGGGGCTGCTCTCACCCTGCCCTGCTGTCCTGGCAGAACATCGCCGGGATGCTGGGGCTGGGTAGGAGCCCGGAGAAGGCAGCGGATGATGACTTGAAGCATGCATACGACGCTGTGCAGGTTGCCAACAAGTGAGTGGGGCCACAGGGAGGGTCTGGCTGGGGCTGAGTTCCCTGCAGTGGGGTGCAGCATCGTGGGGTGCTGCTGGGGGGTTCCCTGCTGTCCTGGCCAGCTGCAGCCACCTCACCCGTGCAGTGCTGTGATGCTGGGCAGCTCCAAACCTCTAAAGCAGCAGTCTCCCTACCTGCATGCATGGCTCCTCTTCCCTGCTGTGCTGCATCCTCCTGGGAGGCTGGGGCTCCCCAGAATGGGTGCCCCCACCCCACAAGCTTGCTGGGTGCCCCCAACTGGCCTTGGTGCATCCAGAGGGAAGATCAGAGCAGGGGGTCAAGTCCCAAGCTTGCAGGCTTTGAGGGACAAATCACACCCTGAGGGATGGGGTGTGATGATTCACAGCTCCATGGAGAGGTTTGGGTTGGAAGGGACCTTGAAGCGCACCTTGTCCCACCCCACCATGGGCACGACACCCCCCCAGCAGCCCAGGCTGCCCCCAGCCCCATCCAGCCTGGCCTTGGGCCCTGCCAGGGATGGGGCACCCACAGCTCCTTGGGGAGGCCTCAGCCAGGGCCTCACCGCCCTCAGGGGGAAGAATTTCTTCCTAACAGCTCATCTGAACCTACCCTCTTTTAGTTTAAATCCCTTACCCCTTGTCATATCAGTACGTGCCCTTGTGGAAAAAGTCTCTCTTACAAGTCCCCTTCAGGCACTGGCAGGCCGCTGTGAGGTCTCCCCAGAGCCTTCTCTTCTCCAGACTGAGCACCCCCAGGTCTCCCAGCCTGTCCTCATAGCAGAGCTGCTCCAGCCCCTGAGCATCCCTGTGGCCTCCTCTGGACTCCCTGACCTTGTGCTCCAGGTGGGGTCCCACAGGGGCAGAGCAGAGGGGCACAATCCCCTCCTCACCCCAGCCAGGGTGCTGCTGGCTTCCTGGGCTGCAAGCAGGCACTGCTGGTTCATGTCCTATTTCCCACCCACCAGTACCCCCAAGCCCTTCTCCACGGGGCTGCTCTCCATCCCTCTGTCCTGTGCTGATGTCCAGGACTGCCCCGACCCAGGTGCAGTGCCCTGCGTGTGGCCGTGTTGGCCTGCACCAGGTTCCCGTGGGCACACCTCTGAGCCCTGCCAGGTCCCCGGGGATGGCACCCCCTCCTCCTGGGTCTGCACCCCTCAGCGGGGTGCACGGGCATGCTGAGGGTGCTCTCGACCCCGCTGTGTGTCACTGACAGTGACAATGACAGCACGGGTCCCAGGGCAGTCTAGGCAGGTGACACCAGCCTGGCTCGGTGACTCGGGTTCCCCCGGCGCACGCAGGCTGCTGGCGAGCCAGCTGCAGGAGGAGAAGCAGCAGCACGAGGAGGAGGTGGAGGGGCTGCACCTCGACATCCGCTCGCTCAAGCAGCTGAGCCAGCAGCAGGCAGCCCTCATCCAGGACCTGCAGCGGCACCAGGGCCAGGAGGGGCTGCAGCACCACGTCGTGCGGCTCAAGGAGGAGAATTGGGTAAGGGGGGCGGGGGCACAGGGCTCGGGCAGCTCCCCCCACCCCATAGTGAGCCCCAGCATCCCACTGGGGAGTGATGCAGGGGACCCAAGGCATCCCCCAGCTCTGTACCCCATGAGCTGGGTGCTGGTGGGGGTGGCTGACCCTACAAGAGCTGTCCCTGCCCAGGAGCTGTCCCAGAAGCTGGAGAAGCAGGAGAGGACCACCATGAAGCTCCAGAAGCAGCTCAGAGCCTATGCAAAGCAGATCCAGGACTTCACAGGTGAGTGCCTGCATGGGGAGGGGGGGGGGAGCACGAGGCTGGCTGGGGTGGGGGGTGCAGGCTGTTTTGGGGCTGGTGCATCACCCGGCCTCAAGGTGTGGGGACCAGGGTACCTACAAACCACGGGGAGCTCTTCTTGGGCTGAGCTGAAGGGACCTGCTCCAGGTCCCCCAGCCCAGGGCACAGCAGGACGTGACCCCTGCTCCTCCCCACCAGTGAAGAGAGAGACCACCGGGCTGGGGCAGGAGCCAGCAGCGTCCCAAGCAGCCCCATCCCCACCGGGGCTGTTCCAGGCCATGCTGGCGTGGAGGATGGAGGACGAAGGGCGCATCATCAAGGCCGTCATCACAGGTAGGGTTTGGGTGGACAGGGACCCTATTACCCAACGGAGCAGCTTGATCCCTACTAGGGTTTCTTCCCCAGAGGATGGTCTCATCCTTCCCACCTCGCTGGGGCAGCCCCCTGCCCCCTTCAGCTCTCTGTAAGTGCCTGTCCCCTGCTCCCCCCTGCAGACTACCGCCCGCAGAGCAGCCCTGGGGCGCTGCCGGAGCTGCCGGCCTTCCTCCTCTTCCTCTGCCTCCGCCACGCAGACCACTGCCGTGACGAGCCACGGGCCCGCTCCCTGCTGGATGCAGCCATCAACGCCATCAAGAGGGTGATGAAGGTGCTGGGCCTGGCCCCCGGGGGGGATTTGGGCTGAGGAGCAGGAGCTCTGCTGGCCAACGTGGGGGGGGGAGGCACTGGGGCTGCAGCCTGGTCCCCAGGGTTTTGCGTGGGGGAGCTGGGGAGTCCAACCTGAGCATCCCCTGGGGCTGGGGGGGTTTGGAGAAAGCGTGGGGTGGGGGTGCTTGCTGCTGGCACTGCTGGAGCCTTGCTGACCCCCCCACTGTGCTCACTTTTCCCCCCCCCCCCTTGCAGAAGCACAGCGATGACTTTGAAGTTGTGGCCCTGTGGCTGGCAAACACCTGCCAGCTTCTGAACTGCCTGCGCCAGTACGGCCGGGATGAGGTGAGGTTGGGCTGGGGAGGGGGACATCACACCCCTACACCCTTCCTGGGAAGTGTGGGGGCTTTGGGGACTTTGGGAAGGGGGCAGTGAAGCTTGCCCAGGGCTGGGGCTGCATCCCAAGCATCCCAACCTAGGTGTGCATGGGGCTGTAGAGGGATGGAGCCGATGCGTTCATCCCCCAGGAGGGATGGGGGGGGTACCCTGTATTTCTTTGTTCTTATTTTTTGTCCCCCTGACCTGGCCGTGCCCGCAGAGCTGCTCCCAGGGGAACACGGCACGGCAGAGCACGCACTGCCTGCAGCACCTGGACCTGCAGAGCGCCGGCCGCAGCCTGGGCGCCTTGGCCGTGCAGCTCTACCAGCAGCTCATCCGCACCGCCGAGAAGCGCCTCAAGCCCATGATTGGTAATGAGGGGGCTCAAGGAATGGGGGCTGGGGGGCTCGCAGGGCCCCTGTGCTGGGATGCTGGCTTGGGGAGGGGAGCGCTGCAGGAGCAACCTGTGGTGTGCCCGGAGCTGGGCTTAGAATTGGGTCTCTGTGGGGTCCTGCTGCTCCCTGAGCCTCCCAGCTTGGAAGGGGGAGCTGGAGGGGGCTCAGCACCCCTGGGGGGCTCCCTCACCCCCCTGCTCCACCAGTCTTTATGTCCCCAACCACGATGCAGAGCTAAGGAGCCCTGCAAAGCACAACACAGCACCTCTTTGCTCTGACCAACCTTTTTTTCCCCTTTTTTCTTCCTAACCCTCCAGTTTCTGCAATGCTGGAGAGCGAGACCATCCAGGGCTTGGCCTCCTCCTGCCCTCCCGGCCTCCACCGGCCCTCGGCCCCCGTAGCCCACACCCTGCCCGAGCTCCTGCAGCAGCTGGGCTCCTTCCACCAGCTCCTGGGTCGCCACGGGCTGGCCCCAGCTGTGGGGCACCAGGTCCTGCGCCAGCTCCTCTTCCTCGTCAGTGGCACCACCCTCAACTACCTGCTGCTGAGGAAGGACGCCTGCTCCTGGACCCGCGGCATCCAGCTCAGGTTGGTGCCCCCACAGGCTTGTAGTGCATTTTGGGGGGGCCGGGACACGGTGGGTGCCTCCCCCTGACCCCCTTTGTCACGGCAGGTACAACATCAGCCAGCTGGAGCAGTGGCTGCGGGCGCAGGGGCTGCAGCACAGCGGGGCCCGCGAGATGCTGGAGCCGCTGGTGCAGGCTGCCCAGCTGCTGCAGGTGAAGAAGGCGACGGAGGAGGATGCTGGGGCGATCTGCAGCCTGTGCACGGTGCTGTCCCCGCAGCAGGTACCCGAGGGGGGGGATTGGGGGTCACCCCCTGGGGCTGGGATCTGGGGCAGGGGGGTCACAGAGCTCCCCCGATGTCCCTCCAGGTCGTGAAGATCCTGCGGGCGTACACCCCCGCTGCGGGGCTGGAGGAGCGCGTGAGCCCCGACTTCATCAGCACCGTGGAGGTAAGCGGGGACCTCGGCCCCGGGCTCTGTCCCCATTTCGCCGTCCCCATTTTGCTACCCCCTTGCTGAGCGCCGTGTCCCTTGCAGAAGCGACTGCAGGAGCAGCAGCAGGGGGGTCCCAGCCAGCTGCTGGTGGACACCAGCCACCTCTTCCCTGTCAACCTGCCCTTCGTCGCCTCCCCCGTGCACCTGGACGAGATCCGCATCCCTGACACCATGGACCTGGCCTTCCTCCTCCGCCTCTGAGCCCCGTCTGACCCCCCAGGAGCAGGAGGACGGCGGCGATTTGGGGTTTGCTGCGCTGCGTGGTGCTCCCCTGGGGGCTGTTTGTTGCTGAGCCCCGCGGGTACTTTGTTTTGTGGCGCAGCCACATCTGTTCTGGCCACTTTTTAATCCTTTTGGTGCTAATAAAAGTCTTTGCAGATAATTTGGGTGTCTGAGGTTGGCTGTGGGCATGCGCTCTTTGCAGGGTGGGGGTGGTTGGAGGTGGGGGGGGAATGGGTGTTTGGGGTCTGCCCCAGTCCCCTTTAACCCCTGGGATGGAGTTTGGCCTTTACATGGGGTGGGAAGAGCAAATCCTGAGCTGTGGGGGGGGTGGTGCAGCATCCCTGGGGTCCTTATCCTTGGGGTTGAGCTTAAAGGGGGGGGCAGTGGGGATAGGGAGCCCCTGGGTGCCTGCTCCTCCCTCCCCCTAGCACCTGCAGCCACAGCCAAGGGTGTGCTTTTTAATGTCAGTTATAATAAAATATTTTTACAGAGCCCAAAAAAGTCAAAATAGTGCAAAACATCTCACGGTCATGCATCCATGGTAGCCCCCCCGGCGGGGGGAGGTACAGACACAGGGGCATCGGTGACACGGGTACAGGAGCGGGGGGGTCGGTTCAATCACATGCCAAACAGGACTGGGGGGAGAGGGGGCACAATTTTTTTTTGGGGGGGGGGAGAATGGGGCTGGGCCCCCCCCCTGGGAGCAGCAGTTAGAAAAGGGGTGTAAACATTGAACAGAAATGAGAGTGGATACCTAAACCCTTTGGTCCCAGGCAAATCCTATAGAAAAAGGACTGGGAGGGGGGGGGCTGGGTTACCCTGTTTTGGGGTGGGGAGGGGGCTGAGAGGTATATATTGACCTGGGGGGGCTTCAGGCTTCTGTCCCCCCTGGTGCTGAGGGGTGGCCGTCCCTCTCAGCACGGGGGGGACGCTGTGCTCCCTATCCACCCCCCCGAGACACGCACACCACTGATCACACAGAAATGGTGGTTAATGGGGAATATGTGGGGGGGGTCCTATTGGGGAGGGGGCCAAGGGTCTTGCTTGTGCCAAAGAGGTCCCACGGGGGCTGCTGCAGAGACCTTGTGCCACATGGGGGGGTTGGGGGGGGCAGTCCCTGCTCACCAGAGCCAAGGGAGATGGGTGCCCCCCCAGCCCGTGGGAGGGGGGTGCCCCCCACCCTGGCACCCTGGGGGGGGGCAGCGGGGCCACCCGCACGGCGGCCAGGCAGGGAAGACAGGATAGGGGCCGGGGGCTGCTCCCTGCTGCTCCCGGCCCTGGTGGTGCCACCGCCGGCTGGGGGGGGGACCCTGTGGTGGGGGCTGTGCCCACCGGCCCCCCAGCCCCTATAGCCCTTCGGGGTGCGGGACACGGCCGTGTCCTGCTGCCCCGTGTATGTACAGCTATTTACATATGTACAGGGTGCTGGGTTGGGGGGGCCCTGCCCCTGGTTAACACCGGGTGGGGGACAAGGGGTCATCGCGCTGGGAAGACCCCCCCGCAACCTCCCACCCCCCCATCCCAGTGCTTCCCTTGTGTCACTCGATGAGGTTTAGGGCCGGGTGGGGTGGGGATGGGGCATGAGGGTCCCTCCAGCCCAGGCTGGGAAGGGGCAGAGCCTCCCCATCGCCCAGCTTGGGGTCCAGCCCTTCCCTGCAGCCCCCCCAGCCCCATCGGGGTGGGACGGGGGGGTGCTCGTGCTCAGCGCTACCACCCAGGGGAGGGACGGGGGGGGTCCAACGCTGCCCCTGCACCCCCCTCAAACACCAGGGCCGGGCAGGCGCCTCCTCTCGTGGCCGCTCTTATGGCTTATACGTGGCTGGAGGACGCTGGGCTGGGTAGGGGGGGGGACAAGGGGGGGGGGGGGGATTTAACTGCTGCCCTCCTCGGCCGAGCGCGTGTCGGACTTGAGCTTGACGAACTCCTTGGCCACCTCGTCGTTGTTGCGCTGGGAGAGGATGCGCAGCACGGTGAGCCCGGTGTCGTCCATGTGGATGCGGCGGCCCAGGGGCAGCCAGCAGGCGCAGCTGGCGCGCTGCAGGATGTCGCGGAGCTGCAGCACGGCGATGCCCACCGTGCGGTCCTCCCGCGCGAAGCAGTAATCCTTCACGCACACCTGCAGCTCGTAGCACTCGGGGCCCGTCTCCGTCCCCAGGGTGCTGCGGGGGGGACAAGGGACAGGAGGTGTTGGCACGGGGAGGGGGCTCCAAGACAGCGGCGCATGTGGGCGCTGCCCGCCTGCCCCCCCAAAATCCCTTTTTTGTTTTTGTTTTTGTTTTTCCTGCTTTCCCTGTGTGTTTTTTGCCAAGGTGAAAATACCCAAAATATCCCAGTGGGGATGAGCAACCGCAGCTGAAACTGGTGGTGGTGTCCCCATCCCTGTGTCCCCAGGGGTCCCCATCCCTGTGTCCCCATCTCCATGTCCCCAGGGGTCCTCATCCCCATGTCCCCATCCCTGTGTCCCCCTCCCTGTGTCCCCAGGGGTCCTCATCCCTTTGTCCTCATCCCCGTGTCCCCCTCCCTGTATCCCCTGGGGTCCCCATGCCCGTGTCCCAAGCCTGTGTCCCCAGGGGTCCCCATCCCCGTGTCCCCATCCCCGGGGGCCACCACTCACAACTGGAAGCTCTCGTTGTACTTGGGGGCCCAGCTGTTGTTCTTGGACTTGGTGGCGAATTTCCTCTTCTTGTCGCTGAGGTGGGGCCCGATGATGTTGACCTCGATGAAGGGACGGAAGATGCCCGACGTCTGCCACTTCAGGTCGTTGGCGGCCACCACTGCGTGCAGGAGGCGCGGGGGGCTCACGGGGTGTCACCACCCCCCCGGGACCCCCACCACCCCCCAGTCCCCTGCCCCCCAGGCCACCAGCACCCACCTTTAACGGTGACTTTGTGTTCTCCGGTGCCGGGGTGCGTGAAGAGCTCCACGTGGATGGACACCTCCCCGACGGGGTCGTCCACGCCGGAGCCTGCGTGGCCGAGGGGGGGGCAGCATGAGTGCCAGCCCCCCCCCGTGTCCCCGGTGTCCCCTGCCTGCCACCCACCCCGCTGGAGGAGGCAGGTCACCGCCACCGGGTGGGGACAGCGGGGTTGGTCCCCACGTGGGGACGGCTGGGTCACTGCTGTCCCCCCCCCAGTCTGTGGGTCCTGGGCCCCAGCCCCTTGCCCTGATGGGGCAGAGGTGGGACGGGGCGGGGGTGCCTGTGGGCTGGGGGGGGGTCAGTGCTCCAGGGGACCTGTCCCAGCCCCTGTGCCACCACCAGGGCCACCAGTGGCCCCACGTTGCCCCTCCATCTCGGGGACCACATCCAGTCCCGGGGATCTGGTGACCTGCAACCCCCCCACCCCACCCCCTGAGCCGTGCATGCACCCATGGGTGAAGGAGTGGGGGGTGCAAGGCGAAGGGGGGGGGCCAGGCTCGGTGGGGCAAGGCAGGCTCAGGGCATCCGACCGAGCCGGTGGGAAGGAAATCAGAGCGAGAAGGACACATCCCCGGGTGTCACAGCACGGCGTGGGGGGGGCACAGCGCTGCGGCCATGCCACGCTCCAGCCTCCATCCTCTGCCCCCCCCCAGCCCCCCGTCCCCGCGGGCACCCCTGCCTGGGCAGTGCCGCATGCTGAGCCGGAATGGAGGCGATGGAGGGCGAGGGGGGGGGGGGCTGGGTGCAGGAGGCCAAGCAGGGGGGGTGCAGACCCGGCCCCCCCACCCCGGCGGTGTGCGATGGAGGCCAAGCGGGGCCCGGGAGGGGCTGTGCTCATTCCTCGAGGGGGGGGGCTCGCCGGAGCAAGGCTAGTAATGGTCCTTCTGGCAGCGGGGTGGGGGGGCACGGGGGTGGCCACGGGTGGTGGCAGGTGCCCCCCCCAGCAGCAGCTCTGGGGACACCGTGGGGGCGCTCCGAGCTCACGAGTGAAGGTGAGCACCGGCACCCCCGGCTGCGGTGACAGGGAGGGGGCTGAGCGCCCCCAAATTCCTCCCGATTCAGCCCAAAGCGGCTGCGCTCGGTTGGGGCGGGGGTGGGGGCACAGATCTTGGCATGGGGGGGGTGGGGGGGGACGGTTACTAGCCCAGGCCGGCGGCTGCAGGCAGGGTGCTGGGGCGGGCGAGCGGTGCACCTACCCTTCTCAGGATAAATCTCTTCACTAAGGGTAAACCTAACACCTTTTCCACCATGAACTGGTGGGAAGGAGAGAGAGAGACGGAGACACGGCACGGAGCGGACGGAGAGAGGAGAAGGAGACAACGTG
The DNA here is from genome assembly GCF_009819795.1 of Aythya fuligula. Taxonomy (NCBI): domain Eukaryota; kingdom Metazoa; phylum Chordata; class Aves; order Anseriformes; family Anatidae; genus Aythya; species Aythya fuligula. The sequence continues at coordinate 4,523,477 of NC_045584.1, read as the reverse complement.
CGTGGGGGGGGGACAGCAAAAGGAAAAGGAAAAGGGGGGGGAACAGAAAGAGAGAGAAAGAGAGATCAGATCGGGCAGACAGACGCACGGCCGACAGCCGGACGACACTGCAGTGACACGGAGGCGCCGGGCACCACCCCGGCACCCGGGGGTGCTGCGGGCACCCGTGGGACCCCGCCGGCCCCCGGACGGCTGGCACAGGAGGCACAGACAGACGGACGGACGGACGTCCCTCGGGACACGCACAGACAGCACACGCACGCCCCGGGGGCGCAGACAAGCCTGGCACCGGGGCCACGCTGCTCTTCCTTGGGGGGGGATGAGGTTGCCCCGGGCACCCCACGGCCCCTCTTTATCCACAGAACTCATCCAACCCACCCCAGCCTCACGCCCGCAGCCTCCGGGACCCCAGCACCACCAGGACGGGGGCAGGATACGGCCCTGGGAGGGGTGGGAGGGGAGAAGCAGGCCGGGGGGGTGGGGGGGGGCCCTACCTTGTGAAGCCTGGGTCTGCACGAAGGTTTTGATCAGGAGGTCGGTGGCTTGGGTGTAGAGGGACAGGGCGTAGCGCAGCGACTGCAGGTCGGGGCTCTTCTCCAGGAAGGTTTTCTTCAGCCCCACGCCGCCGGCGTGGAAGTATTGCTGCAGGGACGGCCGGCCATGGGGTGGGGGCTCTGCTTGCTGCCCCCCCTCCCCACATTCCCCCATGGGCACCCCCCCATCTCCCCGTTGCGCCCCAGGGTGCCCTCACCTTGATGGTGTCCAGGGCCAGCTCCACCACGGCGCACTGCTTCGGGGTCAGGCTCTTGGCTTCCTCCCGCACCATGTGGTCCTGCCGGGGACAAATCCTGCCCTCAGAGCGGGGCCAGCGGGACCCTGCAAGGAGGACGGTGCCGCTCGCCCCGGCACCGAGAGGATCTGGGCCCCCCCCCACACCCTCACCTTCAGCTTGGAGAGCTGCCCCAGCTCCTTGGCTGCGTTGAAGATCATCTGCGTGCCCTGCGGAGAGCAGAGAGAAGGGAACGGCGCCGGTGAGCGGCCAGGGTGCAAGGCTGGGTGCGCTGCTGCCTGGGGGCTCCTCGGCACCCCCAAGCTCTGGGGGGGCTCCTCCGAGCCCTCTGGGCTTCCCCAAGAGCCCAGAACACAGGGCACAGTGATGACGAGGCTCGGGGACACCAGGGCAGGGTGTCACCCTGGAGCCAGGCACCGCATGCCCTGGGGTCCCAGCCTGCTCCCCAAGCACCCGTGTCCGTGTCCACGAGCACCGGGCACTGCTGGCACCGCAGGGACGAGAGTGCAGCGGGGTGGGGGGACGGAGAGAGCGCAGGGGGACAGCGGTGGCACCTGGCACCATCCCCCTGTGCCCCATGGTGCTGGTGTCGAGGCCGCATGGCACCCCTGGTCCCCCCAGTCAGGGGACACCACGGCTCGGTGTCACCGGCCCCCACGGTGCCGGTCCCCAGCTGCCCCGCACCGTGCCGCCCCCATGGACGGGGACACGACGCCGTCCCACGGGCAGCACCGGCACGGCCCCAGGGGGTGCAGCCCCACGGCATGGGGTGTAGGGGTGTCACCCACCCCCGGGTCTGCACCCGCTCATCAGGCTGAGCCCCAGCTCCCCGTCCCAGGCCCTCCAGTGTGCAACTGGGCAAACTGGGACAGAGCCAGCGAGGCCCGGCTCCTCCCAGCACCAGCAGCTCCAGTCCTTCCCAGCAGTGAGACCCCCATGAACCGCTGCCTTACGCAAGGGTTTGGCCCCCCCACACCTTCATTTCGTAACATCCCCCCCCCCGACCCCAAATTAACGTTTTGTGGCCCCAACTCCTGCCCCGTTAACCCTTCCCTTGCTGGCCCCGTTCCCCGGCCGGTGAGCAGCCCAGGGATGCAGCTGTCAAACGGAGCCCGACGGGACACGGCACAGAGCCGGGACCCCCACGGGACACGGCACAGAGCCGGGACCCCCCCACCCCACAGCGCACGGGACAAGGCCGGGGAGCAGAGGAGCCGTGTCCTTCCTGCAGTGTGACTGGGCAGCTTCACCCTGCTCTGAGGAGAACAGCGAGGGACAGTTACAGTGCCGGGTCTCGTCCCTACTGGGGGGGGGTCCTCGCTCCCTGCAGCCCCCCAACGGCTGGGGAATTGCGGCCAGTGGAGGAACACAGCGGGGCAGGACCTGGGGGTCCCCTGAGTCACAGCATGGGGACAGTGGGGCCGGGCACCACAGCATCGCCCCGCGGGGTGCTGGTGTCGCTCTTTGGGGCACCCGGGGTTGGGGAGCGGGGGGGCGGCTGTTGGGGGCCGTGCTGGCCCCCAGCCTGGCAGTGGGGAGCACCTGGGTGGAGGGAGCGCCCGCCTGCCTGCCCTGCCTGCCCTGCCTGCTTTTGGGAGGGTCATGGGGCTCGGTGAGCATTGCTGGTCCCCCAGGCATGGGGTTGGGGGGGGGCAGAGATCCAGGGGATCCCAGCAGCCCCCTGACCCCCCCAGCATGGCCCAGAGCCCCGTTCCCAAGGCCAGCAGCACTGGGACGGGCTCGTGCCCAGCTTCCCTCGTGCTCACACACCCCGTACCCCAGCAGGATGCTGAGCCCCCCCGGGTCCATCTCCATGGGGCAGCGTCCCCCATGCCTGCCTGGGATGGGAAACACCCCCCACACACACACAGAGGCTGGGGGGGGACACACGGCACAACCCCACCCTGTAACACAGACACGGGTCACGGCCCCATCCCGCACACGTCCTGGACAACACGGCACAGCGCGACACCACAGCACGCCACAGCCAGACAGCACGACAGAGGAAGCACGGACAGGCCCCGGGGGGGGTGGGGGGGCCGGGTGTGGGGCCACCAGGGTGGCCCCCCGGGGCGAGGACACACACGGAGCCCACGGGCTATTTACCTTCTCTGTCCCCTTGCCATGTTTTCTCAAAAGCGTGCCCTGTAGAAGCAATGTCAGAGGTTGAGCGGTGGCGGGGGGGCAGCGTGGGATGGGGCGGGGGTGGGACGTGAGGAGTGGGAGCCGCAGGCTGGAGGCGAGGGCATCGCTGAGCTTCTAAGGGGTGGGGGGCACTGGTCCCTCTGGGATATTGGATGTTGTGCTGGTGGGAGACTGGTTGCCACCCTGGGGTGCTGGGCTGGGGGTAACTGGTTCCTACTGGGACGCTGGGCCAGTGGAGGACTGGGTCCTGCTGGGACGCAGGGTCCCTGGGGGACTGGTCCGTGCTGGGATGCAGATGCTGGGCTCAGAGGGAAGTGGACCCTGTGGGATATTGGGCTCAGGGGGAATTGGTCCCCATGGGACGCCGGGGTCAGGGAACTGGTCCCCATGGGATATTGGGCTCAGAGGGAACTGGTCCCCATTGGGGTCAGAGGGAACTGGTCCCCATGGGCTGCGGGGCAGCAGGAGCTGTGTGTGGGCAGCCCCCGGTGCCCTGCCGTTCCCTCCAGCACCGGTGGGTGCTCACAGCACGGGGGGGGCACACTCAGGGTGGGTGGGCACAGGCAGAGCTCTGGTCCCAGCGCTGGCCCCGTGCCCAGGCCCCGCAGAGATGGGGCCAACAGCGGGGTCACACGGTGGGGGTCAGGAGCAGCCTCCTGGGGGGGCTGGAGCACGTCTGAATGAGGAGGGGGCAGCAGAGGGGGTGAGAGAGCCTGCGGGGGGGTGGGGGAGCAGGGGGATGAGGGGTGAGGCAGGGGGGGGAGCAGCACGGTTGGGCCAAGCAGGGCTACCAGGAGGGTTCCCTACCCTGGAGGGAAACTGAGGCACGGGGTGATGGGGGGACAGGGGGACCTCGTGCCCCACAGAGCTGGCACCACACAGACCCCCCCACAGGGATGTGGGGTCGGGGGGGGAGGTAGGGGGCAGGCCCCAGTTCTCTCCAAATGCTGCTGTTGGAAATTAAAGGCCCGGGGGGAACAGGGACGGGTGTTTGTCCCTGCAGGTCAGCACCCGGTCGCACCCACGCTGCTGCTGCGCCTCCCGTGCTCGAGGAGGGCTCAGGCCGGGGGGGATTTGGCCCTTCCCTTGCCCTGGACAGCCCTAGACCCAGCAGACGAGGAAGGACTGAAGCCGCCTGGTCTGAGAACCAGCAGCAGCACCAAGAGAGGGAGCCACGAGTCCGGGCTCCGGTGCCCTGCCCGGGGAAAAGCCTCGCGCCCGCTGCCAGCCGCCCGGCCGGGACCTCGTGTCCCAGCACGATGCTCCCCGCAGCCCTCACCACGGCCACAGCCCGGCCACGGGGAAACTGAGGCACGAGGGGTGAGGAAGAGCTGCCATCTGCCCGGCACACACCGCTCCCCCTGCTCTGGCTCCAGTGGCCCCCGGCCCCCCCGGCACGAAGCAAGAAGTCGGGCTCAGCCCGGCCTCGGCTGCCCCGAACGCGTGGCACTGCCCCAGCTGCCCAGCACCGTCCCCTCCCCAGCTCTGAGCCTTGCACCCCCAAATCCAGGCACCCCAAAAGTGTCCAGGTTCTGTCCCCCCCCACTAAAAACCCAGCTGGGGCCGGTGCCAAGCAGGCAGCGAGAGGACGGGGACCGGCGGGGGGCACAGGGGGCCGGAGGAGGGCGCGGGCAGGGCGCGGGCAGCCACACGAGACAGGAACCGGCGAGGCCAGGACCGACACACAGCGGACAGACAGACAGACAGACAGGGAGCTGCCGTACTTACAATCATCTGCCATTGAGGGGCGAGCGGAGCAATTGGAGAGAACAACCGTGGCGTGAGTGTTGGCCCCCTCCTCCGTGTCCCCCACCCCAGGTGCCAGCCCCAGCCGCCCCCTCCCCGGGGCGAGGGTCCGGGGCCGTCCCCCACCAGCCGTGCCGCGGTGTCGATACCCTGCTGTCAGCACCATGGCCCCGTCCCAACCCGCCCCGTCCTTCCCTGCAGCAGCGGGGGGGCTCTTTCAAGGGGACCCGGTTCTGACACGCAGCCCTGCGCCCCCCGGGTGGGCAGAGCCCTGCTATAGGGACCAGCCTCACAGCTCCGAGGGCTGCCTCCCCTTGCAAAAAATCACCCAGGGGGGGCTTTCAGCCACCTGCACGTCCCTGCCACCTCCCCTTGGCACAGGGCATACTGCCACTGCGGCGTGGCGGAGCCATGTGTGGCTTGGAGGGACAGGGACCGGGATGGGGACCGAGAGCCAGTGGCACCGACACAGCGCAAGAAGCCCCAGAGCCCTGCAGAGCTGACAGCCGCTGGTGGCTCCAGGGCAGAGCCGGACCCCAGCCCTGTGACAGTGACAAAAGCCACCGAGAATGACAGGCTCAGCTCCAAGCCCTTGGTGGCACCCAAGGGGGGACTTTCCCTGTCCCTGCCCGAGAGCCTGGGGGTGCCTCGCTGCGTGGGGGAGGACGGGCGCACAGCACGGTGACACGGAGCCTTGAAGCCTGCAGGAAACCTCCCCCCACAGAGGGACATTCCTGGGCTTCTCTGCCCCAGCCCCGTGTTCCCCCCGGGCCTGTACACCCCCAGCCCTTTGGCAAGGCTCCCCCCGCACCCCCAAATCTCCACAGTCCCCTCCTGACACAGGGCACGGGGCGCTGCCCCAGCGTGGCGGGGAGGAGAGGATGGGTCCCCCCTCCTGGTGCCACGATGGCACCAGGTGACAGTCTGTTGGTGAGCAGGCGCTGGCTTCACTGGGCACTCAGGTCAAGGATGACCTTTCCCTCCTCCATCCTGTCCCCAGCCACGAGCTGGGGACACGTTTGGGGGTGCCACCAAAGCCTGCACCCCTCAAGAAGCCAGCGAGGGGCCCTGGCACCGACGTCCCCCGTGGCTGCAGCTCCAGGGTCCCTGTCCCTGGTCCCCGTCCCTGTCACTCACCGTCTGGTCGGTGAGCGGGGGCAGGACGATGGTCTTCTCCATCGTGTTCATCACCAGCTTCCAGAGCTCCTTCAGCACCCGCTTCAGCACCGTCTTCTCGCAGATCTTGGCGAAGAGCGTCAGGCTGCAGAGAGGGGACGGGGCTGAAGGTTCCGGCACGGCCACCGCAGCCCTGCTGGTCCCCCCTGCTCCTGGGGTGGTTTGGGGACATCGCGGGGGGTGTCCCTGCGCACCCGTCCCCACTCACTTGCTGTCCAGGAGGTCCATGATGGGCTGCAGGACGTTGTCGGCATCCTGCGCGACGCTGCTGCAGGTGCTGGCAGGGACGTTGCCGGTGCCCTTCACCTGGCCCAGGATGTCACCCATCTGCTTGACGCACTCCTCGATGTGCGGCTGGAAGCTGGGGACCGCAGTGCCCAGGAGGCTCAGCGTCCCCCCCGGTGACACCACAGGGGGGCCCAGGCCCCCAGCCCGGCCACGACCATGGCTCCCGGACCCCAGCCCCTGGCCCACCACCCGTGCCCCTCACCTGGTGGCGAAGACTCGGCTCAGCTCATCCAGTACGTTGTTGAGTTTCACCTGCAGCTCCTTGAGGATGTCGCTGGCTTCGGTGTCCAGCTGGAGGGAGAACAGGTTGGAGAAGGCAGCAGGGCCCCCGGGGGGCTGCCTCCGCACCCCAAACCCTGCCCGTCCGTGTCTGGTGTGGTGGGAGAGCAGGGTGGGACGGGGTGGGGTGACCCGTGCAGAAGCGAGGAGCTGGGACTGCTCCAGCGCTGTGGAGCCAGGGAAAAAGAACAGATCCGGCCCCTCCCTGTGGTGTCCCCCCCACCCCCAAAGACCCCTGATACGCACCTCCTTCCCCCCCATGGCTTCAAACATCTTCTCGAGCTGGACGCGGAGCTGCTGGATGTTGTTCATCAGGATGCAGGGCTGGAGGGGCAGGATGGGGGGGTCAGCACCAGCACACGTGGCTGCAACAGCCCCCCGTGAGCTCCCCACCCTGCATGGGGGGCATCAGAGCCCCACGGCACCGAGCCCTGCAGTATTTTGGGGGCCACCATCGGGCACCAAGACTGAGGGCAGGCTGGTCACAGGGACCAGCTCTTGAGCTAGGTGACAGCCAGGGCCACCGCGCGGGGACAGCGGCGAGCAGCAGGAGATACGTCACCACTTTCTCCTTCTCCTTGGAGCAGTAGGAGGCGAAATCCTTGGAGATGATCTCGGCGTACTGCAGCAGCACGTTGCTGATGGTCTGCAGCCGGACAAGAGACGGGGACCGGCCCGGTGAGCAGCAAACAGAAGGAGGAAGGAGGAGAGAAGAAGACCATGAGTCCCACAGCACCAAAGCAACCTCCCAGGCTGGGATCCACAGCGGGACCCCCGGCCCCGTGGATGTGCCAGGAACGTGGGTGCAGCCAGACTGAGCGCACCCGGTCTCTGCGGGCAGCTCCGTGCCGGTGCAGGAGGGAAGGCACCGGCTGCCGAGCCTGCCTGCAGCTCCCTCCCACTCTGCAGCGAGCCGGTGGCATTTAATTAATTGAGATTAATTAACTAATCAACGCATTCATTAGATAACGGCCCACGCTAGCAAAGCGGGGGGACACATGGGGTCTGGTGGTGGCACGTCCCCTTGAGCAGCGCGCACTTTGTGCTCCGTGGCTGGGTGGGAGGTGGCAGAGAGGGCACTGGGTTGGCGCAGGGGGGCTGGGGTCCAGGGGGTGCTGGGACCCCCCATGAGCTGCCCACCTTGGCAAACCTCCGCATGTAGTGCCCGACGATCTGCGGGTCGGGGCACTCGAGCTTCTTGATGATCTCGAAGCTCTGGTTGAGCTGGGAGAAGACATCCACCACGGAGCAGGAGAAGAGCGCGTGCTCCGACGTCTGCTGGAACTGGGGGGCGAGAGGAAGGGTGAGCGGGTGGAGGGGACGAGGGATTTCGTCCCCAGTGGGGACACGCCGGGCATTGCGCCACTGCAGCAGCCTGGGATGCTCCCGTGCCCATCGGCTGCCCCGGCCTTACCCCGTCCTTCTTGTCCCTCTCCAGCGCTCCGTGCAGGAAATCCCGCGACACCTCCTCGTTCTCATCCAGCCACTGGATAACGAAGGGCTCAAACCAGCTGGAAGAGAGGCACGTCCCCGGTGAGACCAGGCAGCGTGGAGCCGCGAGCCCCCTGCCCGGCCCCCCACCCCCCAGAGCTGCACTCACGCGGGGTACTCGGGCACACGGCTCTTGAAGGAGGGCAGCTCGGTGACGTACTCGTTGTACAGCCACTTCACCTTGAAGTGCAGGTTCATGTAGTCCGCGCTCTTGCACAGGCGGTGCTTGTCGTGCTCTGCACGGGGAAGGCGAGAGCGTGGGGCGGTCGCTTCCAGCCCCAAACCCTGGCGGGGGAATTTGGGCAGCTCCAGGGATGCCAGGGGGATGGCGAGAAGATGGGAGTGCCTCTTGGGAGGGATTTAAGCTAGGCGTGGTTTTGATGAGGGGTGAAATGGGTTTGCCTATTTCTCCAGGGGAATATTTGAGACGGCTCCTGCCCAGCTCCTCTGCCCAGCACGGGGGCACTCACCCTCCATCGCGTACTTCATGTCCTGCGCAAAGAGGTTCCACATCACCTCGGCGCTGATCTTCCCCACGTTCAGCTCCTGGGGGAACCTGGGGCAGGGGGGCAGCGTGGGCACAAGGTGCTCAGAGCGTGAGAAGGGGCCCCCGTGACTGCAGACCCAGCCCCCGGCCTCCTCCCCGCTGCCTCAGTTTCTCCAGCTGTGCAAGGGATGCTGCGCCCCACGTCCAGAGGGCAAACCCAGCTTTGCTGGCACGTTGTGAGCATCCCCCCAAGCGTCCCTTTCTTGGCGATAAATTAATTGGCGACTCACTGGTTCAGGCAGGGCGTGTAGGAGTTCTTGTCCTCTTCGATAATGGACACGATAAGGGTGATGAGCTTGGACCAGAAATCCAGGTTTTTGATGCTGGGCCCCTGCTCCTCGGGGGGCACCTCGCCCTTCTTGCTCTGGAGCAACGGGGACACAGCAGAGGCTCCAGTCACCCGTCTGCCCCACGGGGCTCATGGGGAGCATCACGGGGGGGAGAAGGGAAGGATGAGTGCAGGGGGGTGATGGAGAAGGGCAGGGGATGGATGGAGGGGAGCACCGGGGTCCCTGCAGCGCCCGGTGGCCCAGGCCCACGCACCGGGTCCGTCTGGTACTCGCGGCTGTAGAGCTCGTGGCAGTTGTTGAAGATGTACTCGTAGGTGGAGTTGAGGCAGGCTTTCACGCAGTCCTTCACCACCTGGCTGGCTCGGGGAGGGCTCTGCAGCTCCTGGACCTGCGTGGGGAGGCAGCGGGGCTGCGGGCAGAGCCGGCAGCCGGGGAGCCCGGGCTCCAAAGCTGCAACTCCCGAGGGGGCAAATACCTTCATCCGGAAAAAGGTGATGCTGGTCAGCAAATCCACCGTGGACTTGAGGTCCTGCAGCCGCTCGGGACTGCTGGCAGGGAAGTTATTCTGGGGGAGAAAAAAGAAGAGTTGGTGGCAAAAGAAGAGCTGCTGGCAGGACTCCGTCTGGGGGGAGGTGAAAGCAGACCTTATTAAACATGAAAATGTCTAAAACTGAGGCTCGGCGGTGCCTTACCCGGTACATGGAGAGGTCGATGCGCAGCGAGTTGTGCAGCTGGTCGAGGAGTTTGACGAAACGCTCTTTCTGCGGAGAAAGCCCCGGGGCCGGGTGAACGGGGGGAGGAAGCGGGGGCCGCCCCCCTCCCCGCTGCGCCTGCCTCTGCGCCCCAGCCCGCTCGGCCCTGTCCTGCCGCCCTGCCTCCCCTCCTGCCTCCATCCCTGCCTTCCTTCCCTCCTGCCACCACCACCACGCTGTGCCTGGGCGCTGGGGTGCCCACGGAGCAGCCCGTGCTCTCCGGTGACTGGGACTTCGTGGCAGCACTCGGTGGCTCTGGGGCACGTGTGGCCCCTGCAGAGTGGGGACCCCTCGGTGCAGGACCGAGAGGCAGGAGAATGCATCCCCTCAGCTCCTGCAGTGCTGGAGGGGGATGGGGGGACCCCTGCCCTGCCCACTCGGGTGCCTCCAAGCCTGGGCTTGAGGCAGGAGCATGGAGGGGGCTGCAGCATCGCACCTCCAGGTGCGCAGTGCCGGGAACGAAGCCTTCGGAGAGCTCAGGAAAAAAGGGCACGGGGAGAGCAGCTGTGCTGGGGCTGCGTTTTCCCAGCTTTGGGTCTGAGCTGCTTCAGGACAAAGCAAGGCTGCTGGAGATGGAGTGTTGTTGGACAAAGCAGGAGGTGGGTGCTCTGAGGGCTCCTTGCTTCCTTGCCCAGGCTACTCGGAGGGGAAATGCCGTGGGCTGACGGTCTTTGGGGATGAGAGGCTTTAACTCAGCTCCCAGCCACTGCGCATGGGGTGAAGGGATGTGAACCTCACATCGGGTTGCAAATCAGGCACATGAGATGGAAGCAAAGCAACTGGGAGGCACTTTGCTGTGCCCCTGTGCTGGGGTTGGGTGGGGAGGGGTTGGACACCCCCACGTCAGCTGTGATGGAGCCGGGGCTATCCCAGGACCTGGCATCCCCCTGCCTCCAAGTGGGGCCGGGGACGAGTCCCACGTCCACCTGGCCACGGCTCGGCCGAGCCTGCAGCCTGCGCTGGCGCCCGCAAACCTTCGGAGTGCCAGAGACAGCAACGGCCCCCGGCACCGAGCGGCTGCAGCGCGCTTAAAACCGGACACGCTGGCACTCGGGGATAAAGCGACACGGCCGGGCACTTTAGGACCCAGCCTTAGGCTCTCTAAAAAAAGAGAAAGAAACAAGTTTTTAAAACCCTCCACGTCAGAGAAAAGGTTTGTCGTGTGGTCTCCTCCTTCCGCACGGCCCTGCGGCACGGCTCGCTCGGCTCTCGCTATCCCGTCCCTCGCTACCCAGCGCTTCGCCCTAACCGGGGCTGGGCTCCGACCCCGCAGCGCCCGCGTGCACCCAGGGGAGACGCGGGGGCAGCCGGGGTGAGAGCGCAGCCCCCTCCTCACCCGCGTCCCCACGGGCGCACCCAGTCCCGGCGCAAACTCAGCCCTGATCAGCGAGGCACCCATGGGTGCTGGCACAGCTGGGTGAGTTTGCAGCGGTCAGGGCTCGCACCCGACACGTGCAGGGCTGTGCAAAGCTCCCGGCCAGCTTTGGCACCGAGGGTGCACGGCGTGTTGCCATCCCAGCTGGTCCTGACTTCAAGACAGCCTTCACCATAATAATTTTGGGAGCGAATTTAGACCTTCTCCTAGGAAGGTTGTGGCTCATTTCCTTCCCCAAAAATGGGAGAGGGATGAATCTGGGAGCAAGCGGGGGCCAATATCCCACTGCCCAGCTGCCGTTGGGTGGGGAGCTGCCTTGCATGGCCCTTTTCGCCCCCTTTTTGCCCCCCAACCCCCATCCCCAGAGAAAAGAGAAGAAGAAGGAAGGAGTGTTTACGCACCATCGGACTTACCCCGAAATTGGAAGCGGCAAAGCGGTCGGAGGCCGAGACGTTGGTGGAGGCGGTGGTGTGGGCGTAGTAGGCGTTGATGTTGGCGAGCAGGGTGCTCATCACCGCCGGCACCCCCGGGCACATGTACTTGGAGGAGAGGCAGGCAAAATGCCTGGCGGGGAGAGGAGTGAGGTGAGGGCGCTGGGTGCCGCGGGGCTCGGGGTGCTCATGGAGAAGGAGGTGGCAAGCAGATGCAAGCAGGGTGGGTGCGTGTCCCCATGGTGAGGGTGGGAGCACAAACAGCAGCATGTGGGGAGGACAAGGGCCAGGCGTGACGCCGGGGGCAAGGAACTCACGTCATGGCCTGGTAGATGGACTCCACCCCATAGCGCATGGCAAACTCATCCACGATCTCCTGCGCCGTCTCGTCAAAGTACACCTTCCAGGCGTCATCCCCCTTGGCATCGGGGATCTTCACCACGCCATTGTTTTGCAAATCCGTCACGAAGTGGAAAAGGTTCTGGGGGCACACACACGAGTCCCATCAGGTCCCTGGGCCCGGCAGTGGCACGGCGGGGACCGGCGCGCTGCGGTGCGGAGATGTGGTCTGTGCGTGGCTCACCTCGTGCAGGCACGTGTACTGCACGTGGTAGGGAGCCACCTTCTCCTCGCCCTTGATCTCCACGCTGATGTGCAGCCGGATGGCTCCCGACACGGCCGACTTGTCCGTCCGCTTGTCTGGAGGGCACAGAGAGTGGGGTGAGGAGTGAGCCCCCTGGAGCCACTCTGTTCACCCCCATCCTGTAGCGGCTCCACTGCGGAGGGTCCGAAGTACAAAGCAACCGAGGCATCACGGAGAGGGATTCAAATGGATCCTCAGGTACTACAGGGACGGGGCCCCTCTCCGTGCCTCAGTTTCCCTGAGCGACCCTACACAAACACTTGATCCCAATATCTCATGATGTTTTTAACAGCAGACCCCACACCAACAAGCCGAAAGCCCCCTTTGCGGCAGGGTGGGTGGCACACGGACGGCTGCTTACCCAGGTTGTACCAGACATCCATCTCCCCGCTCAGCGTCCGCACCTCGATGATCGTCTGGCCCAGGAAGTCATCAGACTCCCTCTTGAAGCGCTGCTTGACGCGGGACTTGATGTCGTCATCTTCGTCCCAGACGCGGACCTTGATGCGGTCAGAGGAGTTATGGCACTCGCTGGGGGAGAGAGGGGCGAGGTGAGCAGGGAAACCCAGCCTCCGGTTCCCCAAACCAGGGCTAGGGACAGCCCCGGCACCCAGCAGCACCCCCCGTCCTCAGCTGGGGCAGGTCCCTGCCACCCACCACCCAAACGGCCAGGGAGGGGCTGAAAGGGCCAGGGGCCAACTTACAAATGGAAATTCTCCTCCCAGACCGGGTTGAGATTGCCGTAGATAGTTTTAGTCCTTTTTTTTGTCTTTCCAACTTGGACGGTAACGTATGGGTCACTGGAGCCCGTCTTATCCTTTGCTTGCAGGCCCTGGGCACAAACGACTGCGGCACGGCACGGCACGGCACGGCACAGCACGTACAGCCATCCACGCCAGGCACACGTGTGGCATAGCGGAGAGAACAGAGAGCAAAGTCAGTGCTGTGGCCACACCAAGGTCCCCATGATGAGCACCCGGTGTCACCCCAGTGTTATCCCACAGAGCCCCGGGGACCAAAGCCACTCTGCAGGACACGCAGGGCTGGCGCACAAAGCGTGCTTGTGCATGGGGACAGCCACATCTGCAGGGACAAGAGGTGTGTGGAGGGACAGCGTGGCTCAGGGAGCACATCTCCACTCTCGCCTCAAATGCTGTGGCTCTTAGAGGGATCAGGCAGGGGGGGCAGGAGCTGTGCCCACAGGGTGACCCCTTGGAGGGCCACAGGGTCCCCGCAGTGTGGGTCACCAGGCGTGGCCGGTGCCCACCTGTGATGCTGATCTTGGCCGACCACTTGGAGGTGCCATCCAGGACGCTCTGCTTCACCGCCTTCATCTGCTGCGTGTGCGTGGTCTTGGTGACCCCAAACACCTCCTGGATCAGCTCGAAGATCTCCGGCTTGTTGCGCTCCCGGATCTTCATGCGGTCTTTGAGCACCATGATGATGTTCTGGGTTCGGTCCTCTGCTCCGTGCTTGGAGCTCTTCTCCGCTGCCCCTGGGAGAGGACAGCGACAGGTGGGATTGGGGGGGGACAGCCAGTGCCTGGGAAAGAGCCAAGACCTCCCCAAGCTCCCCATGATGAACAAATTCAAACCAGGAGGGGTTTACACCCTGCCCAGAGCAGCTCTGCCCTGCTCACCACCTCCCCACGCATGCAGCAGACCAGCTCCCAGATCGCTGCTCGCTCGCTCCGTGCCACCCCAAGGCGAGAAGGGCCGAGGCCACGGGCAGTGGCTCCTTACTCTGCAGGCAGTCGGCGTTGAGCAGGTCCTGGCACTTCTCGTGGCACTTCACGCCGCACTCGGCGCAGCGCATGCCCTGCCGGGCGATGCCCCAGAGCAGCCCCTCGCACTCGTAGCAGTAGGTGGGGGTGGTGGCCGTCCACACCTCGAAGTTGTGGGGCGTCGTGCAGGAGATGGGGTACACTAAGGCTTGCAGGGTCTTCTTGTAAACATGGTTTTTCTGGGCAAGGAAGGGAGAGAGAGGGGGGAGAAGCTCTCGCAGAGCCCCCAACCACGGCTGTCGGGCCACCCGCAGCATCACCGCTGGATGGGGACGAGCTCAGCACCACGTGGAGCAGGCACAGGACAAATGTCACTGTCCCCAAACGTGGCTGCACTGTCACTGCCGGAGGATGGCAGCGTGGACCCCGCGTCCCCGTCACTGTCAGCGCCCCGAGCCCCATCCCGCCCAGCACCTACCAGCTCCTCGTTGTTTAAGGTGCTTGAGGCCAGTGCGGACGTGATTCCGGCTTTCCTGGACTGGACCAAGGACTGTGGGAAAGAAACAGAGACCCCAGATCCAGCAAGGCCCCTCACCGTGGGTCCGAGACCCCCAGGACTGGGGTGGGGGCACTCACCATTGCCTGCGGGCAGCCAGGGCCAGCGAGGAGGGAATGAAAGGCTGTTATTAGGAGCCATTTCACAGCAGAAGGAGTGTCCCCGCTTTGTCCCCTGCCAAATCCCACCAGGACAAGGCAGCAGCCCCCACCTCCTCCCTCCCACAGTGCCCACCCCACTGCCACCCACAACCCAGCATCCCAAAACCCCGACACCGACACAGCACAGCAGAAGCATCAGCAGGTGTCCTGAGCAGGCTGGGGACAAGGGCAGCGAGGGGGAGCAGCGGGGTGGGACGGGGCAGGGGGCTGGGGACGGGATGGGGACACCCTGGAGGCGGAGGAAGGAGGCGAAGGTCACCTAATTCTGGGCACAACGGGTGTCTGGTTTCCAAAATCGCCGTCTTTTGTCACCAGAGGTGACAGCAGGGGAACCCTGTGCAATGCAGGGACTGGATGGGACCACGGTGCCCAGCGAGGGGATGGCACAGCCCATCAGGATGCTGGGGAGGAGAGCACGGGGTCCAAAATCCAGCACTCCTGCAGCACACGGGTCCGTCTGCCTGGCACCGGCACCGCCCGAGCCCTGGGGACCGCAGGTGGGTGGGACAGGAGGGGACTGGGGACACGTCCATGCTCTTGTGGCACCGGCAAAACTCAGGAAACCAGACGCCTCGGGCTGATGCTTGGTGTCAGGGCCCTGCAGCTCCGTTAAAGAGAAGCACCCTTGGGTGGGGAGAGCCCGGCCACGCCGTCCTCACAGCCCCCACCCGCGGTCCTGGGCCAGGAGACCCCAAATCAGCCCGGGACCCCCCTCCACCACCACCACCACCATCAGGAGCAGAGGCTGCTCGGTGGGGCCGGCTGGCAGCACCCAAGGGTGCTCTCCCTTTAACCCCTCGGCCCGCGCTCACCAGATCGCTGACTAGAGGGAGAGATTTGCGTCCGGGCTTAATGTCGGGCATGCTGTTAATGCAGCGCAGAAACCTTACCGCCGCCCCCCTGCAGCCGGGGGCGGCCAAGCCAGGCCGGAGGAGAGAGAACAGAGAACACAAAGCAAGTTAGAGGCGGCCGGGGAGCGGGGCGCGGGCGGCGCGGTCCAGCGGGAGCGAAGCCGGCGGCTGTGGGGTGCAAGGCGTTACGGGAGGAACCTCACCAAATCGCTAACTAAGGGGATGGGTTTTCGCTTGCGAATGTCCGGCATGCTGTCTATAATGATCAGCCCGCCGCCAGGCCTGCAAGAGAGAGGAAAGTCAGCGGGGAAGGGGGAAACTGAGGCAGGAGGGGACCCCCGCCACACTCCTGGGGCCAGGCTGGAAGGCGCGGGGAAGGGGGGGGCTGCTGGAAAGCTGCGGCTTGCCCCACGGTGAGCCGGTTTGCTGCGGTGGTGCGGGGGGAAATGGAGTGAAAAACAGCCTTTGGGGGCTTTTCGGTGCGGAGCGGGGCTGCCTGTGAGGGTGAGATGGGGGCTCAGGGTGCCCCGTGGCATCGCTCAGGTCCTGGACAGCAGGAGGGATGCGGGAGCTGCCACCCGGCTCCATGCCCCCCTGTCCCACTCACCTCCTTGCTGTCCCCTTGGTGGTGCCTCTTTGGGGACACAGCGGCAGCCGGGGACGTCTCCAAAAGCACCAAACGACCATCTTCCAGCCCAAAAACCCAGCCCCCAGTTCATGGGGCCAACCTCCCCATGTCTCTCCCCAGCCCCAAAAAGCGCTCATCCCGTCCTACAGTCGGCAGGAGGGGCCAGCCCCGCGCCCCCCGGGTACTCACCCGCCTTTGAACCACAGCGATTTAGCTTCTCCATCGCCTTCCCCGCGGGCCTGCAAAACACAGGGGGGGCTGTGAGCACCCAGCACCTGGTCCTAAAAGGATGGGGCTCTACAATAGCTTCGAGAGGCTGAGCAGGGTGAGAGGAGGCCAAACGGCCCCGAAAGCTCGGTGGTGAAGTTAGGTGGGGGCGGCTGCACCGTGCAGAACCACAGCTTTTGGGGAGTGGGAGCAGCACTCGAGGGCACAGCAGAGCTGGAGCTGAGGGAGATGGCAGGGAAGGGGGTGTGTGCAGGGACCCCCGGGGAATTTTTTTTTTGGGAGGTGAAAAAAAAAGGAGGAAAGAGCCAATTCTTCCTCCCTCGCGGGGCAATCCCTGCACACACGCACGCACACGGGGAAGGCACGCACGGAGCGGGGCCGGTTCCTTTCGGACATGCTTACCTGCAGGCGGGCTACAGCCCTCCCCTGCGGGCAGGGGAGACGCGGGCGCAAGGGCCATGGTGGTGGAGAACTGAAAAGAGAAGCGGCAGGGAGGGGGACGGAAGCCCCGTGGGGTGAATCCAGAGCCAAAACAAAAAGAAAAGATGGAGGATGGAGTCTAAAAACAGAACAAAAAAGTGTCAGCGCAACGCAGGGGACGGGGCGGAGGGGCTGGCACCGGCATGCAGCACACACGGGGAAGGTCCTCAGCGCTTCCTGCCCCTCGTGGGGCCACCGACGGGCTGGGGACAGCCGGGTCCCCGCTGCCCTCGAGGTGCGGGTCACCACGGGGTGGGCAGCGGAGGTGCCAGGCAGGGCTCGCCGTGCCGTGCCGTGCCACGGGGGCGCTCACCTCCTGCAGCTGCAGGCAGACCTTGTTGAAGGCTCTCAGCCAGTTGGCCTTGGCTCGCGCTTTGGGGTCCTGCACCTCCGCCTCCGCCGGCTCCCTGCAAGGACACACAGCCCGCTCACCGCCCGCACGGCACCGGGACGCGGGCACGGATGAGGTTTAGGGGTCCCAATGGGTCCTGAGCAAACGTGGCCATGGCAAATGTCACTTTCCTACCAGGGAGGGCTCTGCAGTGGTGGCAGGTCCCAAGGAAAGGGCTCAAGGCAGAGAGAGGAGAAGCCAGAGTCCCCTCACCCTTAGGGGACCCTGCCCTGGGCACCCAAGGGAGCTGGAGGGCTTCCCACCACACCAGGGCTAGGAGCAGGTGGATGCGCCCAGGGATGAATTTCCAGCCTGGACGTGCTGATGGGGTTGTTTTCCTCCTCTCTTTGTAAAATCCAGAAAAGGAGGAAAGGAAAAGAAATGCTCCCAACCTCCCAGGCTGCCCGGTGTGAAGTGGCAGCGGGGCTGGTGCCTGGATGAGGCCACGGGGAGCTGGGGACACCCTGCGGGACCTCACCTGTGCTTTGGGTGGTCCCCTGTGAGGGGCCACCCAGTGGCTGCCCACAGAACGGGCCCTGCAGGCAGACCTGAACCGACGGCACCTTTGCCAGGGCTCTCGCCAGCCCTTGTGCCTAAAAAAGACTTTTTTTTTTCATGCAAAAAAATCATTGTGTCTTCCTTTAAATCAGAGCTTCCCCAGGCCCAGTCTATAATTTAAACCAAATAAAAGACCAGAAAGCTTCCCCTCTGCGCGGAGCTGTTGTGCTCACCGAACCATGGCACAATGGGTGCATTCAGAAACTGAAGGCAGCGACCGGCACCTGAATTATCCACGCGCCGTGCCAGGGACTCAGCCACCCCCACCCCCTCTGTGCAGCACGGGGGACCACGGCCGAGCTTTCACCAAATTCCCTTCTCTGACCGTGTTGGTGCCCAGCTGCTGGCTGGGGTAATCTCCAGGCAGGGGACACAGGGGTGACAGCAGAGCCACCACGGCCGGTTTGGAGGGTCCAGAGCATCCCCATGGTGCCATCCCAGTGCCACCCCAGGACAAAATCGCCTTCCTACCTCTCAGCTGGTTTGGGGGGCTCAGGCTCGGGCTCTGCCTCTGGCAGGGGGGCTTCGTCCCCTCCCCGCTGGGCCTCCGGGGTCTCTTGTGGGACAGAGGTGTCCTTGTCCTCCTTCTTCTCCTCTTTCCTCTCCTCCTTCCTCTCCTGCTGCTGTGGCTTCGCCTGCGGGACCAGCTGGGGCTGTGGGACCTGCTGCTGCTGCTGCTGCTGCTGCGCCTTCTGTGTCGGGGGGTAGGCATCATGCTCGGGGGCTTCGTAGGTGCCCGGCTCCCGCAGCTCTTCCTCCTCTTCCTCCTCCTCCTTGGGGTAGCCTTCCTCATTCTCGCTGTAGTCCTCGTTGAACTCCTCCTCCTCCTCCTCCAGGTAGAGGTCGTCGTCCTCATCCTCCTCCCAGCGCGGCGAGTCCTTGCGGTAGCTGACGGAGCTGTGGCAGGAGTGGTAGGAGTCGCCGTCCCGCTCGTCCAGCTCCGAGTCCCGCAGGCTCTCGTTCTCGAAGTCCTCGCTCAGCTGGGAGCTGCCCTGGCTCAGCTCGGCCGACGAGGCGTAGCGGCTGCTCCCCGTGGGGCTGCGGGGCGAGGGGGACAAGGACGGGGTTCCCGTGGGTCCGTGCCACGACACCGCCCGCCCCGCACCCCCTCGCCCCCCAAGGACCCCGCGGCAGCAGGGCTGGATGGGGTTGGCGTGGCGGGGGCTCCCCCGGGACGTGCCCCTGGGTGGGCACCGGGCTCCTCGTCCTGGTGGTCGAAGGCACGAACCCAAGGCTGGGACCGGACCCCCAGGCTGGTGGGGGGTGCTGGGGGGGCCGGACCTTCGTGGCTGTCCCCTGGGCTCACCCCTGCCAAGGGTGGGGGCACAGCGTGGCAGGGTGGCACCCACAGCCAGCTCTGGCCTCCTGCCCCCCCCTCCTGCAAAATCTGCCCCCAGACCCCATCCCTGCTCTCCTGCACCCCTCACGGATGCCCCCTCCCCACAGACACCCCCTGGGGTCCCCTCTCTGCTCTTGTTGTGGGGCCAGGCCCTTTCCACCGCCCCCTTCCCGCTGCACCCTCCTCTCGCTGCTGCCGGCACCCATGGGTGCAGCAGGGCGGGGGGACTCCTCGCACCCCAGGTGCTGCTGGGGACGGGGTGGCCCGGTGGCCGCGGGGCTGCGGGGACTCACAGAAGCACACATGCAGACAGGACAGGGACAGGGACATGCCTAGGAAGAGGCCGACACCACGTCTCCAGCCGGGGCTCGGGGTGGGCGAGGGGGACACGGGAAGGGGTCGGGCAGCGCCCTGGGGAAGGCAGGGAGCCAGCAGGAGGATGGGGACACGCTGCGGGGAGCAGGGCGCCGGGGACACCCAGGGGTGCTGGGGACACCCAGGGGCGCAGGCATCATCCGGCAACAGAGGGGTTCCTCGGGGAAGGGGGCTTGGGGCACAGGGGTGCAGGAGACACGGCTCATGCCTGGAAACCCGGCCTGACCCTGGCCCGAGGGGGACCCCTGGGTGAGTCTCGGGTCCCAAATCACTGTGGGGGGGTTTTGCCTGGCGAGCTGTAGCAGCCTGGGAGGCAGTCGGGGACGCAGGCGGCCTTCGTGTCCCCGCGGCACCGGCTCCCGCGCCGCGATGGGGACCTGATCGCTGCGCCCCGACACGGGCACATCCCCACCGCCGGCTCCGGCACAGCAGCAAGAGGGGCGAAAATACCCCCCCCCCTCCTCCTCCCCCCCACCTCGGAGCATCCCAAGGCTGCTCCCGTGCTGGGGGGACCCCACGGCGGGGCGCGAAGCCGCCCTTGCCGGGACTGGTGTTGGCCTCACCGCGGCTGCAAGGAGCGACCACAGCACTCTGCGACGGCACACGGCACGCGACGAGGACGCGACCCACCTATCCGATAGGTCTAGGGACCGCCTGCTCTCAAGGGAAGGCTGGCGGCTGGTCCGCCTGCTCGACGCGGAAGCGGACTCAGCGTCGTTTGCGGCAGAGTCTACGCTACCGTAGCGTCTGCCGGGGAGGAGAGGAAGACGATGGTGAGCGAGGTCCCGGCGCCGCGCCGCCGCCGCCACCCGCCGTGCCCCAGCATCCCCCCGCCGCTGCGGGGACGTGGGCTGGGGGGGCTCCGTCCTGGGGACGGGGCTGGCACCTTGTGCTGGCGGGGAGCTGTGACCGTGTGGCTCGTCCCCCACCTGCCCTATGGCCACGTCTGCGTCCCCGGCTCGCTCATGGTTTGGGGACGCCGCTGGGGACAGGGCGAGTTGACCCAAGCGAGCTGGAGAACTCCGCGGTCCCCAGCGAGGAGAGGCTCGGGGCCGGCACCGTCCCCCTCCTCTTCCTCGCCTCTCCATCGTCCCTCCGTCACCCTTAATGTCCCCGGTGCCACCCCACTGGCCTCGGCCACCCGCGGGAGGGTGGGAAGAGCAGGCTGAGGTGGGCGCCGGCCGCCGGGGGGCTACCTGATGGGCCGCTGGTCCGAGTAGTCCAGCTCGTAGCTCTGCATGGAGTCGGTGTAGGAGTCGCGGGAGCTCTGCTGCTGGTGCCGCATCGGGTACTGGTGGACCGAGGCGTTGGGCTGCGAGGTGGTGTAGTAGGGCGGGGGGATGCTGTTGCTGGTCTCGCTGCGGTAGTCGCTGTCCCGGTCGTCCACCGTGCTGTCGGGGTCGTCGTCTGCAAGGGGGTGTCGTGAGCGGGATGGGGGGGGGGCACCCCGAAACCGCGCGTCCCCACGGCCACGGGAGGGTGCAGGGAGCAGGATGCGGGGAAGGGGCTGGGGGGCTGCGTGGGACCCCTCACAGAGGGGACTTGGGGGCGAGGGGAGGGTGTGTGTCCCGTTCCAGGGACATCGGAGGGGGAATAGGATACATGGAAGGGGGGAGAGGAGGACGGGGTGCGGGGACCCCCCTGCGCCCCCAGGATGCTGTGCCACGGAGGCAAAGCCTGAGCTGCTCGTCGGCCCCCGGGCAGCCTGAGGGGACAGAGCCTTGTGTCCCCACCAGCCCCTAGGGACAACCCTGCCCGGGACAGGGCGCTCGGTGTCCCCGTCCTCGCCCAGCACAGAGCCACAGCGCAAAGCCACCAGCGGGACCCCAGCCCAGGCCGTGGCAGGGCGAAGGGGACGCCTTGGGGACCGTGGGGCTGGAAGGCGAGGAGGGGACGGGATACTCACTCTGCTGCTCTCCCCAGCCAAAATAATTCCAGTTGCCTACAAAGAAAAGGGGCAGAGGAAATAAGGATGGTGGCGGCTCTGGGGTGGCACCGAGCTGGGCTGGGGACAGCGCCAGGGCTGGGCACGGCCCCGGAGCGACTGCAAAGGGGGAAACTGAGGCACGGGTTGGGACAAAACAAGCTGCCCCCGGGGCCCCCTGCTCCTGGCCCCACTCAGCAGCCCCCACACCAGCCCCCAGGCTCCCCGTGCCACCCCCATGTCCCCCCTGCCCCTGTCCCCCACGGCTCAGCCCCACGGGGGGGTCCCACGCAAGGGCGACAAAACACCAGCAGAGAGGGGAGGGACGGAAAGTGGGGACAGGGACAGGGACAGGGACAGGGACAGGGACAGGGTGCGGGGTGCGGGGTGCGGGGTGCGGGGTGAGGTTGAGCCCCCTTGGGCTGGGGTCCAGCAGCCCCGAGCCCACCGCATGGGGGGGGCAGGATAAAGGGGGGGCACCCAGGGCAGCACTTACAGCACTGGGAGCCGTGGACGGGCAGCGGCTTCTCCTGCTCCTCCTGGAAGGCGTACTGGGGGGGGACAGCGGGCGGTGAGGGCTGCCCGTGGCCCCCCCAGCCCTGCCCACCCCCAGCCCCCCCCCCACTCACATCGTCCTGGTCCCGCATGGCGTTGAGCTGCTCCAGCTTCTTGGCCCAGTACCTCGCCTCCTCCTCGGGGATATCTGCAGGGGGAAAAACCCCAAAAAAAGCTCAGATCCCCCCAAAAAGCGGGCGGGGGGCTGCAGGATCGGATCCCCTGAACCCCCCCCTTCTCCCCGGAGGAGGGTGCAGCCCCCAGGGGGGGCACCCACCCAGCGGCAGCTCGAAGCGGGTGTCCAGGAGGATGCGGTGGAAGGTGGGGTCCTTGGTGCCCGAGATCTCGTTGTCGGTCATGATGACCTGCGAGTCCAGCGTCAGCCACTCCCCGGGGCCCTCCTGGTTTTTTTTTTTGGGGGGGGGGGAAATCAGGGCTCAGCGGGGGCACCGGGGACACCCCCGCGCCCCTCGGTGACCCAGGCGCCCAGCCCTGGTGCGGGGACACCCCGAGGGGCCAGCACCCAAGGGGGCTCCCGGTGCCCCCAAATCACGGGGTGCAGGGACGGGGGAGCCACCCATGGGTGGGGGGGGGGGGCTCCGTGTCATTTGGGGTGCCGGGGGGGGGGGGGGGCCCTACCTCGTTGGACTGCCGGATGGTGCGGAGGGGGATCCACACCGTGCCCACCATGGTGTCCCAGATGAGCCCCTTGTTCCACACCTCCACCGTCAGGCCCAGGTCCAGCCGGTTGATTTCACTGGGGGGGTGGGGGGGGAAAAAAAAAAGGGGTCACCCCCACCCCAGTCCAACCCCCCAGCCCCCTCCCCAGCCCCCCAGGACTCAGCCGGGGCTGGGGACAGAGGGAGCAGCGGCGGGGAGGGACCGGGGGGGTCCTTCTGGGGGCCGCAGGGAGCGGCGGGGAGGGGAGGGGAGGGGAGGGGAGGGGAGAGGAGTTGGGGGGGGGTCCCGGCTGGGGGTGCCCCCCCCGGACACTCACAACATGAAGTCCTGCTCCCAGGCGGGCAGGTTGCCCCGCACCGCGATGGTCGTGCTCTTGACATTTTGCACCTTCAGCGTCACGTAGGTGTTGAACTTCTCTGCGGGAGCGAGCGGGGGGGGGGGTGAGGGGACCCCCAGTGTGTGCCCCCCCCCCCACCCCCCCACCCCAAACACCCCCCCCCCGCTGCTGGGGTGGCCTGGCCGTGACCCCCCCCCCCCCCCCCAATTCCATCCAGGGCACCCCCAGCCCTGTCCCCCCAGCGATGTCCCCAGGGGTAAGGCTGAGCCTGGGGTCCCCTTGTGTCCCCCCCCCACAGCCAAGCCCCCCCCCCCCCCCGGTGACAGGCGGGGGGCGCTCACCTTGGGGCCCGTCGAACTTGGCCTTTTTGACTGCAGGGACAGAGACAGAGGGAGGGGGCTCAGCCGGGGTGGGGGCTGAGGACCCCCCCCGAGGCTGCCAAGGGGGTGGGGGGGTCCCCAGGCCTGTCCCCCCCCCCCCCCACTGCAGCCAAACCCTGAGACAGGGGGGAGGCGGTGGGACCCCTCCCCAGCAAAGCCCCCCCACCCCAAAAAGAAAACCCACAGAAGGTGTGGGACAAGCGATGGCAACCCAAAATGAAGCAGCCTTCATTGTCTGGGGGGGGGGGTCCCAAATTTGGGGGGAGGGGTCCCAAATCGGGGGGGGGGTCCCCTTTTGAATCTGGGTCCGTTTTGGGGAAATAACGCCCCAGGTGAGCAGGGTCAGCGCCCCCCCCAGCCGCCCCCCCCCAAGCCCACCCTGCAGGCAGCCGCCGACCCCCCCAGCCAGGAGATGGGGAGGGGGGGTTTATGGAGGGGGGGGGGGGAAATTTCCACCCCCAGCTTGGGGGGGGGGAGCTGGGGGGGTCCCCAGCGGTGTCCCGGGGGTGGCAGGAGGGGACGTGGGGGGGGGGCAGGATGACACAGCACCCGCAGAACGGGGGAATGACGCGGGTGGCAGCGGGCGGGGGGGGGCGGCGGGGGGGGTGGCGGTGGCGGGGGGGGGTGGCGGGGGGGGGGGAACAACGTGACCGAGGAGGGATGAAAATAGCCCTGGCGCTATCCGAGGCGATTGCATTTCGGGGCCGTGCCACCGCGGGGGCCACGTGCACGGGGAGGGGGGGACAGGGGGACACGGGGGGGGGGCACATGGGGTGGGTGGCCCCTGCCCAGCCCTGGGGGGGGGAAATCAGGCGGGGGGGGGCAGCACGTGCACCATGGGGATGTGGGTGCTGAGGGGGGGGGGGGGGGCGGTGTGGCCTCGGGGGGGCTGGGGGGGGACACCCCGGTACCGGGGGGGCATCCAGGCCCCGTGCGCCCTCCGCCAGCCGCTGCCCCCGAAACGGGAGAAAAACCCCCAAAAATAGCCCGGGAATATTTGGGGAAAGCTCCAAAAATACCCGAGGTGACGGAACGAACCCCCGGGGGAACGCGCGGCCCCCCCCCGGCTGTCATCTGCCACCATCTGCGGCCCCCCCCCCGAGCCCCCCACAGCAGGACCCCAGGGCCTGGGGGGGGCTGTCTGTCAGTCTGTCTGTCTGTCTGTCCATCCCTGTCTGTCCATCCATCCATCCGCCCCCCCCCATCTGTCTGTCCACCCCCCCACCTGTCCGTCCGTCCGTCCACCCCCCCGTCCGTCCGTCCGTCTGTCCCCCTGTCCATCCACCCCTGCACCCGCCTGTCCATCCGTCTGTCCGTCCAGCCACCCCCCCATCCCCCTGTCCGTCTGTCCGTCCACCCCCCCCATCCCTCTGCCCCCCCCCATCCTGCCCCCCGTCCGTCTGTCCGTCGGTCACCCCACACCCCCAGGGGCCTCTTTTGGTGCCCCCCCCCCCCCCCGTCACAGCTCCTTTGGGTGCCGTGGGTGGCTGCAGCCCCTCGGGAAGGGGGGGATGGGGACATTTGGGGAGGGGGGGGGCGGGGGCGCAGAGGTGGCACCTCCGCCCCCGTGGCCCCAGAAATAGGGTGACAGGAGGAGCGCTGCCGGGGGGGGGCCGTGTGTCACCGTCCTCCCCCGGGTGCCACCCCCTGGGACAGCCCCTCCAGCACGGCCCCCCCCTGGGAACCCCAAATCTGGGGGGTCCCCCAAATCTGGGGGGGGCATAGGGGCTGCCCTATAACCGGGGGGGGGCACATGGGGATGTGCCCAGACTCTGCCCCCACCCCGAGAGCTGCTCCCTGGGTGCTGCGGGGGCTGGGACACATGGGGGGGGGCACGGGGGGGCCCCCCAATTTCCTCCCGAACGCTGGAGGGGGAATCCCAGTCCCCCTGCACCCCCCCTTGCTCCTCCCAGTTATTCCCAGTATGGCGTGACCGGCACCCCCAGTTGCCCCCCCCCCAGCACCCAGCCGCCCTCCTGCTGCCCTGACCCCCCTGGGAGAACCCGGCCCCCCCCGCGGTGGGGTGGGGGCATGGGGGGGTATTAGGGGCTGGGGGGGGAACTGGGGGGGAATGGGGGTGTCATTGGGGTGGGGGGGCTGTTTGGGGGGGTGTTAGGGGCTGGGGGGGGGAACGGGGGGGAATGGGGGTGTAATTGGGGTGGGGGGGTGTAATTGGGGTGGGGGCTGTTTGGGGGGGTTGGGGAAAGATGGGGGGGTTGGGAACAGATGGGGGGGTGGGAATGTGGGTTGGGGGTGGGGGGGTGTGGGGCTGGGGCTGGGGGGGCATGGGGGGGCATTGGGGCTGGTGGTGTAATGGGGTGGGGGCTATTTGGGGTTCGGGGGGTGCTTGGGGAAAGATGGGGGGGTCGGGGGTGGATGGGGGGGGCAGGGATGGATGGGGCGCATCCGGGGGAGCGGGGGGAAATGGGGGGGTGTTGGGGGGTGGGGGGGGAGGCTTTAGGGTGGGGGTGCTCGGGGGCGTGGGGTCCGCGGGGGGGTGCTCGGGGAGAGATGGGGGGATGCGGGGGGGGGCGGGGGGGTGGATGGGGGGTGGATGGGGGGGGTGCAGGACGGGAACGGGGGGTAGCTGCTTTTTTTTGGGGGGGGGACACCCCTGCGATGTGGGGGCTGGGGGGGGGCCTCGTTTAACCCCCCCCACCCCCCAAACCCCCCACCTCCCCCAGCACCACCACATCCCCCGGGTTGTCCCCCCCTCCTTTCCCCCACCCCCCCCCCCTCCACCCCCCCCACTCCATTCACAAACCCGCCGCGATTTTATTTTTATGAATGGAGCCGCCCCCCCCACCCCCCCCACCCCCCCCCTCAAAAAAAAAAAAAAAAAAAAAAAAAAAAAAACGAGCTGAGAGCCGGGGCCTCCCCCTGTGCCCCCCCCCACCCCCGTGGTGGTGTGGGGGGGGTCTCGGTGCCCTCCCCCCCCCCCCGGCCCCCCCCGCACCTCGGACGCAGAGCAGAGACATGGTCCCGGCGCTAGCGGGCGGCCATCTTGTTCAGCACCTCGGACAGCGCCGCTGACGTCAGCAGCGCCCCCCCCCCCCCCCCCGCCGCCCCCGCCCCGGGGCTTCAAGGAGAGGGGGGGGGTCTGGGGGGGGGGGGTTAAAAAAATTTTTTTTTTTTTTTTTTTTTTTTTTTGATGGGAAGGTGGAAGGGCGGCTGCTTGTGTAGCGCTGCTGGAGGGGGGGGGATTTGGGGAGGGGGGGGGATTTGGGGAAGGGGGGGGGACTTGGGGAGAGGGGGAGAGATTTGGGGAAAGGGATTTGGGGATGGGGGGGTTTGGGGAAGGGGGGGGATTTAGGGAGAGGGGGGCATTTGGGGATGGGGGGGGTTTGGGGATGGGGGGGGTTTGGCCGTGTGGTAGCGTTTGTAGGGCAGCCGGGGGGGGTTTGTTCTGCCCCTATGGTAGTGGGGGGATCCTGCCGGTATAACGGGGGGGGGCTGTCCATATCACAGCGGAGTGGGGGGGGTCCTGCCCCTATGGTATTGGGGGGGGGTGCTGTTCTGCCCCTATGGAATCGGGGGGGGGTCTATCCTGCCCCTATGGCACTGGGGGGGTCTGTTCTGCCCCTATGGAAATGGAGGGGGGGTCTATTCTGCCCCTATAGCAGTGGGGGGGGGGGGCTGTTCTGCCCCTATAGCCCCGGGGGGGTCTGTTCTGCCCTTTTAACACAAGGGGTCCTGCCCATATAGCACCGGGGGGGGGGAGCTGCTCTGTCCATATAACACCGGGGTGGGGTGGGGGGTCCTGCCCATATGGCACTGGGACGGGGGGGTCTATTCTGTCCCAATGGAATCGGGGGGGTCTATTCTGCCCCTATGGAATTGGGGGGGGTCTATTCTGCCCCTATGACCCTGGGGGGGGATCTATGCTGCCCTTATGGCATCGCTGGGATCCATTCTCCCCTATGACCCTGGGGGGTGGGAATTTTTCTGCCCATTTAACACAAGGCAGATCCTGCCCCCCCCCCCCCCCCATATAGCACCGGGGTGGAGGGCGAGGTGGGGGGGCTCTTTTCTGCCCCTATAAGCATCGGGGATAGGATCTGTTCTGCCCATATAACACTGGGGGTCCTGCCCCTATGGCTCTGGGGAGGGGCTCCTGCTCATACAGGAGGCGGGGGGGGGTTAATCCTTCTGTATGACCCCAGTGTATTGGGGGGGGGTCTTTCCCCTACAACCCTAGTGTACGTAGGGGTCTGTCCTGGCTTTAGGGTGGGGGGTGTCTGTCCGGCCCCCATTGCCCCGGGGCGGGGCTCTCTGGTTCGCACACTCCTTAGTGGGGGGCGGGGGGGCCGATTTAGGGCTGCAGCCTGGGTCTGTTTCCTGCCCCAAACCCTATTTTGGGTGTCAGTGAGCCTCACCCGAAGGGGAGATATTGGTGAAATGTTTCCTTTTTCTTCCCCGCCTCCCCAAAATCCAGCTTGGGGTCAGAAACAAGGATTTAAGTGCTGTATTAAATCAGAGAGCAGTCTCCAGGCCGTGAAATAAGCCATTTCCAGGAGCCGAATCCCCACAAACTGCCCCCCCAGCAGTTTCCCCCCCCCCCAGGTCCCAGTGCTGGCAGAGCCCAGCCTCACCCCAAAAGCTTCCGATCAACCCCAAATGTTACCGGATCCCCATTGGGCTTAAATCCAGCTTTTCCTATGACCCCTGGAACGCCAACACAAAGAAAAAACAAAACCCCAACCCCCCCAAAAAACCACAACCCTGCAGCTTCTTTTCCCCAATGCCCAGCCCCTGCCACCCCAAATCCCTTGGGGTCACACCACAAGCCCCACGTCCCCACACGAGGCTGCAGTCCCTGTAGGGGCGAGAGGGGCGCAGCCCCCGATGCATGCGTGCGGGTGGGCTGCACGGAGCCCGTGGGGATGCTTCTGTGTCCCCATCATGGGTCGGTCCCACAGGCGTGCCCGGCCCTGGGACAGCCTCTGTGGCACAGTGACACCCCCCTGAGGCTCGGTGACACCCCCCCCAGGCTCGGTGACACCCCCCCGCCTCCCCAGCCGGGCAGCCCTGGACATCCCGGGCTGGGGCTCATCCAGCGCCTGCTTCATTCCTCTCCCTCCAGCCCCCAAGTGGTTTTAGGGCCCTCGATGGCACTGGGAGCGGGGTGACGGGCACACTGGGGGAACTGGGGCCAGGCGTGGGCGGCAGAAGGGGATGGAGGCGACGGGGACGGCGGCGGCGGCGAGCTCGGTGCGCTGGCAGCTGTGCTACGACGTGACGGCCAAGACGTGGTGGATGGTGAGTGGGGGCGGCCGGCCGGGGGGGGTCACTGCACGAGAAACCGATTTTGGGGTGGGGAGAAGGATCTGGAGGCAAAAGCGGGGCTGTGCGCCAAGGAAACGGGGGATTAGGGCTGGGACCGAGGTTGTGTGCAGCAGGAGTTTGGGTTCGTGCCCTCCGCTGCTGGCACTGGCCCTGCTCTGGGTCTTGCCCTGGCTCACCCCGGCTGCTCGGCTTCCAAAAACGCTTCTTGGGGGAAACCCCAGGAGCAGCACCCCCCTGCTGGGCTGCCTGGCACCTGAGCATCGCCCGCACGCGGCCGGGCCCCATCCTTGGGACGGTGCCGCGAGGACAGGACCTGGCGGCCACCCGCCAGCACGCACTGCGGCTCGAGGCACAGCTTTGGACGTGGCCCTGAGCTGATTTCGGGCATGAGACGAATCCCTCAGTGGCTTCAAACCCCCAGGGTGTTGTGTCGGGGCCCCACGGGGCAGTGACGGCTTCAGCCAAGGCGTCTGCGGCAGCTCCCCAGCGCCCGTCCCCCGTGTGCGGATATTACCCAGATGCCGAAGGGTTTTTCTGGGAAGCAGATGGGCTGAGCTGGTTCCTGCCGTGCGGGAGAGCCGGGAAGCACCGGCGCTCAGCCATGAGCTGCGCAGGGCTCTCGGGGACGGGCAGACCCTGGGGACCCGCGGCTTTCCCCATCCCCACCCGGGCATCGCACCCAGGGAGGCGGGCGGCGGAGCGGTGGCGAGGCTGCAGCCTGGTGACGGAGCCGGGGCCGGATCCTGCCCTGCCCCACCGTGGGCGGCTGCAGCTTCCAGGGCAAGAGGTTGGGTTGGTATCAAAGGGCCGTAGGTGGAGGGCATCGTCCTCCCGGCCCCCCCCCGATCCCCTCCGGGAACACGGTGCCCCTTCGCCCACGCGGCCCCGAGCCCTGCCCGCCCGCTGGCGAACAGAGCTGGGGCTTCAGAGCGAGAAAAGTGGGGCCTTTGAGGCAGCCCCCGCAGCCCGCGGCCCAGCGCTTCCTCCGGCCGCAGCCGCCAGCGTGGGGGAGCTGGGTCGCGCCAGGACGCCGGGGTGGCGGTGACGCTGGAAAGGGGCTGGCGGGGACCCAGGGGCTCCGGGACCCCCCCCCCTGGGGGCAGCGGGGTAACGCGTGTGCTGGTGTGGGGGAGCGCAGTCGGGATGTGGGTGCATGGGAGGTGAGCAAACGCACAGAAAACGGTGGCAAAGAACCCAAAGTGGCTGTAAAGCCTCAAAATTCCCGGTCCTTCCAGCCCACCATGGACGTGGTCTGCCATGTTCTGGCTTGTCAAGGGACAAGGGACAAGGGACGAGCTAGTTGGCCACTTGCTTTGAACACCCAAAATGTTTTGGGAACACACGGGATGGGCCCAGCGGTCCCCAGTTCTGTGTTATCCCACACAACACGGCAGCAAAGGCTCCGGCTCAGAGCCCCCATCCTGCACGCCCAGCTCCCTGCGCGCACCTCCGAGCCACCGAAGGGCGCGTGATGGATTGACCGATGGGGAAAAAATTCATCAGGCTGGAGGTAACCGTGAATTACGGGGCTAAAAATACCTCCGCGGCCCCTCCTGACAAGACGTCCCCAAGCAAAGCGTGCAGGGAGCCCGAGCCTCTGCTGACACCCCATCCATCACCCCGACCGCGGGGCTGGCGCGAGCGTCCGCGCAGCAGCATGTGGCAAGTTTTTTTTTATCTTTTTGGCATCTTTTTTTTTTTGGCGAGATTTGCAGCCGAGCCCCGGCAGGGCTGTGGCGTGCCCATCCGTCAGTGTCAGCGCGGGGCCCTGAGTCAGCAGCTCTCGGGCGCGGGGTGAGGACATCGCGGGGATGTGGGGACGAAGGTGTGGGGTGTGGGGCCCCTCTGCGCCCAGCTCCTTGAGGATGGGGGTGAAACGCAGCGGGGGGGTCACTGCTGGCTGCAGTCAGGGTCCTGCACCCAGCCTGTGTCCAGCAAGGGGGTGGTTTGGGGCGCAGGGGTGTCCCGATGTCACCGAAGCCTCCCCTGGCATCGTGGCTGGGTGGGGTTATTATAGGAAAGGGGGGGTTGCTCCCCGGTTCCTGGGGGTGTTTGTGGCCCGGTGAGCGATGCTGGAGGCCGGGATGGGAGCACTGATAGGGCTGGGGCTAAAAATGCTCTAAAGGGAATTTTCTGTGTGCTCAGAAGAGACTTTTGGCTGAGCTGGGAAAAAATAATAATAATAAAAATATCACACCCTTGCGTTGATATTTGCAGGATTTTGCCCGAAAGGCCAGGTTTTCGGGGGACACGCAGCCCCCCCCCGAGCTGTTAGCAGGGCCGAGCAGCAGCTCCCACCCCCACGATGCTGCTGGGGGTCCCCACGGGGCGCGGGGTCCCCCCAAACCCACAGCCTGGGGTCCTGGGGGGGGGTCCTGCCCTAGCGGCACCTCCCCAAAATCAGCGATCCAGGCGCTGGGGTCCCCAGAGCCCCGTCGCCGGGCGGTGGCACGGCGGTGGCCGGGGGCCACGCGTGATGGGCTCCCCTCGTGGGCCACCCGTGGAGGTCGCCGGTGGCCACGGGCGGGTGGCTCCGTGTCCCGCGAGCACTAGGTGGCAGCAGAAGAGCGCGCACGGCCACGGCCACGCGTCCCCACGGCTCCGTGGCACCGGGTGGGTGCCCGGGCACAGCCCGCATCTCCCGTGGGTGCCCCCGCGGGCGGCCCTGCCGTGGGCTGCTGGGCACGGCCGTGGGGCTTCCCCGCGTGGGGGAGGTTTGGAGGTGGCCGGGGGAGCGGTCACGGGGGTGTGGGGGGGTCCTGAACCCCACCTCCGGCTCTGCTCCTCGTGGGGACACAGGGACACGGGGGGGACCTCGGCCTGCTGGCACCTGCTGGCCCACGGGCACCCTTGGGTGCCAGCACACACACGCGTGCACACACACGCATGAACACGCACCCACACAGGCACACGCGTGTGCTGGCACACCCACACGTGCAAACACGTGCACACACAGGCGTGCACACATCCCCCTGCATGCACACCCCAAAAGCACACGTGAGAGCACATGTAGAAGCACACGCGTGCTGCCAAGCACACGCACACAGGTGCACGCATGCACGCTCGTGCACGTATGCACACAGCCGTGCACCCACACGCACCCAGGCACACCCACAGCCACACGCACACCCCTGGGTGCCCTCAGCTGCCCGTGCACACGCGCCTGCAGACCCTTGCAGACACACACATGCACACCCGCAGGCGCTTGCACACGCGTGCACGGCCCTTCCCAAGGTTGCTTGTTAAAAAGTACCCGGGTAGGTAAATAGCGCGCGGGGCTGGGGGCCGCTGGCCGGGTGGCCGGGGCCAGGCGGGCGCGCTGGGGGGGCTCAGCCCAGCTGCTAATGACCCACGGCCGGTGCCAGCTCTCTAATCCGTGCAGAGGTTCAGGACAAACTGTACCAGCGATTATATAAACCGACTCGCCTCTATTTATTTAATTCCCTTTTATTTATTTACCGCTCAGCCAATTGGAGGCGGGGGAGTGGTGCAGCCCCCCGGCCCCGCAGCCCCAGCCGTGCATGGGGGGCAGGGGGGGCCCTGTGTGTGTGTGCCCCCCCCCCCCGGCGTGGGGCAGCCCAGGCTTGGGCCTGCGTGTGCACGCGTGTTTGCACACCCTGTGGTGCGTGCTGCATGGCGCACACCCGTGCAGCGGTGTGCACGCGTGCACGTGAGCATGCCCGGTGTGCAGAAGTGCATGGGCACATGCGTGCAAATACACATGTGTGCATGTTGATGTGCACGAGCACACAAGTGCACACACACACACACACGTGTGCATCCCCCCAACGCATGCACACACGCGCTTACACCCAGGTGCCAGCACATCCGTGCACAAACACACACATTTTGGCACAAGGCCACCAGGCAGGGGGCGGTTAACCCAACGCCAGAGGTGACACGAGGACACGAGGCCCTGGAGGGGGGACAGCAGCCCCCGGGGGGTGGTGGGGAAGGGGGGGGACGTGCTCAGGGCCCCCACGCCCTCCCCGGCACGGCAATGGCACCAGCTCCAGCCCTGACACCCACCTCCCCCTGGCACAGGAGGGGGGGTCTCGAGGGGCAGCCGGGGGCTGGGGGGGGTGCGGGCAGGGGGATGCTGAGCCCCCCTCTGCCCCCCCACCCCCGGTGCCACCGCCCGCCCTTCCCCCGCCGTTACATAAAGGCGCGATTACAGGAAATCAAGGGGCAAAATGTCTTACTCGAATTAATAACTGACTTCCTGCGGTTGCAGATTCACCTTCTGTGCTTGTTTATAAACCCCAGCCCCCCCCCACCCCCCCCGCCCGCTTCGGTTAATGCTCCCCGGCGCCGTTTGCCATTAACCGGCTCCACAGGGAGGGCGGCCCAGTCCTCCCAGTATGGTCCGAGTGGGGCTGTGCTGGGACACGGCCAGCACGGGAGCCCTGTTCCCATCCATCCATTGCTTGGGCAGGTCCGGGGTCCCCTCCCCTCTGCCACCGCTGGGCTGGTGACACGGGTCCTGGCACCACGGCCACCTCCGTGTGCCGGGGACACGGGGAGGGCACGGCCACGGCACGGCCACGGCACGGCCACGTCTCCCTCCTGTCCCCAGGGGCCACGCTCCCACCACACCCTGCACCAGCCCATCACAGCACGGTGACCCTCAGCCACCATCGCCCGTCCCCGCCGGCTGTCACCGGGCCCACATCCGTCCCCCCCTTTTACCCCCCAGCAGCCTCCCAGTGCTCCCGTTTTGTAACTGGGAGCGGGGCCGGCTCGCCGGGAGCCGGGGCCGGGCGCCGGGGAGCCGGGGCCAAGCCATTGTGCTGCGCCGCCGCCGCGCGCGGGAGAGCTGCTGCTCCCGGATGAACCCGGCTGGCGCAGCCATTTCCTGGTGCGTTTCTTCTATATTCCGAAAAAAAACAAACAAAATTCTTCTTAAACCAGTTAAGGTTGCTAAGAGACAACAATGCGCTTTACATGGTGCCTTATTTACAAAGCCCAGCTCTTAATAAGCTAAGAAATGAATGGCGAGCGGCTTGGAAACCTTGCCTCGATCCGAGATGAGCGCGGTGGCCTCCTTCCTCCCTGCAAAATACCCTTAACTCTGCCCCCGGCGCCAACTGTGGGAAAGTCCCACGGGCTGGTGCCCCCCAGTCACATCCCATCGGGGTCCTGGGAAGCCACAGGCACCCCAGGGTGCTGGGGCAGAGCGGAGGAGCCAGAGTCCGTCCCAGGCACCGTGCACCAGCAGCTTGGCACAGGCACGGTGCCGAAATCCGCCCCCGCTCCCGTCTGCCGAACGCCCACCAGCACGGGGCGGCCGCAGACGATGCCCTGGGGCGCCCGCCCTGCCCCTGCTGCTGCTTGGCAGGCGGGGGCCGGACCCTGCCTCAGTTTCCCTGGCTACGGGCGATAAATCCATCATCGCTGTACCTGCAAAACCCATATACCTGCGGGGCCAGACTGCGCCGCCCCAAGAAGCGGGGAGCGGGGTCAGGCTGGGCTCCTTGGCACTGCCGGGGCTCGGGGCAGGGCGCAGGCGGGTGCTGAGCGCGCCGGGGCGGGGGCGAGGGCGAGGGCCCCGGCGGCAGCGTGTGCAGGCAGGAGCGGGCAGGCAGCGGGTGCCAGGCAGGGACGGGGGCCAGCTGGCACGGCGGGGAGGCCGCGGGGTGTTGGCGAGCGGCGGGCACCTCCCTGCGCCCAGCGGTAGGGGACCAGGGACAGGCTGAGGTTGCCCCTTCCGCCACCGCTCGCTGTGGGCTCCTGGCTGCTCCCAGGGTTATCCAGGAGGAAAAGTGGCATGAAGAGGAGGAGGAGGAGGGGTGGGGGGAGCATCACCCTGTGTGCACCCAGCCCAGGAACGGCGATGGCTGAGCTGACTTTGGCTCAGCACCGTGGCACCCACCCGCACCTCGCCCTGCCCACGGCAGCTTCTCAAGTGCCAGCCCCACTGGGCACAGGACGTCACCCATGGGGGCAGGATGGGGGAGCCACCCCGCAGCATCGTGCACCCACCCAGGACCCCCTCCCCAGGCTGCTCCGGGTACCACTTTCCCCACCCCGGGGCAGGTGGGGGACGGGGACGGATGCACACCCGCCTTGGCCCCGTCCCCAGCTTTTCAGCTTAGCGCTCAAATCAGCTTGCGAGGTGCCGGCTGCTTAGCACCCAAATCCCCAGCCAGGGCTAAAAATAGCCCCCGGGCTCGGCGGGTGGCAGCTGGCACCGCTCAGCACCGCCTTGGCACCGCCGCCAAGGGGCCCTGGAAATGCCACCACCGTGGGGGGGGGACAGGGACAGGGGGACAGGAGCTGTCCCTGTCGCTTTGCCAGGCACCCTCACCTGCCCCAGGGCACCCAGAGGATCTTGTCC
Organism: Aythya fuligula; assembly: GCF_009819795.1. Lineage (NCBI taxonomy): Eukaryota > Metazoa > Chordata > Aves > Anseriformes > Anatidae > Aythya > Aythya fuligula. The sequence goes on along the minus strand of NC_045584.1, from coordinate 4,488,734 downwards.
CCAGGGTGAAGGGAGGCAGCAAGGGGGCGGTGGCCGAGCGGTGACACCAGTTCCTCCCACTGGTCTTACTGGGAGCGGTGCCAGGCTCTCCTGGCCTCCCGAGCAGGGCAGGGGATTTTCTCTCTGGTGAACCCAGGCGGATGTTTCACGGCGAGGGCCGAGTGTCCTCATGGCCCTGGCAGCACCGCAATGAGTTTGCACGGCCTCAGCCCCTCGGGCAGGGCTCACTGCCACCACACTGACAGCACGACAATGCGTTCGGGAAGCCTCAGCGGGTCCCCTGGGGCCACCGAGGCCATCAGCGGAGATGTCACCCCCAGGGGGGGCAGGGACGGGATGGGATGGGGCCGGCGTCCCCACGAGCCCAGCTCCGGCCGCGCCGCGCCCGCTTCCAGCACGCCCAGAGCATCGCCGGAGCCGTCACCGGTTTAAAAATAGCGTCTCAGCAGAGTGCAACCGCGTTCCCTAAAAGCCATGTGGTTCGAGTTAGAGGATTAATTGGAAATGCTTATTTTGATTTGCAAAGTGATTGGATTTTTCCAGGGCATTTTGAAAGGAAAAAAGTCTGAATTTAATTATCACTATTCCAAAAAGCACCATGGGACCGAGCGTTTGAGGCTGGCTCATGTTTGCTTCACACCCCTCTCGAAAATGTGGGCAGGCGGCGCGGGGTGCGGGGGGGACGCCGGCTGCACCCCGCTGCCAGCAGCGCCCCCGGCACCACCACAGCACCCCGGCTCACCCGCCAGCCCCGGGCACCACCGGGCACCATTTGGGTCGGATTTCATCCCAAAACCCAGCCCGTGGCATCCCCACGGCGGCTCCTCGTGGAGAAGGGAGCTCCGGCGAGGCCGTATCCTGCCTGGTGCTGGCCTCAGGCAGGAGCAGGGCTTGGGGGGAGCCGTGTCAGCACAGGCACGGCCCGGGTTTGGAAGGGTTTTCTTTCACCCAGTTGCTTTGTTTTTACCAAAATGGATTTTCGGCAGTAATTGCCTTTTTTTTTTTTTTTCTTCTCAGGGAAAGCATCATTTCCAATTATATTTCTCTGGGTTTCCATTGAAAAATGAAAAGCAAATGCTCTTGCACGCTGGCAAAACGTGGAAAAATGTCTAGGAATATTTTTGTCCAAGCAAAAACAGTTTCATTTCTTTTTCAAGATCTCTTTTTCCTGAAAAGAAACCACAGTTGCCTTCCCAGTTATTCTAGTCAGACTGGTTTCCAGACGGCCTTCCCAGTTGGGAGGCTGGAGCCGGGCTCCTGGGGGGGGCAGCGCGGGGCCCCCCTGCACCCCAGCACCGTGCCCCCGCCATGCCCAAGACGGGGCAGGAGCGGTGCAATATCTGCCCTTAATCTGGGGGAACAAACCCTCCCCGAAGCCCCTCTCCCATCCTGGGGATGGATGTGGGGGCACCCCGCGGACCCGCTCCCCATCTCCGGGTGCCGCCAGGGTGCGTTGCCCCGGTGCAGCCCCGATGCTGGCCATGGGGCTGAGGGCTCTGCGTGCCAGAGGGAGTGGGGAGCAGCACCGAGCTTCACACCATGGGGGAACAGCTGCCCCCGCCCTGCTTTGTGCAGCAGGTTTGGTTTAGGGCAGGCAGGTTCTGGTACGTTTGTCCCCCTCTGAGAGCAGCAGGGGTGGGACCTGGGACGTGGCTTCGCACGGTGCCCAGCCACAGCACAGATCCTGCTCCCACAAACGAGCCCTGCACTCGGGGTGCCTCCACCCCCGGCACCCCCCAGCACCCCCCAGCACCCCCAGCACCCCCGAGCCGTTCAGCATGGCCAGGACCCGCAGGTGGGGCTGGCTGGATGTGGCACCACCACAGAGCCGACGTCCTGCTGGGCTGGAGGATGGTGAATAAAACCCAGCAGTCATCGTTGGCACCGGGCTGGGTGAAGCTGTCCCCCCCACACCTCCCCACTGCCCAGTTCGGGCAGGTCCCATCCCGGTGACACCCCCCCGTGGGTCCCTGCTGGCCCTGTGCAAGGCTCCCGCAATCGCCCTCGCTCTTGCACCACCCAACGTCCCTCGGGGAAAGCACCCAGAGCAGGGATTGTGCCTGCAGCAGCAGCTGCCTTCACCCCAAAACACAAAGCCATGCTGTTCCAAAGGGCTGTGGGATTCAGATGGAAAATTGCCCCCCCCCGTCCCTGTCCCCAAACCTTCGCCCACTGCAATCGACGGCAAAAAGCCAGAGCCTGGCCCTGCCAGTTGCCGTGCCTCAGTTTCCCCATTAGCAAGGTTTGTCCGTGCTCCGAGGGGATGTGACGGCAGGGACGGAGCCTGTCCTCGGCACCACAGAGCCCTTTTGGGACCCCAAAGCAGCTGCAGGTTTGGGCTCGGCCCAAAGGGCAGCGCTGCCTGGGATGCCTGGGCTGCGTTCCCAGGGCAGGGAGGAGGAAGAGGAGGAGGAGGAGGAGGAGGAGGAGGAGGAGGAGGAGGAAGGCCTGGTGGTGGCAGCGGCAGGAGGATGTTTGCCAGCGCTCTCACGTGGCTCCCACCACATATTTACACACCGGAGCAAACCGGCCCCGGTGACAAACACGGTGCCACTTGGGTAAACACGGCCCCTCCGAGGAGGTGCATCCGCAGCCGCCGGCTGCCCTAGGAAGAAGACCAAGAAAAAAAAAAAAAAAAAACTTAAAAAAATATTTTCCCCCTCGTTCTCTATAAAGCAGGGTGGGAGAAACGCCGGGGGAGCCGAACGCCCTGATTTCTGCACTTCCTATGAAAAAAACTCCCCAGCAGCCCAGCGAGCGGATACAAAGTCCACTTGTCACGGCGAAATTCCTGCCTCCCGCCCGCCGCAGCAGCTGGGCGCTCGCGCGGGGCCGCTGGCACACAATAGCGGCTGTTGTTGCCTCGGCCCGGAGCTGGCTGCGGTTCAGGGCTGGGCAGAGCATGTGCTCTTGTCGCCGCCTTTAACTCTCCAGGCCCTGCTCCGGGCCGAGCAGGGAAGAGCCGAATTTTCTCTGGGAGCCGTGCACGTGAGGAAACTGAGGCACGGGTGCTAAAGGGGTTGGGGTCCCTCAAAGCATCCTGCAACGCCCCATCCCCAGCCCCTCTTCCTGCACACATTTTCCCTTTATTATCGAATCCCAGCCCACAGCCATCCAACAGCCCCTGCATCCCATCCCCAGGGGTATCGGACACCCCAGGGCCACCCCCAGCCCTACGTGGGGAGGTGGCAAAAGCCCAGAAACACAGAAAGCATGGCCAGAAGGCAGCCTAAAGGACCCTAAAGGGCTGGTTTTAGGAGATTTTTTGCAGCCAGATACACGGTGCTGGGGCCTGATGCCTGCCCAGCCCTTTTCCTCCACCCACCTAAAGCTCTTTGGGGCAGGGAAGGGCCCTGAATGGTGCGCAGCACGTGGCGCCCTGGCACTGAGCTGCTGCACCGGCCACGGTTCCCCTGCCAGGAGCTGGCCCTGGGTGCAGGTACAGCACCTGCTGCCCGCTGGGTGCTGCCAAAATGCACGGTGACTGCCGTCTCTTGGATGCCCGGGGTGCTGGGATAAAAGCCCCCAGGGGATGCTTGCGCCTTGAGGGATCATCCCTGCATCCCCTGGGACCACCTCTGCATCCCTCCTGACCATCTCTGCATTCCTTGGGACTGTCCCTGTATCCCCCATGACCATCCTTGTGTCCCTTGGTATTGTCCCTGCACCCCTTGCCACCATCCCTGCATCCCTCGGGACCATTCCTGTGTTCTTTGGGACTGTCCCTGTCTCCCTCATGCCCTTCCCTGCCTCCCCTGGGACCTTCCCCGCAGCACTTGTGACTGTCTCTGCATTCCTCGTGACCCCTGCACTCCTTGTGACCAACCCCACATCCTCTGGGGCATCCTTGTGTCCCTTGTGGTCATCCCTGCATCCCTCAGGACCATCCCTGCATCCCTCAGGAGCACCCCTGCATCCCTTGGGACTGTCCCTGCAACAACTCTGGCTGTCCCTGCATCCCTCGTGATCATTCCTGCATCCCTCGGTATTGTCCCTGCCTCCCTCCTGCCCATCCCTGCATCCCTTGTGACCATCCTTACATCCCTTGGGACCATTCCTACATCCTTTGGGACCATTCTTACCTCTCTTGGGACCATCCTTACATCCTTTGGGACCATTCCTACAACCCTTGGGACCATCCCTGCCTCCCTCCTGCCCATCCCCGCATCCCCCGGTCAGCCCCAGGGTGCTACCCTGGCTCCCCATGCACCACCCCTGGGTGCTGCAGCGACCCTGGCCCCCATGAACCAGCCCCAGATTCCCACTGCCCAGCATCTCCCCATGCCCCAAGCGTTTGGAAATCGCCCCCCCGGCCCCCTGCCGTCCCCACGGCCCCAGCACCCACGGCTCGCACCACTGCCGAAACCACAAAAGCCATTTTTCCTCCCCGCTCACCCGAGCTGCCCGGTCCCGCTAATAAAAAAAATAATAAGGACATGGAAAATTCTATAATATCCCGCTGCAGATTCTTGGATTTGGATTTCGCTAATTCAAAGCAGACCCCGGAGGGGGGCGGGGGGAGGCAAATAAAACCAGAATCGCGAAACGGAAAGCCAGTTTTCACAAAAAAAAAAAAAAAACAAAAAAAACACGCCAGCAACCCCAACATTTGAATGCAGCAGGGAAGAAAAAGTTGAATGTGTTCTTAAAAACAAATGAGCAGTGGTATCATTTTTAATTAGGAGCCTATTTTCAAAGCCCTTATTACTTACAGTACATTCGGCATCTGAGTAATTTTCCTCTCTCATAAAATCATAGAAGGGAAAGGGGGGGAAAAAAAGGGAAAAAAAAAAAAAAAAAAAAAAAGCCCTTTGTGTGGATGGAGAGGTTTGCGAGGCGAATATCCATGCCAATTTGTCTGTAGTAATTGGATTTAGCTATAGAAGTATGTTGGCAATTGGTCGTGCGAGTTGCTAAACTTTTCCCACCGGCGGCCCGGCCCGGCCCGGCCTGCGTTGCCCCCCCATCAGGTAGCTCGTCCCCTCCCCGTGGTGCTGCTTGCTTTGGCAACCGACCCCGATTCCACCAGTTTTTATATATATATATTTTTTCCTCACCCTCCTTGTTCAGGCCCCAAAACGCAGCCACCGGCCCCCTTTTGTCCCCCTTACACATGGGGAGGCCCCGACCTGTCGGCATGGGGACGGGGCGCTGACTCCCCCCAGGCTCACCGCCGCCTGCTTTCGCTTTCTGCTCCTTGCACCCGAACCAGAAAAGTGAGATTTGGCCTCATTTCCCCGTCACCCCCCAGCACTGCCCCCTCCGTTGGTGTTCCAGGACCCCCCCAACCAGGGCTGTGGGGTGGTGGCCGTGGCACCTGGTGGCCCCGAGGCACGCGGTGGCACCACGGCCCCATCCATGGCACCGGGATGCTCCCGCTGCAGGGACTGGGAGCATTATTTTGGGATCCTGGGCAGGGACGTTATTTTTGGGGGGAGCTCTGGGGGTCGCTGGAGGCAGGGGAAAAAAAAAAAGGCAACCTCGATGTGCTCGGGCCGAGCGATGCGGAGGGGATGCTGAGCTCCTTGTTCCAAATTCAGAAATTTCCAAAAATTCCCAAAGATTGACAAAAGCTCTGCTGGGCCCCAGGATAACGGCTGTGCTTGATTGCTTGATTTCTTTCTTTTAAAAAAAAAAAAAAAAATCATGCGAGGAAACATTTCCTGGTTGCATTTGGTTTTGTGTTTTTTTTTTTTATTTAACGAGTGAGATTTCGGTGGTTGCAGGAGTTCACGGTGCCCGGCTCCATGCAGCGAGAGTCGCGTCGCTGAAAGCCCCGATCTCAGGGAGCACCACACGTGTAACATGCTATACAAAACCCTTTTTGGGGCAAAGAAATGAGATTTAGGTTCGGTTTGGGGAGACGGGCCCTGATGAGGCCAGGCCTCCCAACAGCTTCCCAGTGGAGGCTGCACGAGGGGGTTTTTCAGGGTGGGTTCCCCCGGATCGGGGACAGAGTGTTTGGGCTGATTGAAAAATACAGAAGGAAAAAAAATAAAATGCGGATTTTATTTTATTTTATTTTATTTTTACTTCCAACATGCAAATTGAATCTCAAAAAAAATCCTAAAAAAATCCTCAAAACACTTGAAATTTCTGCAGAATAATTCCCTGAAATCTGCCAGCAATTTTTTTTTTTTTGAGCTGAAATCCCCCCCCCTCCAGCTGTGATTTCACCAGTTAAAAACCTGATTATGAAGAAAGAGAAAAGAAAAGAGAAATTATTTTTCATTGCACGTTTTGGCTTTGAATTGAGCCGGGACAGACCTCTGCCTGCTTGGGACCCAGGCCAAGAGCCATATGCAGAAATAAAGTAAATAAATTCTGGTCAAAACCAGAATATTCTCCCTAAAGTTGCCGTAAGACGGCGAAGCCGCCCGTACGCCGGTAATTTCCCTTTCTCTCCCCATTTCTGTTGAGGGACGCGGCTCGGCGGTGCCGGGTGCTGCACCCCAGCCGAACGAGGCCTTTGAAAAATATAAAATGAAATGGGAGAAATGCTAGAAAAGAGCCCAAAATAGGGCTAATGAGGCTCGGGGGGATTTCGGCGATGGTTCTGGGGGGGTGATCCAGCGGGTGCCTGTACCCAAAAGTTGGTGCTGGCGCCCTGGCAGCACCGCCCAGCCACGAAATGCCCCTGGAAACAAAACTGGGCCCTGGAGGGGGGGTGAGGGGAGCCCCCCGCTGCAGGACGTTGCATGGGGGGGGATTTCCCCAATTTCCCCACTTGCTCCCAGTGCTGATTTGGGGATGCAAACCCCAGCAGTTCAGCAAAGGGCCTGATCCAGGCACTCGGAGCGAGGGGGGGTAACCAGGGGTAACCCCCGGGCTTAACTCGACCCGAAATCCCAGCAGGGAAGCGCCGCACCCCGAGGTTTTGGTTTTTTATTCGAGGCAGCAGCGGTGACCTGCACGGGAAAATTAAATCGGGGTTGGTCTGGTTGGTGTTTTTTTACCTCCTCTTGTAGCGCTGAAAAAAAAAATATAATAATAATAAAAAAATAAGGATCATCGGATTTTTAGCCTGTGGTTGCCACGAGGGATTCAGGCTGAGGCTGGGGGGTCCCGTGGCTGGGATGGCAGCGGGGGGCCGGGTGATTTATGCACCCATGGGTGCTGCACCCTGAGCCCACACCCTTGGGTGCCCCGAGCCCCCTGTGAGCACGGTGCAGCTGGGGTGGGTGCGAGCCCCTCGACGATTTAGGACCGGGACGAATTCCGGTGGCCGGGAATCCTTCGGGGTGTCCCAGCCTCGGGAGCATCCAGGAAATATTTTAAGAGCGTTGCAAAAATAAATAAAGACGGCAGGCCCCGCTCGTGCAAAAACCCTTCCTGGCCGTCCCTGCAGCCGGGCCCGTGCAGAAGTGAAAATAAAAACCCAGCCCTGCCTTCCCTTCCCCAAAACCACCCTTCTTTTGCCTTTTTTTCTGCCCCCCCCCTCTTGGCAGTGCTTGGCTGGGCTGTTCAACAGAGCATCCCCGCTCCCCCCCCGGGGACATGGAGCGCGGGTTTTAGCCCCAAAAATTCTCTGCGGGAGCCTGAAGGCCGGGCTGGCAGCGGGGAGAAAAATGGGGAAATCGTGCCCGGGGTGGGGTTTTGGTGCTGGGTGTGCGCGGGGCAGGGGAGCGGGAGCTCGGCGGGGTCGGCGTTCCCCGGGGCGGGCTGAGCCGGGACGAGGCGAGCGAAGCGCTCGGAGCCTTTTTCGGCTTAGAAAGAGGGAAGTGGCTTTTCTGGGGGTAGCAGATGGTGATCGAAAAATTAAAAAAAAAAAAAAAAAAAAAAAAAAGTTTTCTAGCTTGTAAATATAAAGAGAAAAAAAATGTATTTTTTGATAGAAAGCTGCAACAAAATTAGCTCTCATTTCCATAAGGCCGGCCGCGTACTTCGATGCCTGACAAACAGCTCGGTAAAATATCCCCCGCGAGGCGCAAATCCTGCCGAGCACCGTCCGGCACCTCGGTCTGTGCACCGCGGGGTGAGCGGCCAGGGGGATGTGGGGACGGATGAAATAAACCTCGGGCGTCCACAGAATCCCTGTTAAAATCGGGCTGATCCCTTGTAAAAATGATCAGGGCTCGCCGAGCCCCCTCGTAGCAGGGTGAAAAAAAAAATAGAAAGAAAGAAAGAAAGAAAGAAAGAAAGAAAGGAGGGAGGAAATTGCAAATAAAAAAATAATAATAATAAATTAAAAAAAAAAAAAAGGGAATGGCAGTGTAGCTTGCTTTAATTTTATTTTAAAATATATAATAAATTATTTAGTGTGTTATTTATCACGCTGGAATCATTTGAGCAGCAGACAGACGGAGATTATGTTCCTGTTTGTTCAGGACTACGCAGCGTGCCTAAAAATACAGCGCGCAGCGCACGCTTCGCCCCGTAACAAACTGGGAAAGAAAAATATCTAATTTTTGTTGCCTTCCTATAGAAAAATATGGTTATTTGAGGGGATTAAAAGATTAAAGGATTACTCCGTAACAAGGCTTAAAAAACACAGCTCCAGACACTCAAGGGGTCGGCGGAAAGGACGGGGACCCCCCCCCCCAAAAAAAGCTGCCCCCCGCAGCCCAACCCGGTCCCTGTGAAGTTTGGGAGTGGGGCCCAGCGGGGTGGGTGCCCCCCCCCCGACCCCCCCTCCAGTTGGGCCTTCAGGAGCAGGTGGCAGTGCCCGTGTCCCCCCCCCCCAGGACCCCCAAATCTGGGGCTGGGTCTGCTGGGTGCTGCAAAGCGGCCTGTGGCTTTAAGAGAGGGGGGGTAGAAATGGGGGGGGGGGCACGGGGGGGGGCACAGGGAAGGGGGTGCATGGGGACTGTGGGGGGAGAGGGATGGGGCACGTGGGGGGGCAGGGATGGAGGATTTTTGGGGGGGAACTGGGGAAAAGGGGGGTTGGAAAGGGGCTAGGGGGGAGCAGTGATGGGGGGGGCATGGGGAAGCCCCCCGGGGGGGGGCAGAGATGGGGATGTGCAGGACGGGGCGGGGGGGGCACGTGGGGATCGGGTGACCGTGGGGCAGGAACGGGGGGGGCTGGGGGGATCCGGGCAATAGGGAGGGGGAGGCGGGCTGGGGGTGTCCGCCGGGACCAGAGATACTGGGGGGGGGGCGGGTCTGGGGATGCGGGGGTCCAGGGATGATGGGGGGGGGTCTGATGGGGGGGGGCATCCGTGGGATGGAAGCGGGATAACGGTGCATGGGGGGGGCACGGAGCAAGGACGGGGGTGCCCGCGGGGTGGGGGTGCGCAGGCATGGGGGGGGGGGCTATGGGGGGGGTTATGGGGGCTGGAGCCTGGGGCCGCCCCTCCCGACGCCCGGTGCAGGGGCGGGGGCGCCCGGCCCCGGCGCTGCCCGCGGCTCCTCCCCGCTCTGCGGTAGCTCCGCCCCGGGGCCGCGCCCCCCCCGGCCCCAACCCAACCCCCCCGGCCCCCCCCCCCCCCCCTCCCATCCCATCCCATCCCCACGCCCCCCCCATCCCCATCCTATTCCCTCCCCATCCCCATCCCATCCCCTCCCCGCGCCGGGCAGGGCCGGGAGGAAGGAGGAGGAGGAGGAGGAGGAGGAGGAGGAGGAGGAAGATGCGGGGGGGGGCGGGAGGGAAGCAGCCGGGGGGGGGGCCGCCCGGCGCCTCCCCCCGCAGCTCGCCGCAGCCCCCGCCACCTACCAGCACCGCCAGCGGGGCCGCGCTCCCTGGGCGAGCGGGGCCGGAGCCTTCCTCCGCCTCCTCCTCCTCCTCCTCCTCCTCCTCCTCCTCCTCTTCCTCCTCCTCCGCCCCCGCCCCCGCACCGGGAGCGTCCCCTCCGCAGCGCCGCCGGTGCCCCGGGCGAGGGGAGGAGGAAGAGGAGGAGGAGGAGGAGGAGGAGGAGGAGGCTGCGATGGGGCCGGGGCGCTGCGGGCTGCGAGGAGGAGCCGTGCCCGGCCGGAGTTGGCCTTTGCTGGGGGGGGGGGGGGGGGGGGGCGAGCTTTTATTTTTCCTAAGGCGCAGCCCGGCCTCCAGCTCAGCCTCTCCAGATTTATTTATTTATTTTTATCGTTTTTTTTTTTTTTAATTTTTTATTTCGAGACCGATTTTTTTTTTCTTTTTTTTTCCGAAACACAGATTTTTCCCCTCGCCTTCCAAAAATAACCGCCGCTCCCCCGCACCCCCCTTTTTCCCCCCAACCCCCCCGCACCCCCCTCGACCTTCCTCCTCCTCCTCCTCCTCCTCCTCCTCCTCCTTCCCCCCCCCCCCGGGAAGGTCGCGGCGCATGAGGCCGGGCTGGGCGCGGGCACCGCGCTCCCGCCGCCCTCCCCCCGGAGCCTCCCCGAGCCTCCCCCCGGAGCCCCCCCGGAGGCAGCGGCCGGCCCGGCCCCGGAGGCGCTGAGGCCGGAGGATGGAGCCCGAGCGAGGCTGAGCGCCCGCCGGGGGGGGGGGACACTTTGCCCGGTGGCCTCGAAGGGACGGGAGCGGGGAGGTTGTGCTCACCACCCGCCGTCATTTGATTTTTTTTTTTTTTTTTCCTTTTTTTCAATTATTTTCCCCGGCGATTTTTTTTTTTTTTTTTTTTTTTTCCCCTCGGTGGAAAACACACGTTTTAGACCAAAAAAAAAAAAAAGAAAAATTACCAAAAAAAAAAAAAAAAAGCAACAACAACAACAACAAAAAAAAAAAGCCAAGCAACCACCAACCAACCAAGCGCCAACCAGCCCCAACCACCCTCCTTTGCTTTGCTCTCCGCAGCAACTTGGAAGCCCGTTAATTGCACTTGGCGATGGTAGGTCCCACGGCACTTTCATTTTCTCTTTACTTTCCTCTTCCCCCCCCCCCTCCCCAACCCTCCCCGCGCGTGTGCGTGCACCCACGAGCAAAACTTGGCGGCCGTGGGGCGTGGGGGGGGGGGGGGGGGCGCGATGGGGCGTGGGGAGGGGGTTTGGAGACGAAGGGGGGGAAAAGCGGGGGGGGAGCGCGGGGATGGGGCCGCCGCTTCTCCGCCCCCTGCCCACCCCTTCCCCGAGGGGGTCCGGCCGGGGGGAGCCGCCCGACGGGGAGGTCGTCGGTGTGAGGGGGGGGGGTGGGGGGGGGCAGGGAGGCCGGGGGGGGGCTGGGAGGGAGCCGAAAATGGCCGCGGAGAAAGGGGCGGGGAGGCCGCGGCGCCGTGAACTTGGCCGTGACGCCCCCAGCGGGGTCGCGCTCGAGTCGACGGGGAGGGAGGGGGGGGGGCGTGGTGGGGGGGGTGGGGGGGGTGTGTGTCTGTGCCCCCCCCCAGTACTGCGTTGTCCCCGCTTCGCCGCCCGGTGGGACAGAGAAGGGGGGTTTGGGGGGGGTGAGGGGGGGAGTTAGGGGGGTTTGGGGAGGTTTAGGGGGATTTGGGGGGGGGAGGCTGAGGCTGGCTGTAGAGGCCGGGGGGGGGCGTTGGGGATGGGGGGGAAAGTGGGGAAAAGTGGGGGAGGATGAGGGGAAGGGGGGAAATTAAAGGGGAAAAATAAAGGGGGTGGAAAGGGGGGGACTGAGGAGGGGAGTTAAGGGGGGAATAGGGAAGATTGAGGGGGATGGAGGGGGGCGAGGAGGGCAAATTGGGGGAATGGAGGGAGAAAATCAGGAGGATGAAGGGGGAAATGAGGTGAATTAAGGGGAAAAAATGAGGCGAGTTAAGGGGAAAAAAAAATGAGGCGAATTAAGGGGAAAGGGTAAGGCAAGATACGGGAGAATAGGAAAATAGAAATGAAGGGGAAAAAAATAAAAAATGAAAGGGGGGAAATAAAAAATAAATGGGAAAATGACAAATGAAGAGGGAAAAATGAAAACTTAAGAGGGAAAAATGAAAATAAAGGGGGAAAATGAAAAATGAAGGGGGAAAAATAAAAAATAAAGGGGGGGAAATGAAAAATGAAGGGGGATAATTAAAAATAAAGGGGGAGAAATAAAAGATAAAGGGGAAAAATTAAAAAAAGGAGCCCAGGAGGGGCAGCAAGGCTCCGGGAGGACGCGCGGAGGGGACCGGCCCCGCGGCAGCGCGCCCGGGGCGTGCTCCGGAGCCAGGCAAAGTTGCGAGCGGCCCCGAGCGGCGCGGGGGCGCGCTCCCGGCGGCGGAGGCCGGAGCCTTCCCCCGGCTCCGCGGCCCCGGGCCGGGCCGGGCGGTGCCGTCGGGGCCCCGGAGCGGCGGCCGGGGTCGGGAGGCGGAGCGGGGTGGGGGGGTGTTTTGGGGGGGGGGGGGGCGAGGCCGCGGGCAGCCCCCGGCCGCCGTCCCCCGCGGGGCCGAGCCGCGGCTGGCGCAGGCAGGGGCCGGGGATTCCCTTTGTGTCGCCGTGCGCGGCCCGCTGCCGCTCTCGCTCTCTAATTAGCCTTGATTAAAGCCTCCCCCGGCCCGCGCCGCCGGCTCTGCGGCGACAACTTCGCGGCTCCGACTTCGCCGGGCTCCGCCTGGGGGGGGTTTTGTGCATAGGGGGCTGCGCGGAGAAAAGGGGGGGGCGCAGCGAGGTGGGGTGCGGGTGTCCCCCCCCCACCATCTCCAAAAAATGCCCGCCTGGACCCCCCCCCCCCCCGGCCGCTGCCCACAAGTTGCCCGTGAACGTGCAGGGTTTTTTTTTTTTTTTAGGGGTGTTTCGTTCCCTTCGCCGTCTTCTGGCTCCGTCCAAAAAAAAAAAAAAATAAATGCGATAATGGTAATAAAAGCGCAAGGAAAGGGAAAGCGACCCAAATCCGCCAGGGCGCGGGGGGGGGGGGGGGCTCGCAGCCCCGCCGAGGAGTGTGGGGGGGGGGCGCTCCCCGGCTCTCCCCATGCCCCGCAGCGCCTCGGCCCTGCGAGCCAAAGGGGGTTCCTACATCTTTAAATGGGATGTAATATTTTGGGATGGGCTTTTTTCATCACGTCACTTCATTCCTCGCTCCTTTTTTTTTTTTTTTTTTTTTTTTCCTTCTTCTTTTTTTTTTTTTTCTTTTTTTTTTTTTTTTTCATTTTCTCATTCTTTCTTTCCTCCCTCGCTCCGGTGCCCGTGTCTCGGATGGAGCCGCTTCCCCTCTAACTTCCCCGCTCGCCGCTGCCCGCCTGCAGGCTGGGCGCGGATCGCCCCCCCACACCCCCCCACCCCTCCTCGCGCCCCCCCCGGGCGAAGATGAGCCTTTTGCTGCTTTAAAACGCTAAAAAAAAAAAAAAAAAAAAAAAAAGCAAAAGCTAAATCAACCCCCCCCCTCCAAAAAAAAAAAAAAAAAAAAAAAAAAAGCGCTTTATTTTCGAGGGGGGAAAACATTTTTGCTTTTTATTTGATCTTTTTTTATTTTTTGGTTTTTTTTTTTGTTGTTTTTTTTTTTTTGGAAGTTGGACCCTTTTTATTTCCTCCTCGGCCCCCCCTCCCGCGGGGCCGCCCCCCCCTGCCCGGCCGCCCCCCCCCGGGCCCCGCAGAGCCGCGCCGGAGGAGAGAGAGAGAAAAAACGCCCGGACTGCTCCAGCCTCCGAAATGACTCAGTAACTTTTACGCCTCGAGTCTCAGCCCTGCAATTAGCCACTTTCCCAGCACGGCTCGGGATGTATTCGTCTCCTCTCTGCCTGACCCAGGTAACCGGCCCCGCGCCCCCCCAGCCCCCCCCCCCCCAAAAAAAAACCCATAGCGCAAAAGGCTTTTTCCAGGTGCCGCGCAAAAAAAAGAAAAAGAAAATTAGCAGCCCCCCCCCCCCACCCCCCCCACCTTCCATAAAAATAATCCTGGCAGCCAAAGGGCGGCTTGGGGCTGCACGGGGTGCTCGGAGGAGCTGTGCTTCACTCTTGCTTCCCCCCACACTCCTTCCCGCCGCCTATTTTTGGGTGTTTTTTGGGTGTCTCTGGTGCTTTTGGGGTTTTTCTGCCTCTGCTTTCACTTGGGGCTCGGGGGGGGGAGGAAGGTCGCGCTGTGGTTTGTTGCGCTGCGCCCGGAGGTGGGTGGTGTGGGGAAGCCGCTGGGTTTCGGGTCCGGGGGGGACCCGGTGGGGTGCAGCAGGTCGGCGGCTCGGTCGGGGTGGCGGCGGGGGGGTCCGGGGCTGCGGGCTCGGTGTTGCCCGCGCCGCCTCTTTGATAGCATGAAACTTTTTCCTTCTCGCCCCCCCCCCTCCACCCTCCAAGCGCGGCTGCACATGTTCGTGGGGTGCAAGGAAGGTGCCGGGGGGTGCAACAAGGAAAGGCCGAGGTGGGCATGGGGGGGGGGGCACGGGGGTTTTCTCCAAAACCCTCCAAATTTGGGACAACCCGCAAGCGGGCCGTGCCGCGCGCCCGCTCGCGGGCACGAGGGCGGCGGGGCCGCGCAGGGCGGGATATGGGGGCCCCCCCACACCACCGCCACCGCCACCCCCCCGCTCCCCATCCCAACCCGGGGCCACCCCCACGTGCTCGCGGGGCCCTCGAGGGGCAGCGCTGACCCCGCTGCACATGGGGCCGGCGGTGGCACCGCGGGCGATGCCGACGTGGCCCGGTGGCGCACGGGGGGTGGCCGCCGCGGGGGCCTTGCGGCAGGCGAGGGGCTCCCCGAAATCGTACGGGGCTGGGGCGTTTGCGGCCACCCTTCTGCCTGTGCTCTGTCCCTTATCGATCGCTGATATTTATTTGATTATCGAGCAGGCAGCCGGGCCCCGCCGTGTAACCTCTTCCCTGCTGGCAGCCGCCCGTGCGCAGGGTCCGGCCTCGTGCCGCCCTCCCCGCCCCGCCGCCGCGCCCTACGAGCGCTCTGCCGTTTTTTATTTATTTATTTATTATTTTTTGAGGGGAGGGGGGTGTTGCTGGTGCCAGCCCCCTCCTCACCACCTCCTACCCCCCCCACCCATGCCCGCGCCATGGGCTCGCCACGCTGAGCGCAGCCCCTCCTTGCAGATCTCATCCCCGCGCCGGGCATGGGCAGGATCTGGCCCCACCTTGGGGCATTGGCAACGTGGGGGGGGGACAGGGAATGGGGTTTGTGGTGTGTGTGTGTCCTCCCCCCGCTGAACCCTGCACCCTGCCCAAGGCTGGGCATCGCCGGCACCGCACGTGCCGCGGGGGGAGTCGGGGCAGCCGGGGGCTGCCGTGGCCAGGGGCTGGCAGGGGCATGGCGCGGGTGGGCAGAGCTGGTGCTGAGCGGGTGACCCCGGTGCTGGAGCTCCCAGCTGTGGGCTTGGCTTGGCAAGGGCAGCACCTCGACCCGTCGTCTTCCTTTGCAGTTTTCTTATTCTTTTTTTTTTTTTTTTCTTTTTTTTCCCCCTTTCTTTCTTGTTCTTTTTCCTATTCTTTGTTATTGTTATTATTTTATTTTATATTTTCTTTTCTTTTTTATTCTTTTCTTTTTCTTTTCTGTTTTTTTTTTTTTTCTCTTTTTCTTTCTTTGCTTTCTTTTCCCTCTCTTTTCTGTTATCTCCTTTCTCTTTTCCTTTCTCCTTTCTCTTTTTTTTTTTCCCCTCCTCTCCCTCTTTTCTCCTCTCTCCTCTCTCTTTCTTTTCCTCACCCCTTTCTCTCTCACCTTTTCTCTCTTTCTCCTTCCCCCCCCCCACCCGTCTCGGTGTTTCCCAGGGCTCCAGCCGCCCCCCTGCCATTCCCACCCGCTCGGCAGAGCCCGATTTTGCCAGCGAAGGGCGCGGGGCCGAGGTGGGAATGGCACGGTCGGGGCTCCGGGAGCCTCCCGCTCGCAGCACCGCGCCGTTCCCAGCGGATCGGGGAAGGGGGGGCCACGTTCCCAACCCCCTGCCCCGCCGCCTTCGCGTCGGGGAGGCTGCAGCTCCCCTCTGCCCTAGCGTAGCCTCCGCTTGAATCCGGCCCAGATGGGATCAGACGTCGTCTGCACCTACCGGATCCGGCCCCCGCCGCCCCCCCCGGCCCCGCCGTGCCAGAGCCAAGCCATTCCCATCCCACTCGCTCGGCGGGGAGGCTCTCCCGGGCTCGGGGAGCTGCGGATGGTGATGTGGATACATTGGAACGTGCGCGGGACCCGCCCTGCCTCTGGCTTCGCGCATCTCCCCTCCGACATCGCCGCCGGCTCCCCGAATCCCTCGAGCCCCCCAGGCCCTTGGTGGCCGCTCGCAGCCCAGCTTGGGCAGCTCCGAGCCCGGCCACAGCCGGCCCGAGCCCCGGATTCGCGACCCGATGAGGCCAGAATGAGCCTTGGCAAGGGCAGCGGCAGCGACGTGCTCCTGGCTGGGGCCACGGGCGAGCGTCCCGCGGCGAGGAGGGTGACTCGGTGCCCGCTCAGCTGTCTGTCCCCGCTGCGGGACTTCCTCCCCATCCCCCAGCTCACCTCTGTCCCCTCTCAGGGACCGGGCAGGAAACCAAGACGGAGCTGCCCAGATTAGCAGGGAAGCGGCACCGGCATCACGGCCAAGGGCTCCGCATGCGAGGGCCTCTCCCTGCCCCCAGGGAGTGGGGTCTGGCTGTTGGTACCCCAAAATAGCCCCAGCACTGCGGACCCGCCGCCGTCCCCGTGCACCCCGTGGGGCTCCCGGTTGAGCCATTGGGGCGATCCCTGCGTGGGGAGGGATTTACCCAAGTGCTTGGGGAGATTTCCAGGTCTGACGGCCGCTGCGATGCTCCCGCTCGTTTCCTCGCCTCTTGCTTTCCTGCTTTCCTCCAGCCCGTCTGCAGCACCCCGAGCCTGACCCCCCCCAAGCACCCCGAGCTCAGGAGCAAGGTGGGGACATCAGCCCCGGGGCAGCGGTGGGATCTGGGTGCCGCGGCGCGGTGTGGGGGCTTGTTCAGCCTCCCCCCGCCGCGCTCCGCCTGAGCCCCTCTCCCCTGCGCCGGGCCCCAGCGCCACGTTTTGCACAGATGCATCCTCGCAGCCCCGTTTTGGCACGGGGAGCGGGACGAGGGCCGTGGGCCCGCACCCCGCAGCAGCACAAACCCCACCGGGTGCCACCCTCAGGACCGTGGACGTGGGGGCTTCGTGGTGCCGCACCGCGAGAGGCGTCGTGGCCACGTGGCCGTGGCTTTTCCTCGTGGTTTCACCCCCCGTCCCATGTGGCCACAGCACCGGCACCGCTCCCGGTCCCCATAGCACGGGGGGGGCCTGCACAGTGCCCAGCCGCTGCCACCTGCTTGGGCACGTGGCCACCGAGGGGAGCCGGCCCCCCCGGGCACCTCGCACCGGGGCCTTCCCTAAAAGTCCCTTGGAAAACCTTCCAAGGGCAGGTGGTGGCCCCGTGCCTGGCCCTGCTGGGGCTTTTTGGGATTGCTGGGCGAGAGGGGAGCATGGTGCAGCTGGTGCCGGGGGCTCGCCCCTCCGCCAGTAGCTCCGGCAAACTGGTTTCCAGCCGGGAGCTCAGATCGGCTGCCAAAGCATAGGAGCAGCTCGCCGGGAACGGCGCTGGGAGAGAGGGAAGGTTGCAACACACTTTCAATTCTCCCATCTGCTGAGCATTGTTTGGGAAAAACAATGAGGCCGTTCTTTAAATGCAACCTTCGGGAGAGCCTGGCTTTCCCCGCGAGGCGCCCGCCGTGCTGTGCCCGCCCCGGCCGTGCCCGGGACCTCGCCGCTTCTGCCCTCTCTAATTTTAAATCCCCAGATGGTAAAAATAGATCCCTTTTTAAGAGCGATTTATGAACCCAGCCGCGAGCAGAACAGGAGGACGCAGGGCACTGGTGTGGGCAGGATGAGGCCCTTACTGCTGCGCCAGCCTCCGCGGCATCACCTTGAACTTGGCCGGGGCTGTGCACAATAAATTAGCCGTCCTCCTCCTGCACACCGAGGCGCCCGGCGATAATTCACCCTTCCCGGCAGCTCCGCTCGTCCCTTTTCCCCCGCCGCTTCCTCGAGGAGCCCAAAGCGTGCCCAGCGCCGCAGCCACGCGCACACTTGTGCAGGGAGCCTGGAGAAACAAAGCCTGACCCGTGCATCTTCGAGCGAGCGGGGAATTGCTCCGTTTGTTGCCTTCTTTCTCCCCGAGGCCGGGCAGGCTGGGGAAGGATGCTGGGAGCTGTAGTCTGAGCCCTCCAGCCTTGACCCGGCGGCTTTTTCTAGCTTGTGGGAGTCGTTGCAGCGTGGCCAGGGCGCGGGCAGAGCCGAGCTGGCCGCGTGCCCTCGGTTCCCCTTGGCACAGCGCGGCGAAGGGCGTGCGCTGCGGCCCCTCGCTCCCCGGGGAGC
This sequence comes from Aythya fuligula, assembly GCF_009819795.1. NCBI lineage: Eukaryota > Metazoa > Chordata > Aves > Anseriformes > Anatidae > Aythya > Aythya fuligula. The sequence continues at coordinate 4,470,698 of NC_045584.1, read as the reverse complement.
GGCCGTGCTGGCCGGGCAGCCCCGGCGCGGATGCCACGGTGGCGGCGAGGGATTCGCGGTGTGCGAGGGTTTTGTTTTCCTGGCCTGAGCTGGGTGCAGCGGGGGGGGTCGGGGCTCCGAGCTCTGCATTCAGGCCCTGTTGTACAGCGCTGGGCGCAGCTGATGGCTGCGCAGAGCATGGTGCAGGCACTTGTGCGTGGGGCTCAGACCCCAGCAGTCGGGCTGGGGCTCTGCCAGCAAGGGGAAGCCGGGAGGTCCCTGGGTGCCTGGCACCCTCCTCTCCACGTTAGACACCCATCGTGCACCGGCCACGGTGACATTTGGCATCCACTCACCATTTGCCTGGGTTTTGCACGCAAGCAGAAAAAGGGGCACGGTGTCCCCTGCCTGTGTGGTGATGGAGAGGGGTCCCTGCAGGCTGGGGATGGCCCTGGGGACAGGGACAGCATGCCCTGCCTGCCCGCCTGCCTTCCCTGCCCTACACCACCCATGCCAACCTTCCCCGTGCCTGGCCCCTGAGGCTTGGTGCCCGTGCCACCGCACGGCTCCCAGGGAGGAGCAGAGCTGCGGGGACAGGGACTGGGACAAACAGAGCTGTGGGGATGGGGATGGCGGCTGCAACAGGGTCCCTTGTTGGCGGGGGAGAAGGAGGGCTGGGGGGGAGGCAAAACAGCTCCGTGCAAGGCTGGCTCGCTGCCTGCCGCCCCCGTCCGTGCTGCGGCTCTTCCTGCACGGGGATGGACGTGACGGCGCGCCTGAGTGGTGCTGAGCACCGCCGAGGGGGCTGAGCGCTTGGGGAGGCAAGGGGTATCTGTGTCCCCCACCCCTGTGCCCAGGCTGTTGGGGGGGGTAAGGGCAGGTCCCCGGGTACGTGAGCAGCACGAGGGTGCAATTTGCACCTTGGGGACCCTCAGGGTGGGGATTTCTCCTGCGGCACCCCGGGGTGCGCCGGGCAGGTCGGGGCAGGGCGGAGGAGCCCGCGCGCTGCCCAAAGGCGTCGGGGAGCAGCTGGGGCCTCGACGGCTGCTCGGCTTTGTTGGGTAGGGCCAGCGCCGCGTGGCATCGCCGGTGACATCCCCACAATGTGGCCGGGGGGGGACCGACACCGAGCCAGTGCTGAGGGGTGCACAGCATCACGGCAGGGCGGTGCCCAGCGCCAAACCTTTGTGGGGTTCGGGTACCAGAGCGTTTTGGAGGGTTTGGATGCCCCAAATTAGCACCAGCAAGAGCCTGAGCTCCCCTGGGGAGGGAAGGCGGAGGGATGGGGATGCAGGGGGTACCCAGGGGCATCCTGCTGCCGGGTCCCAGCTTGCAGCGGGCGCGCGGCCGGGCTCGCCATCCGTCACGTCGGCCCCGGGCAGGCATCCCCCGCGGCCGCGCCGCACCGTGCCAGCTTGGCCAGCGCCCAGCGCCCTGCGCCGCCGCCAAGGCCTGGCGCTTCCCAAGTCCTGGAGAGGAGCTGGGAAAGGATCCCGCTGCCCAGGTGCAGGGACCACGGGCCAGGCCGTGCCAAGGATTGATTTCTCGGTTAACTCGCCGCTGCTTTAAAAGCACATTAATCCTGCCGTCACCTGCCAGCAGCCATCCATAATCAGCATTTTGGGCAAAATCCCCAGCTTCAGGCTGCTTTATGCTGGGCATTCCCCTCCCAGCCACCTTGTCCTGGCCAAGATGCCAGGAGGGGCCGGGCAGCGCTGCCTGGCACGGGAGCGCCAGGATCCGGCCCTCCTGCTGACCCCTCTTCCCCAGCTGCCTTTCAGGCCCCAGGAGTTTGTCCGAGTTCGTGGACTTTTTTTTTTTTTTTTTTTTTTTTTTTTGCAAAAAGGGTTTTTATTGTGTTTCTTAAGACATTTTTGTTCTCCTTGCAAAGGGCCCCTGCATTCCCTTCGCGGAGAAAACGGTATTTGACCGGCCGTTGTCCAAAAAAAACCCCCAACATGTTTCTGATCACTAAAACCCAAGAAATATTTTTACTTTCAAAGGGAAAAAAAAAAAAAAAAAGAGAGAGAGAGAGAGAGAGAGGGAGAGAGAGAAATGTTGATTTTCCACCCAGACGTTTCCCCTTTCCCCGAAACGAGAGGCGCCGCTCCCCGCTCGCTCCCTCGGCGATGCCCCCGCGCCGGCGGCTCCCACCTTGCGGCAGCGCGGCGGCTGCCGGGGAGGATGGAGAGCGCTGGTGCTGTGCCAGCTCCCCCGGGAGCCACCCGGCACAGCCGGGCGCTGCGTCCCACGGCTGCACGGCTGGAGCCGGGATCTGCCTTTCCTTCTTCCCCCCCCCCCAATCCTGCAGTCCCCTGGTTGCTGCCCTGCGACTCGGGAAAGTGAGACAGCGAGAGCCGTAACATGAGCCGCGCCGCGCTGCGAAATCTCCTTTAGTAACCTGTGCGCCAGGACAGGCGAGCGGCGCGGGGTGAATACAAATGAAGCCGCGCCGAGGAGAAAAGTGCAGAGTAAAGGGTTTTGGATGGAAATGGCATCGCAGGAGAAAGAGAAGCCGAGCGCGCGCGGATGCCGGAGCGTGTGCGTGCCCGCCGGCACGCGTGGGCATGCGAGGGTGCGCGCATGGGTGCGCACGTGTGGCACAGGGGGTGCAGCGGGGTGACCGTCACCCTGCAGCGGGGTCGGCGTGGCCGAGGGGAACCGCTCCTCTTCCTCCCCGAAACACACGCTGCGGATCAAAGGCTCTGGAGGGAGGAGAGACGGGGCCTGTGCGAGCAGAGCCCCTGGCTGCACGCCACCCCACCTTCCCGCTCCTCTCCCTGGAGAGTTTGTTAAACAAATTTCTCTAATTGCACAAGCCGAGGAGTTTGTCGTCGGAAAGAAAAAAAAAAAAAAAAAAAAAAAAGCTGGGGAAATTCCCCTCCGCTCGGCCACCCCTTCCCCGGCCCTGCGGCTGCAGATGCTTCGCAGGCATGCAGCACGTTTCTGCTCCGCGGGGAGGCTCCGACCCCGCTGCCGGGGTGTCCTCAGGTCACCCGGGGCTGCGCGGGGACGGCCCCCGCTCATCAGCTGCAGCACGGGCTGGGAGCCTGGGCCCTCGGCACCCAGCACCCCGCTGCCCCCCGGCTGCGGCCATCGCTTCGCGGAGCTCCCCCAGTGCACAGGGGGCTTCTGCGAGCTGCCCATGTGCAGCCTTTGAAATCGAAACCCGGCGGTGGAGCGAGCGTGTCAAGGGATAAAAGCTTCGGCTCTGCGACGGCTTTAATCTCTTTACCAGGTCTGGGCTCTGCCGGCGGCCGGACCAATAAGGGAAGGTGCGGGGCCGGGCACTGCCGGGCTCCCGGTTAGGTCATTGCTATAGATAGCCTGCAGCACCCTACATGTGCAGGATCCGAGCGTCGCCTCGGCCAGCTCCGCCAGCAGCCCTGCAGGGCTCCCCGAAATGAGCAGAGCCCCGGGGAACGCATCGGGCACCGCGCTGGTGCTGCCGGGGATCCTGCGCCCATGGGCGTGCGCAGCCCTGCTGCAGGGTCCTGCACCCCTGGGTTCCTGGGGCCACTTTTCCTTTTGTTTCGTACCATGTTTCCTTATGCAGATACTCTCGAGCAAAAGCCACGCTGGGGGCTGCGGCAGACATCCCTGCAGCAGGGTGCTGAGGGCACCCATGGGTGCTGTGCAAAACCCCGCTGCCCCGCGCGCCAGGAACGGGTGCAGGCAGGCTTGGTTGTAGGATGGGGCCACGCATCCCCCTCCACCCAGCTCCTCTGGGAGCACAAAGCTGGGGCTTTGGCCCCCGCAACCCCACAGCCCCGTGCGTGGCCCCGCTCCCCACGGCAGGTGCTGGCACCGACGGCCCCGGGTGCCCCGCGGGTGCCTGGAGCCACACGGGGCGGCGCGCCGGAGTGCCGGGGTGGCTGGGGAAGGCGTTGTCGATGCGGGCACTAAAAATAGAGTCATACTGGGATCTTAATGGGACTTTGTGGGAAACCTGGAAACATTTTCTCATCCCTGTAAATGAGTCCAGATGCATTAGCGATGACTGCATCGCATCCTGAGGTACCGCCGGAGGAAACCGGGACGCACTCACGAGCCTCCTCGCCTTGCGGTGGTGAATTGGGCAGGCAGGGAACTCGCCGGCGGCACCGCCGTGGCCTCGCCGTGTCCTGCTCGGGGTCGGTGCAGGGGCTGGGTGCTGCGGGAAGCCCAGCGCCAGCAGGATGGGTGCGCTGCCTTCCCCGGGGCTTCTGCACCACACGGCGCTGAGTGCCCAGCACGTGGGCGCACACGTGCGGCGGGGAGCGTGCAAGCTTGCACGCCTGCCTGTGCTGGTAGCGGCTGTGCGACGACGTGCCCCCTCACCTTGGGGTTCCCAAAGCCCCCGCGTGGGGTGGGCAAGGTGACACGTGGGGACGCCAGCCCGTGTCGCTCCAGTCCCAGGGTGCTTGGAGGCACCGCGCTGCTGCGGCTGGCAGCACTGCTCCCTGCGGACACCCGACATGCCCCGTGCCGCAGGACCCGGCCCACGTGGGGTTTCCATCCGTTCCCCTTGGGCACTGGACCTGGTGGCGGGGACCTTGGCTCCCGAAGTGCCCGGCCCCGCTCGGGGACCTTGGACTCCTGCGAGCGATGGCTCCCGGCGGCCTTGCTGGGCTCGGGGCCAGGCTGGGCAGGTGGCCCAGGGCCGGTGGCTCGTGGGCTCCACGTCACGAGGCCGGCTGGCACTGCCGGCTCGGCGGTGTGGCAGTGTCACTTAGTGGTGACAGCGGTGTCCCGGGAGGCAAGGACCCGTCGGTGCCAGGGATGTGCCTGGCTGTGCTTGCCGTGCTGAGCTGACCGCCCTCGGGCCACGCCGTCCCTTCGGGGATCCTCTCAGTGTCCGTGGGAGAGCCGTGCCCCCACCTCGGTGCCTCAGTTTCCCAACCTCCACAGGCAGCGTCTGCCTTGCGAGGCAAACTCTTGTGCCCCAAACACCGTGGCAGCCCTGTCCCCAGGCTGCTGGCCAGCGTCCCCAGCCCGCAGGATGACATGCAGGAGCTGAAGCTGAGCACGGCCAGATGGGACGCAGGCAATGGGGGGGGCACGGGGGGGCCGTGAACTCTTCACCGCGGCCAAATCCTCCTGCGAGGTCGCCGGCTGCGCTGCGAAAGGCCGGGGTTATTTTTAAACAGTGACTTGCTGCCAGCCCACGGGGCTGGATTTGCAGGGGGGTGGGACAACACAATGCCACCATCCCAGCCATGGGCACCCTGGGGGGGGGGGGCCCGGTGCTGGGCTGGGTCGGCAGTAGCCACGGGGGCAGTTTTGGGGTGCCGTGCGCCTGTCTGTGCGGCTTCTGCGCTCCCGTTGCGTGGGTTGTGCTGCCCAATTCAGGGGTCCCGGACCCTCTGGTGACCCCCCCTGCACTGCAGGCACCCCCCAGGTGGGAGTTGCCCCCCCCAAGCCCCCTTTGCACCCCCCCACCTTTAATGGTGCCAGAGGGCAGAGGAATTAATCCCCCTTGGAAAGGCCAGGACGGAGCAAGCAGGGCTAAAAATACGTCAGGAGGGAAATAAAACCTCCTGCGTCAGGGGCTAAAGCCGGGCTCAGAGCCCTGGGCTCGACCTGTGCTGCCCGGGGGGGGCACAGGGGATGCTGGGGGGGCTGGCACAGCTCCCTCACCCCAACACGTGTTCCCCTGCACCACGCTGCCAGCCCCGGGGCCTCTCCTCTGCCTCAGTTTCCCTCTGCGCAGGCGGCGGTGCCAGCTCAGGCTTCGAGCTGCCACCATCCTGGTGACACATCCCAGGTGCCACCAGGGGAATTGGGGTGGAGGGGGGGCTCCAGCACTGTCCCGGCTGACGCAGGGCCGGGCGGAGGAGCTGGCAGGGCCGGGGCTTGCTGGCAACCTTTTTTTTTTCCAGTTCCATAAAACATTTCCCTTCCTCGCAGCCCCAGGGGGGGTCGGCCGGGAAGCCACGTGGCTCCAGCACTGCCGGCTGCGGGGCACCTCTTGGGGCTGGGGGACATCTTCTTGACCCTTTCCCCCTACCCAGTGCTGCTTCCCGGGCCCCTGCGGGCACCGTGCCTCAGTTTCCCCATTCCCGTCCTTGGGGGCAGGCTGGGTCGCCCCGGGGAGGCGGCTGAGCCGTCGGCTCCTGCACCCCGAGGGGAACGGGGGCACCTGGGGAAACGGCAGCGCGGGGCGAGCTGAGCACGTCGGCACGTCCGCAGGGAGGCAGCGAGCGGCCTCAGGTGCCCCCCCACCGCATTCCCCTCCCCAGCTCCCTCCTGGCTCCGTCCCCGGGGCACCCTTGCCCCATCCCTGCACCCTGCACCCTGCTCTTCCCTGCTCGGGGAGGACTGAGCGAGGTTGGGGTGGTGCCGGCGGCGAGGGCGCACGCGGGGAGACTGGAGGCAGGGTGGGGCTGGGGGCGCACGCTGCACCCACGGGTGCCCCTCACCCCCAGGATGAAGGGCTGATGGGGAGGGAGCTCAAAACCCCCACCAGCCCCTCCGTCCTGGGGAGACCCCCCCCAAAGCCTCAGCCCACCTGGGCCTCCCTCGGCTTCCCCGCGGTGCTGCCTCCCCGGGGAGGGCTGCGCAAGCTGGCGCCGGCCCAGGCAGCGCTGGCACCTGAGCCCCGGGCTGCAAAGAGAGCTGCTTTTCTTCCTGCTGTTTTCCAAAGCAACTGGCAAGTTCGCTGCCTGCCGCGGCCTCCCGTGACCCGGGGAAGCCGCCTCGGCGAGCTCCCGGCTGCCGCTCGCAGCCCCGCGCCACCTGCGCCGGCATCGCCTCCCGCCCCGGCACGTAGGCGCGGGCGGGCACCGGCACCGCTCGGGGGCTGCCGCAGCCTGGGGGGGCCAGGAGGGGGGTGGCAGGGCTGGGGTGTGCAGGGTTCAAAGGAGGTGCCGGGGTGTTCTGGGGTGGTGGCGGGGTGTTTTGGGGCGCTGGCGGTGGCGCGCAAAGGGCTGGGGCGCGCGCTGGGTGCGGTAGTTATCCAGGCTGCAGCATCCCGGGCTGATCCTGCCAGGCGCTGAGCACCGAGGTGGTTACTGAAGGGGGAGAGCCTCTCTCTGCCCGTGTACCCATTGTGGCTGAGCCTCTTTCTGCATCCATCCCACCCTCCGAACGGGGTGGCCGCGGCCAGACCCCGCTTTGGGTACGGTCCAGCCCTTGAGCCCCGACGTTTCCAGCTGTGGGGAGAAAGGCAGCGGGGCTCTGTGATGGGGAGCTGCTGGGAGGTGGCACCGTGCCCTGCCCGGGGCCCTGGCGTGGGCTGCGAGGGGTTTTGCAAGCATGGGGCTGGGTCGTCCCCACCCCGACTAAGGGGGAGCTGGGGACAGCGGGGCCGTCACAGCCTGTTCTGCCCCACAGCACCTCCATGGACGGTGCGCGCGGGGGTGGCGGCACAGCTCGTACCATCCCTGGGAGCGTTGGCTGCCACCGTGCGCCCGTCCCCCACCTGGGGTGGCACCAAGGGGCTCGGAGGGGCACCCTGGGACTACACATGGAGGAGCTGGAGGGGGCTCGGACCACGTGTAGGACCTGCTGTGCACCCACTCGTGTTCCCTGCTGTCCCTTGTGGGGTCCCTGCAGGGTGCAGCAGTGCAGGGACATCCCTCCTCCATCCCGGCTTGGTCTGTGCTCCCCAGGAGGGTGCCCATCCCCGCAGCCCCCACGGGTGAGACAGGGCTGATTTCGGGGTGCACCCCAAGGTACCACGGTGTGGACCCCCCATCTGGGCCATTTCGGGGTCCACACCACAGGGACAGGGATGGCCAAGGGGTGGGGACAGCGCGTCCAATCCCTTCTCCCCCACTGGCCCCGCTCGGTGAATGCTTCCAACCTTTGTCTCTAGCCCCTGTTTGTTTTTTTATGGCATGTTTGGGTGGCGTTCCTTCATGTGGCAGCGGGGCCGCACGCTCAGAGCTGTGTTGCCTGGCGTGCCTCAGTTTCCCTCCCGGCCACGCACCTGCGCCGGCAGCGCCGCGAGGCCTCGCCAGGACGTGCAGAGCCGGCCGGGAAGCTCGGCCACACCGTGCCGGAGAGCAGCAAAAATTATGAATAAGCTCTTGTTAATAAATACTTTATGATGAATCCAAATAGATTTCCTCCTCTGGAGCAATTATTGTAAAATGGGCTCTAATATGTTGCAGGGACGGCCCCGAGAAAGGTTGGGTGCATTTCAGGGACTAAGTGCCTTCCTTCAATACCCTCTAATGAGCACTTTGAAATCATTTGCATCTGTCTCGGCAACAGGTCTCATTACCAGGTTAACTTATTACCGAGAGCCGTTTCTGCGAACAGTTAATAAGCGGCTACCGGAGGCTCTGCGCGTACGAGCGGGGGCTGCGGGAGCGCACACCGCCCGCGCCCACGGCGTCCGCGTGCCGGGGAGCGGGGAAACCGAGCCCGACAGCGGGGAGCATCTCCTGGTCTGCGCCGGGGATTTGCATAGAAGTCAGGCTCGGGATTTTCGGGGTGAGGGGAGAGCGTGGTGCATCCCCCCGGCTCGTCCCGAGCGCGGCGGGTCCCCGCGGGGCAGGCGGGCACGGCGCGGAGCACCCAGCGTGCCAGCCCCTGCCCGGGCTCGTCCGGCCCCGGGGATCGGGAGCTGGCAGGAGCGGAGACCGTCGGAGCCGGCAGCATTTTTGAGGTGTGTGGTTGGCTGGCGGAGAGGCTGAGCATCCTTTAATAAAATAAACGCTGTGTGGTCTCCGCAGGGCCGAGATGCCGCGAGGGCGCCCCGCACCTCTCCGCACCCGCGGCGCGATCGGCTTCCCGCTGCCCCCAGGGCTGGGGGTCACACCGGTGGGGAGCAAAACCCACGGCTGAGGTGACCGTCCGTCCCGTCCCGTCCGTCCCGTCCCATCCCATCCCGTTCCCCTCCTCCTCCCCCATGAAAACTGCTCGGGAATTTCCTGAGGAAACGTTTTTTCATTGGAAAATTCAGGCTGCCTCGCAGAGCCCGACCTGTTTGGACAAGGCGCTCATGCAAAGGAGCCTTGGAGGCTCGGCCAGCCCGTGCCACGGAGCCCGATGCCGCAGTGCCCGGTGCTGCAGTGCCCCATGCCAGGGTGCCCGATGCCACGGTGCCCGTGCCGCGATGCTTGGCGTGCAGCGGAGGAATTGCCCACCCTGGCTGTGGGCAGGAGGGGCTGCTCACCCCTGTGCCATCCCCGGCAGGTCCCCTTCTGTCCCCAGGTGGAAGGCACCCACCACGGCCACGCAGCCGGGGTGCAGAGCCACGAGGACAGGCAGGAGCATGGGAAGAGGCAGCGCCCCGGCTGTGCCCCCCCAGGCTGCGGGAGCTGATCCCAGCACGGCGTGCCCAGCGCCTCGCAGAGCATCCGTTTGTCCTTCCCCTCCCTGCCCCACGGCAGGACGGACACTGGGACGGAGACGGGGTTAGCCCGTGCCTCAGTTTCCCCTCCCAGCCCGACCTCCCCCAGCCCAGAAGGGCAGCACGGAGGGGGCCGGGTGCCAGCAGCACCCCGACATGGGCGGCTCCACCCCGGGTCGCGGGGCTTTACAAGCCCGGGCTGGAAGGGGCCCAAGAACAGGCTCTGCTGCCAGATTCCCGGCCGGAAATGCCCCGAGAACAGCCTTGTCTGTGGTATTGCAGCATGTCTCTGCTTCCCAGCCCAGCAAATGAAAAACAACAGGAGGAAAAGTTAACCAGCCCTTTGCCGGCGCTGCGCCGTGCTGCGGGTGCCGGGGATGGGTGGGTTTGGGGGGGGGGTGGCACGGGTGCTTTTTTCGGGGGGTGCTGCACCGTGATGGAGAGCGTTATGGGGCTGGCAGCGCTGGGGACAAGCAGGCAGAAAGCGCTTCCCTGCCACCACGTCCCATGGCAAAGCTTGGGGTGGACCCGACCGGCATCACCCGGGGTGGGGGACACCCATGCGCGGTGCCTGTGGGCACGGGGACAGTCCCCAGCCCTGCTGATGTCCCCTGGGCTGGGGGATGAGCGGGAGCAGCGGGGACCTAGGACACCACAGCTGCAACTGTGATGTCCCCGAGCCGTCCCCTGCCACCTCCATGCCCAGCTTTGGGGCCGTGGCTCCCTGCTGGGCAGGCAGCGAGCCCCCTCCGGCTGTCCCCGTGCCCCCGGCTGGCCTCGCCTGGCCCCACTAAAGCGGCTTAGTGCGGTGCCGCATCTCCGCGCGGGATAAGCCGGGCGGGAGGGAAAGTTGGCCAGGGGCTGATCGGCTTTGGGTTCGGCTCCCGGCTCGCCGTAATCCTGCTGCGGTGCCCGCGGGGGTGAAGGGGGGGCCCCACCACAGCTCCGGGGGCCCCAAGGGCAGTGGGGTGGCCGCTCATCCCGTGGCTTCATGGCGAGGGCGAGCAGCACCCAAGGCGCTGCCTCCACGGTCCCTGTGCGGTGTCCCCAGGGTGTCACTGCCCACCGCGAGGGGACAGCGGCTCGGTGCCCTCCGGCCGGCCCTGCCACCGGCTGCCCGGGGAGGGTGGCGGGGCCGGGGTCTGGCAGCAATTTGTAGGGCTCGCCCGAATAACCGGCCACCAAGGAAGATCAGCCGCCCACCGCCCCAGCCAAGTATTGTTTTTGGAACTCGCTGCTTCTTTTTTCGGCTCCTGTCTTACTTTTCTTTGACCTTCTTCCCTGATTTAAGACACATGCCCAGCCCTTGCCCAGCTGCACCGAATTAGCAGCTGCTGCTGGGGAGGGAACCAGACCCTGCGGCCGTGTGGGGCTGTGGACGCCCCAGGAGCAGCCGGCAGGGACGGCTCCGTGGGCAGGATGAGTCCCCTGAGCAGGGATGGATCCCATGGGCAGGGATGGATCCCATGGGCAGGATGAGATCCCATGGGCAGGATGGATCCCCGGGGTTGGGGTGGGTCCCTGCAGGCAGGGTGGGTCCACGTGGCAGAGCTATCCCCCAGCAAGGACGGGTCCCCGTGGTCAGGATGTGTCCCCCAGCAAGGATGGGTCCTTCTGGGCTGTGAGGGGACACCCGCCGGGGTCACAGCTCCGGCGACGCTGCTGGGGTCAGTGGGGGATAAAACGGGTCTGGAGTGGGGGCCTTCAGCTTCCAGGCGGTGCTGTGCTGGGAAATTTTGGGGTCTGTGCTTGAGGGAACTTCTGGGGATTGGTGGAGCCGTGCTGGTCGTTACTGGGATCTGTGCAAGGGGACCAGCAGGGTCTGGGATCCAGGGGGGGACATCAGGGGCTGTGCTGGGGGCTGTGAGCGGGGTCTGTGCGGGGCTGCTTTGGGGCTGTGCTGGGGCTGGGGCCGGGTGGGAGCCCCAGCAGGGACGGTTGGTGCCGGGAGGGGACAGCGGGGTCACCTGGGGACAGGGCTGCTTTGGCACGGCACCGCTGTCCGCAGCCTGCAGCGGGGGCTCCGTCCTTGCACCGATCCTGCCCAGGCGTGGGTCCCTCTCCCTGCAGCCCCCCCGGCCGTGTTCCCAACCCCCCAGCCCAGGCTTGGGGCTGCGGCGTGGTGCTGGGCTCCGTCCCGCAGTGAGGGGCCCCGCGGGCCAAACCCTGCCCTCGGGGACGCGCGTTGTTGCTTCCGCCCCGGCTGTGCACCACGGGGCTGCTTCGCCCTCGCCCTGCCCTCAGCTGTGCCGCCACGATCCGGCTGGGGGAGGGAGTGAGAAAACGAGGGAAAAAAAAGGCTTTTGGAAGGCTTGGAGCTATGGTGGCGGGCAGGCGGAGGCCAGTTTGCACCCTCCCTGAAGCCAACCCCACTTCTCGCAGCCCTCTCCATGCCCGCGCCCGCTTGCTCCGTGCCAGGTCCCCTCACGGCACCCGCAGGGCCGGATCCTGCCCGGGGCTGCTCTTTGGGGCACGGGGCCGTTTTCCCAACGCAAACCCTCCTCACCCCAACCACCCCGAGGCAGCGGGGAGCCTGGCCACGTTGATTTTCCAGCGCCGAGCCCCGCCGGGAGGGCTCCCGACACCTCGCTGTGCCCCGTGCGTGTGTCCCCCCCGTCCCCCCCCCTTCCCCAGCCCCAGCCAGGAAGCACGGATTTTTTCCGAACTGGGAAAATCGGATGCGGGAAGGAGGGGCCGGGGAGATGGATGCACTTTCCTTGTTTTCTTTCGGGGACGGCCTCATCCAGCAGCCAAGTGGAAAAAGACAGTCAGAGCACGCATTGCTCACTGGGCCGCCCGCCAGCAGCCGGGCTGGCCAGAACTGGGGCAAACTGGGGGGAGTTTCCTCGGTCCGGAGGGAGCGGGGAGCACCGTGGCACCCGCGGCCCGTGCGGCGCCCGCCTCGGGTGCCACCCCGGGGTGCTGGGGACCCGACCCGGGTGGCTGGGGCGGCTGCTGGGCACCCGGCGCGGCTGGGTGCGATGTCAGGCGGGATTTCTGCGCCTGTCGGGAACGGATCCCGGCGCGCGTGGGTGGGAAGGGGAGAGGGCTCGGATCCTGCCGACACAGCAAGCCTGACGTCAGCGCCTGCCCCTCCGCGGCCCCGGCGGCTCCGTCGCGCCCCGGCCGCGTTTGGTGGCCTGGCGAGATTTATGGGTGCTGCCAGGGGATGCGGGAGCGATGTCCCGTGTCCCCCTCTGCATCCCGGTTGCAAGGGGCTGGGGGGTCCCGGCCCCAGCGGGCGGGCGCCGCTTCCCTGCCTCCTGGCCGCTGCTCCGACGGGGACGTGGCCCGGCGGGGATGTCCCCAGTGGGTCCCCGCGGGTGGCCGGGGGTGGGTTTGGGGACATGGGATGGGGGGACGTGGGCTGTGCCGGGGGTGACGGCCTGTCCCTGTGCTCCCGCAGGATGAGTTCCACCCCTTCATCGAGGCGCTGCTCCCCCACGTCCGGGCCTTCGCCTACACCTGGTTCAACCTGCAGGCCCGCAAGCGCAAGTACTTCAAGAAGCACGAGAAGAGGATGACGAAGGACGAGGAGAGGGCGGTGAAGGACGAGCTGCTGAGCGAGAAGCCCGAGGTCAAGCAGAAGTGGGCCTCGCGCCTCCTGGCCAAGCTGCGCAAGGACATCCGGCCCGAGTGCCGCGAGGACTTCGTGCTCTCCATCACGGGCAAGAAGCCCTCGTGCTGCGTCCTCTCCAACCCCGATCAGAAGGGCAAGATGCGCCGCATCGACTGCCTGCGGCAGGCGGACAAGGTGTGGCGGCTCGACCTCGTCATGGTCATCCTCTTCAAAGGGATCCCGCTGGAGAGCACGGACGGCGAGCGCCTGGTCAAGTCGGGCCAGTGCACCAACCCCATCCTCTGCGTCCAGCCCCACCACATCAGCGTCTCCGTCAAGGAGCTCGACCTCTACCTGGCCTACTTCGTCCGCGAGAGAGGTAAGCGCTGCCTGGGTGGCTCTCGGGGAGGGGATGGGGCCGGGATCTGTCCTGCTGCAGCCGTGCCCCCCCGGGGGATTTGCTTCTCCTTCCCACCTCGAGACGCAGGTCGGGGAAGCCACCCTGGGGACCAATGTCACCTCCCCAGCCCCATGGAGAGGAGCCCAGTGCTCAGCACAGCGCTGTGAATCCCGTCCCACGTGGGTGCCCCCGCGTCTGCCCTCTCACCCCACCTGGCACCGATCCTGGTTCCCGGGGAGGGGCATATTAGGGGGGGTATGAGCGGTCCCCGAGGCTGCTGATGGTGCTGGGGACGCAGGGCAGCAGGCGGCTGATGTGTGCCAGGAGAGGACAGCCTGTCCCCAGCGTGTCCCCGGGGATGCTGGCAGCCGTCCAGCAGCCGTTCGCTGTGGCCACGTTCACAAACAGAATGGGGAAACTGAGGCACGGTGGGCGAGGTAGACAAAGCATGGCCACGAATAGGTCCCGAAGCCATCGTCCCCGCATGGCAGGAAGACAAAGCCCGGAGCTCGAGGCAGCTCCTGCTTTACCCGGGCAGCTTCGCTGGCTCTGGATGGTGCCGTGCTGGTGCGCGCAGCTCTGGGGCCCCACGAGGAAGGGACCTTTGTGGCTGTGTGCTCAGCTTGGGCTGAGAAAAGGTCTCACGGCTGGGTCCCCCCCTGCTCCCCGATGTCCCCGCTGCTCCCCGATGTCCCCCTGCGCCCAACCACAGCCGATGCAGCGGGGGGAGCGCAGGGCGGCTGCTCCCCTCCCGGTGCTGGCGGCAGCCCAAGGACGGATCGTGGCACCGAGGGGGGCTCTCGGGGCTGTAATCCCAACAAAGGGGGGTTGAAAAAATCACATCAGGAGCCATAAATCACAGCGGGCACGGGTGGATGTGCTGGGTGTCGGCCAGGTCCCCCGGAAGCCACCGTAGTCTGCCAGACTCCCCGTGCCCCCCCCCCCCGCACACCCTCAGGGGGTGGGCCGGGTGCTGGAGGGATTCAGGTTTTGGGGTCACAAAACCCTCGTGGCTTTGGGGACAGGCAGGTCGCAACGCCCAGCGGCATCATCCCATGGCGAGCCTGGGGATTGCTCCCCAGAACCAGCACCCTGCGTTGTCCCGCGCTTTGGTGGCCTCTCCGGGGTGCCCCCCACCCATGGGACATCACCAAGCACCCATGGGTGTCCAGTGGGTTGGGGAGAGCCGGGCACACCTTGCACCGTGCCCGCCGGGGCTGGATCCTGCCCCAGGGCTGCTGCGTGCACGTGTGTGCTTGCACGTGTGCTTGCACGTGTGAGTGCACGTGTGCGTGCACGTTGTGCCAGCGCCTCCCGCCCGCGCGCTCGAGGGCAGGATGGGACCCAGCAGGCGCGGCCGTTCCCCACTGGGTGCACTGGGGACGACGGGCGCTGTGCTGGGTGCAGAGCCATGGGTGCTGCTTGGGGTGGGGGGCAGGATGTGGCATCGGGTGCCGGGCAGCGTATAGGGGCATTGGGTGCTTGGCCCTGCTGGGCTGAACTGGGGCAGGGCACTGGGCTTAACTGGGGTGCTGCTTGCCATGCTGGGGGCACCCTGCACCCTGTACCGGGCTGAACTGGGAGCCTCCCCGGATGGACTGGGAGCCCTGCAGTGGCTGTGCTGCCGGCAGGGACGAGGACCCCGATGACGGCTGCGGTGCCAGCACCGGGGACCCCGCAGTGTGGGTGCCAGGGGGGTTCCCCAGTGGCCCCACAGCCGCGGGTGTCCCCAGGGGAGGCGGCCGCCCCCCTGCCACCCCCCCCCCCCGCCCGCGACCTTGACCCTGGTGTCTGGGTCCCCAGCAGCCGCAGTCACCTGATGTCTAATTGGGAACACGGGCGGCTGTAAATACTCTCTGATAAGGCCTGGCAGCCGCTCACTTTCCCTGTTAAGGTCGCTCCGCGCCCCGGTTAAGGGGGACCAGGGGACAGCTGGCAGCGGGGGGGGGGTTGGGGAGGGACCCCGGGGTGCTGCTGGGTGCTGGGCGCTCAGCATCGCCCGGCCCCGTTGCACACAGAGTGCTTTGTGCAAGGAGGGGTTAGCCGGCCGGTGGGGAAACTGAGGCAGGGACGGACATGGGGGGACCCCGTGCTGGGGAGAAATGCGCTGTCCTGGTGCGAGAGCAGCGGGGGGGGGGCTGGGGGTCCTCGTGGCCTCGCACACTGGCTGGGTCCATCCTGCATGCTGCTGCACGCTCAGTGCTGCACCCAGCAGCACCCAGCAGCACCCAGCAGCACCCATGTGCGCACTCCTGCGTTTTCCCCGCTTGCTCCCTCACGCTCACTGCCCCCTTCGCACACTTCGCCCCCGCTTTGCTCATCTCAGCACCCCCAGCCCCAAACCCGGCCGGAGGCCAGCAGGAGGAGGAGGCTTTGGGGGGGGCCGCCCCTCACCCCTGGGGGGCTCCAGCGCCTGGCTCCGGCCGCCCGCAGCCCCCCGGCATCGGCCGCAGCGCGTGGGCTCAGCCGCCCGCCCGCGCCCGGCTCCTTTCGCTGCTGTCAGCAGAATTTCCCAGCCGCTGCTCTGGCAACGCGAGGGAGGGGGGGCGGCGGAGGAGGCCCCCCCCCTGGCCGGGCCTCCCTGCTAGGAGAGGCTGGGGAGGGCTGAGCTGCCCCCCCCGCAATGATGCCGAGGGCCGGGGCGTGCTGGGGACCCTGCTGCGGTGCCCCCGTGTGCTTGGTGCAGGTGGGGAAACTGAGGCACGGGTGAGGCTGGGGAGGGCAGGGTCTGTCCCCCACCCCTCACAGCCCCGCTTCAGACCCATGGTGTGCTGGGTGCTGCCTGCAGGGCTGGGCGCAGGATGGGTGCTGGGTGGGTGCAGCGCTGCAGCCAGGGCTGGGAGCAATGTGGGTGCAGAGCTGGGTGCAGGCGGGGTGCAGGGTGCGTGCAGGGCATTTGTAGGGTGGTTGCAATGCTGGGTGCAGGATGGGTGCAGGATGGGTGCAGGGTCAGGAGCGGGGCTGGCTGCAGTGCAGGGTGCAGGATGGGTGCAGGACGGGTGCAGGGTGTTTGCAGGCTGGGTGCAGGCGGTGTGCACGGCCAGGAGCAGAGCTGGCTGCAGTGCAGGGTGCAGGATGGGTGCAGGATGGGTGCAGGATGGGTGCAGGACTGGTTGCAGTGCAGGACGGGTGCAGGACGGGTGCAGGACGGTTGCAGGATGGGTGCAGGATGGTTGCAGGCTGCTCCAGGCTGGCTGCAGGCTGGGTGCAGGCTGGGTGCAGGGCTGGGCTCTGCACACCGCAGTGGGGGAGGGGTTGGCGCTGCAGCCCAGAGCTGGGTGTGCAACGGGGGGGGGGGGGGAGAACGGGGAGGGGGGGGGGGGAAGCTCGGAGGTCGCTGGTGAAAGTCAAAAGCATTGCAGTAAAATGGTAATCAATCTCCCCAGTCGATTGTGCCAGGACCTTCGAAGCATTACGGAGAGATTCCTCCCAACTGCTCCCTACGGCAGCAGCGTGCGGGGGGGGGGCCGTGCTGCAGCCCTGCAGCCCCAGCTCCGTGGCCCCCACCCCTGCGCCCCCCCACCCCTGCACCGCCAGGCACGGGGAGCACGGGGAGCCAGGAGGACGGGGCCCCTTGCACCCTTTTGGGGTGCTCCGGGATGGGGGGGACCTCGCAGCGATGCCCCCAGCAGGCTGGGGGGGTGCAGGGGGGGGGCCTGGGCTCTGCCCTGCCGCGAGCTTCCCCCAGCAGTGCCCTTTGGCTGAGCCCAGCGGGGCGAGCAGATGGGCGCCGGGGTGCGGGAGGGGGGGGGTCAGGCAGCGAGCCCTGGAGGGGGGGCACCGCGCTCCCCCTGGCACGCCGCAGCGGCCCCCCCAGGCCTGGCAGCCGCTTATCTCCCCTCCCCAGCCCGGCGAGAGGCAGATGGCACCAATCTGCCGGGGGAACCCGTGCCAGGGCGCCCGGCCCGAGCGCGCCCGCTGCCCGCTGCCCGTGCCAGGCCGGCGGTGCCAAGCGGCCGTGCAGCTCCCCCCCGGTTGGAGGAGCAGGCATTACCCCCCTCCCGAGCAAAAATATCCATGGGGAGGCTGTCGGGGTGCGCAATATTTGGGGTCTGCCCTTCGCAGACACACACGGGGTGCTGGCGGGCAGGTGGGCCCTGATAACCGCCCCCAGCAGCCAGATAAACACACGCTCCCCCCCTTAGCACCCCCCCACACATACCAGGTATCGCTCCCCTCGCAGCCAAACCGCCCGGGGAGCCGGGGCTGAGGTCCTGGAGATAGGCAGAGCCCCGAGGCTGGGAGGGGAGACGCCCCCCCACCCCCAAACACAAAGCGCACAATGTTAGTAGCCATCAGAGAATCTGCAGGCTGCGGGAGCTGTGTGTTGGAAAGGGGATGGCGGCGGTGTGAGGGGCACACGGGGGGGTGCTGGTCGCAGGGTTCCTGTCCCCTGCACCGTCACCCCCCCGGGGGTGTCCCCATGGCAAGGGCCACGCTCCCATCCCCTCTCCGCGCCGGTGCCCGCAGCGGTTTCGGCACGCGGAGCTCCCAGCTCGACGCGCCCTTGGGAGGTCAGGGTGTCCCCGGCACCCCACGGTGCCCAGCCCCGTGTCCCCAAGTCCCCAGGGGCAGGGGGCTCTGCCAGCACCCCCCTGGGCCAGAACAAGCCGCAGGCACAGCGTCACCACTGCCCTGAGCGGCCCCGTGCTCAGCGAGCGGAGCCCTCAGGACCTGGCACCGGGTGCGAGGGGAACGTCCCGGTCCTCGGGCATGGCGAGGGGACCGGGCTGCCGGCCGTGCCGCTGGTCCCCCGATGAATAAAAGATGAACGCCGTGCGTCTTGCCAGCACCTGCCGTCCCCCGCCTTCGCCACCCGCCGTCCCCCCGCGCTGGCAAGCGCCGTGCCCTCCCCGGGGCCGCAGTTGCCATCCTGGCCGGGCGCCCGGCTCCGTGCCGCGCTGGCGAGGGACAGCTGGGGTGGCAGATGCCAGCGGCTCTCCTGCCCCCGCCGGCGGCCGTGGGCACAAGGAAAGGGGGGGACAGACGCCACCGAGCCCCCGTGCCCGGCTGGCACCGGCAGCTGGGGCTGGGGTCCCCGCCAGCCGCAGGAGGGATAGTGCCACAATGCCCGGGGGGTGAGTGGGGGGTGTCACGGGGAGGTTGGGGGCACAGGCGTGTTGGGGGGCTGTGCTGGGGGGCTGTGCCATGCCATGGGGCTGTGCCGTGCTGGGGGGCTGTGCCGTGCCCCGGGGCAGGGGCTTGGGGCGCAGTGAGGCCCAGGACAGGTGAGGGTGCAGCGGGTCTGGCCGGGGGGGGACAGCAGGGGCAGTGCTGGGGGCCGGGCCAGGAACCCTCTGGTCCTCCCCGGTCATCGCCCTTCCCCTCCCTCCCTTGTTACCCTCTGTCCTGCCCTCTGCTCATTTCGCTTTTCTCTTTCCATATTTTATTCAATTTACTTTCCCTTTCTTCTCGTTCCTTCTTTTTCTTTTTCTTTTTCTTTTTCTTTTTCTTTTTCTTTTTCTTTTTCTTTTTCTTTTTCTTTTTCTTTTTCTTTTTCTTTTTCTTTTTTTTTCTTTTTTCTTTTTCTTTTTTTCTTTTTTCTTTTTCTTTTTATTTTTCTCTTCTTCTTCTTTTTTTTCTTTTTCTTTCTTTTTCTTTTTATTTTCCTTTTCTTCTTCTTCTTCTCCTTCTTCTCCTCCTCCTCCTCCTCCTCCTTTTTCTTTTTCTTTTTCTTTTTCTTTTTCTTTTTCTTTTTCTTTTTCTTTTTCTTTTTCTTTTTCTTTTTCTTTTTCTTTTTCTTTTTTCTTTTTTCTTTTTCTTTCTTTTTCTTTTTCTTTTTATTTTCTTCTTCTTCTTCTTCTTCTTCTTCTTCTTCTTCTTCTTCTTCTTCTTCTTCTTCTTTTTCTTTCCTTCTCCCTTTCCCTTTCCCTTTCCCTTTCCCTTTCCCTTTCCCTTTCCCTTTCCCTTTCCCTTTCCCTTTCCCTTTCCCTTTCCCTTTCCCTTTCCCTTTCCCTTTCCCTTCCCCTTCCCCTTCCCCTTCCCCTTCCCCTTCCCCTTCCCCTTTTTCCTTCCCCTTCCCCCTCTCCACCCCCACCCCCCTCCACCCCCCCATGCCTCTGGGTCCAGCCGCCAGCCCCACACCAGCTGACAGAGGGTGCACCCCGACCACCCCCCCAGTCTCGGGAGACCCCCCCACCCCACCCCACGTTGTTGCAGGGCAGGGGGACAGACAACGGTGCCGAGCCCCCCTCCGCTCACTCCCCCAACCCCGTCCCTTTGTCCGCTGCCATCTGTCCCCGCTCTCGCTGGCTGCGGCCCAGCCACGTCCCGGCTGCCCTCGGTGGGGGCCGGGTCCCCCCCGCGCCCCCCCTGCGCCGCCGCCGCCGTCTCCCCGCTCCCGCAGGGGTCGGCCGAGGACAGGAGCTCGCTCCCAGCGCGCTGGAGCTCGCAGGCGCCGGCCGCTTGCCCGGGCCAGCTGGCTGCAGCCGGCGAACGTGGCAGCGGGACGCGGCCCCGCCACCCCCAGCCCTTGGGGGGGGGGACAACTCCACTCGCTCCCCCCACAGCACGAGAAAATTGGGGCCCGGCACCCCTCTGCGAGGGGCTGGTGGTGGTGGGGAGCTCCCAGCTCGATGCTCGGGCTGAGACCCAGCAAACTCATCGCACCCCGGGGGCTGCAGGTGCTGGGGAGGCACCGGGGGGTGCTGGGGGGGGGGCTCTGGTGCCCCCAGCCCGCAGGGCTGAGCTGGGATTTAGTGCAGCACGTCGGGGGGGGCGTTGTGCAAAGGAGGTTACACAAGCGGGGCTGTGCTGGGGTTTATGTAAGGGGCGGCGGGATGGGGAGAAACGCTCAGAGCAGCGCAAACAGGGGGGTCGCTAGGATGGGGGGGGGTCCAAATCAGCTCCCCACAGCCCCATGGGGCTCAGGTTCCCGCAGGCGGCCCAGCTAGGCCGTTCACTCTGGGCCCTACTGACGGCCGCTGCGGTGGGTTCGGCCAGGCCCACCTTGGAGATGCCGGGGCCGCTCTGCCGCGGAGGGAGAGAGGGGGACGGGGATTAGCCCCCCAAGGGGAAACTGAGGCACGGAGCAGGAGCCTGCAGCACGGCTGCCCATCACCCAGCGGTCCCAAATCCCCCCCCTCCAGCCCTGAGCATCCCCCAGCATCCCCCAGCCTCCGCGCCTGCGCCCCGCGCCGCTGCCGGTAACACCGTGCCCTGTTACCGTAAGCGCTCGGGCACGGAGCCAGGGCTCTCCCGCAGCCCGCGCCAGGGCCTCAGCCCCAGGGGGGAGCCCGGCCGGCGGGGACCCCCCCTCGGGGACAGCCCCGTTTGGGGCCGCCAAGCCCGGGGGCTGCCGGGGGGGGGCCCGTTCCCAAGCGGCGGGGCCGTGGGCAGGGAGCCGCTGTGGGGCCGGGGGCACCCTGCCAGCGCGCGGGGCCGGGGCAGCCGTAATTCAATGGGTGGCACGGGGCCAGGCTGCCAGCGCGCCTGGGCAGCCCTCGCTGCCCCCCCCTCGCTGCGCCCCCCCCTCCCTGGGCACGCACTTTTCTATTTTTAAGAGGACGAGCTATCGACCTGTTTGGGCACCGAGATCTCGGCTCAGCGCGGCGGGGGGGGGGACACGCTGGCACTTAACCCCTTCCCCACAGCTCCCCACTGATGGGCAGGGGGTGCCCTGCGTGTCCCCGTCCCGTCCATGCTGCCCCCACATCGGCGACCCCCCCACGCCCCGAGGTGGGGGTGCGGGGTGGGAAAGCCCAGCCTGAAAAAAGGGGGTCCCAGCACCAACACCCAGAGGGGGTCACATAGCGGGGGGCACCTCCCCGGCGCAACCGAGCTCCGTGCGGGGTGCAGGCAGAGCAGCCCCAATGTTTGAGGGCGGGGGACCCCTCCCAGCCCCCCAGAACCCCTCCGGGGGGGGCCAAGCGTGGCGGCGGCGGCTCCTTCGCCATTTTAGCGAGCGTTGGCCGGAGGCAGGCAGCCGTCACATGGCGGTGAGAGCAGAGCTTGGCCGGCCGCTGCGCCGCGAGGAGGCAGCCAGAAATTGCTGGCACGCGCGCCCGGCCGCGCCACCGCGGCCCCCCGGCAGCTTGGGGGGGCCCCAATCCCCAAAGTGGGGTGCATTTGGGGGACCCCCACCCCCTCGTGGGGCAGCACCAGGGTGGTGGGCAGCGAGCGCAGGCATCCCAATGTGCTGACACTGGGTGATGCTGAGCGGGTGCAGGGTGCGGGGTGTGGGGGCAGCGGGGGGGTCTTGGGGTTTGGGGAGTCCCGGGGTACCCCCAGGGGGACAAACAAGGCTGGGATGGGGCGGCCTGGGGTGGGCAAAGGGCTGCATGGGGCACCTTGGGGGTGTAAAGGGCCATGGGGGGGTTGGCATGGCCAAAGGGCCAAGGAAATGTCATGGGGGGAGCCATGGGGGCAGCTTGGGGGGGCAAAGGGCTGTAGGAGATGTTGGGGGGTGCAGGGAGGATGGTGTGAACGTCTCTGAGGGAATCGAGGGGCATGGGGGGCACCTCAGGGTGGGGAAACTATGGCCACAGGGCCATGGGGGGCATCTTGAGAGGGCTGTAAAGGCCCACGTGGGGCAAAGGGCTGGGGGACACAACCTGGGAGGGGACAAAGGGCCTACGAGGGGCATTTTGGGGGGAGCAGGGGCTGTTGGGGGGGGGGCAGGACCCGCAAGGGGTGCCGTGGGGTGAACAGAGACCACTGTGGGGGTCCTGGCACACCCAAAGGGCCATGGAGGTCATCTTGGAGCAGGCCCAGGGCCCACGAGGGGTATTTCGAGTTGAGCCCAACACCATGCAGAGCTCCAGGACGCAGGGCCCGGGCCGTGAGGGTGCCCTGGGACGGCCGCGAGGCTGTGGGAGTTGTCTGGGGGGGGCACGGGGCTCTGGGGGGCGTCTTGGGGTGACCGACGGGCCCTGGGAAGCACTGGGGGGCATCACATGGAGCAGCTCTGAGCGGGCCTCGGGCTTCGGGGACACCTCTCGGTGACTGAAAGAGCCGTGTGTGATATCTTGGGACAAATCAGAGGCCATGGGAAGGGTCTCAGGGGTGGGGAGAGCCGCAGCGGGGTGCCGGGAGGCTCCTCGGGGTGAGCCGGGGCAGCGGGGGGCACCTCAGGGGGCGCGGGGCCGCGGTGCTGGGGCTGTTACCGCCAGCCGCCGCCCCGTGCCTTGGCCGGGCTCCATCGCTAACCACTTCCAGAGCCGCTGCGAGATTTGTTGTTTTAAGAGGCGAGGAGGGGCCGTGTCCGGCCCGCGGGTGCCCACGGGCGCACAGGGGGGTCCCGGCTGCTGCCCCCCGCCCCGGCTCGCACCCCTGTGCTTGGGGCGCCGGCTGCTGCCTGGGTGCACGATGGCTTTCCAAGTGGGAAAATAAAGGGAAAAAGCAGGGAAAAAAAAAAGGAAAAAATAATAAAAATGTGGGGGGAGCCAACCCCAAGCTTGGCGCTGGGGGAATTTCTGCTCCCTAAAATGGCTGCCTGGAGGAAGCCAAGCGCGGGCAAGCGCACGGGCACGGGGCGGGATGCGGCGTCGGGGCGGGATGCGGCGATGCCGCCGGCACAAAATGGCTGGCGGGCGGGCGCAGGGAAAAAAAAAGAAGGGGGGGGTGGGAAGGCTGGAAATTGGGGAGGGGAGGGAGACAAAATGGCTGCGACCGGCATCGACGCCAAGTGGGGGTGTCGGGGCGGGGGGCGGCGCGGTCCCACCGCCCGCGTGGCTTCGCCGCGGCGGCCAAAAATAACCGAGCCGGGAGGCGCGCGCACGAGGGGCTGGGGGGGCGAGGGAGAAAAAAGGGGGAGAAAATAAAGGAAAGAATTAAATGAAAAAAAAAAAAAGAAAGAAAGAAACAAAACGCCGCGGCGGGCTGGCTGGCAGCGGCGGGCCGATGTGTTTTGACTGCGCTGTTTGGATTGTCTCAGCCTTTTCCCGGCATCAGCCAAAGCTGCGAGAGCGATGCCGAAGGCCAAGGGGTGGGAGGAGGAGGAGGAAGGAGGGGGGAAACGGGGAAAAATTTGAAAAGAAAAACAACCAAAAAAATCTATCGCCAAGTGCTTGGAAGGGCTCCGAAGGCACCGGGGATGCGTTTGAAGTGTGCCCCGTGTGCCGGGGCGCGGCGGTGGGTTAAGGTGCAGGGATGCTCCCGAGGCTGCTGGCAGCGGGTCGGGGCTGTGGGGCTGCTGAGCTCAGCGTCTGCGCCGGTATTTTTAGATAAGACGTGTGGGCACGCGGGGCAGGGATGTCACCGAGGATGGTGCCTGTCCCCCAGCCTCCGGTCACGGCCCTTCGCCGGTGCGGGTATGGCCGTGGCGGGGAGCACCTTAGTGGGGCCTGCAGGGAGGGGACGGGCTCCACCGGTGGCAGGTGACGTCCCAGCTTGGTCACGTCCCTCCTGGGGACAGGCAGCCTGCCCGTGCCTCAGTTTCCCCAGCGGCTCATGCTGATTTCCTCTCTTGCAGATTCCGAGCAGAGCAGCAGCCCCCGGACGGGCATCGGCTCGGACCAGGAGGACAGCAAGCCCATCACGCTGGGTAAGCGGGGACACGGCAGGGACGTGTGGTGTCACCACCATGGGGTGCTCATGTCCTCCGTCATGTCCTGGGTGGCTTTGTGGCCAAAATGAGGATATGGGAGCAGAGGAACCAGGGCTCAGCACCCCATAACCGTGGGTCTACCGGGGACACCAGAGCCTGTCCCCAGGCCGCTGCAGCATAGACGGCCCTGAGGATGCGGGTGGGAGGCACAAGGAGGGGGTGGGGGGGTCACAGCTCAGCCCCCCGGCTCCCATGGGTGCCCTAGGGAGATGTGGGGGGGCACGGGGGAAGCACTGGGCCCCCACCCCCTCTCAACGCCCTCCCCTCTCTCCTGTGCAGACTCGACAGACTTCCAGGAAAGCTTCGTGACCTCGGGGGTGTTCAGCGTCACCGAGCTCATCCAGGTGTCCCGAAGTGAGTGCCCGTGGGCCCCCAGAAACAAAAAAAAAACCTTCTCCAGCACTGTGGTAGCACTGGGACGGGCTTTGGGGTGGGTTGGGGGGGACACCAGTGCCACTACGGGGTGATGCCGAGCCCTTGCTGACACCATCCTCTCCCCACAGCGCCGGTGGTGACGGGCACGGGGCCAAATTTCTCCTTGGGGGAGCTGCAGGGCCACCTGGCCTACGACCTGAACCCCTCCAGCACGGGCATGAGGAGGACGCTGCCCAGCACCTCCTCCAGCGGGTAGGTGCCGCGGGGCGATGCCGGGACCGGCCCGGGCACAGCTGCGCGCTGCCACGCCGCGTGGGACGGCGCGGGCAGGTCAGGTCCTGCCGCGTGCACTGCACCCCGACGGCAGCTGCCAGCACCCATGGGTGCCCGTGGCACGGGCTAGGGGGGGTGGGCGAAGGAAGGGGGCCTCAGGGGGGACGGGGCGGCAGGGGACACGGCCAGCCTGACCCTTCGCTGTCCCCAGGAGCAAACGGCACAAGTCGGGCTCCATGGAGGACGACATCGACACGAGCCCCGGGGGCGAGTACTACACCTCCTCCAACTCGCCCACGAGTAGCAGCCGCAACTGGACAGAAGACATGGAAGGGGGTAGGTGCCGGGGGCTGCCTCGCTATAGGGGCTGCTGTGGGGCCCCAGCAGGCCGGTGCTTCCCTGCGGGTGCCGTCGTGGTGCTATAGGGCAGGCACCCCTGCGGAAGCATAGGCACGGTACCTGTGCCCTGGTGCTGCTATAAACCCCCCTGTTTAGGCACAATCACTCTATAGGTGCTGTGGGGCTGCTATAGGGTCCCCCATTTAGGCACAGCCTCTCTATAGGGCCAGCCCCACACTGGCCTCTCCCAGCCCCACGGCTGCCGCGCTCGCTGTGGACAGATTTCTTTCTTGCTTTGCTTTTTTTTTTTTTTGCTTTTTTTTTTTTTTTTTACCTTTCCTGTCTAGACAGCCCCAATTAGCTGTTCATTAAGAAAAAGGGGGGGCCGGGGCGGGCTGGGCTAATTAAAGCGATGCTGCGGGGCTGGCACGGCGGCTCCCACGCCCCAGGGCGCCTTCTCGGGGCTGCAGGCACAGAGCCCCCCACGCTTTTATCCCACCGTCCTGCACCCCCGGCAACGGGGCAGGATCCAGCCCGGCCTCCACACCCCGCTGGACCCCATCCCGTGGCCACAGGGGTGCTGAGGAGCAGGGCTGGGGGCACGGAGCCCATCAGAAGGCATGCGGGATGCTGGCAGAAAGCAAATAAATGGGATTTTGGGGGGTGAGCTGAGCAAGGGAGTGTCCAACGCGAGGAAAACTGTCCCCAGATGGGGTTTTCATTCCAGAGAGGATTTTTCCTGTTGGTGATGTTTCTGGATATTTGGGGGCTCAGCCCTTGGGGTCGGACCCCCAGGCCTGTTGTGGGTCACTGCACAGCCCTCCCTAGGAGCTGGGCTGTCCCAAAGATGGGCCCAGCCCCACAGCAGCCCCCAAGGCCCCATACATGCAGGGGTTGTGCCCTGTACACACCGGAGACTGTGCCCTATATGGTCTGGGGACTGTGCCCCGCATAGGCCAGGGTCTGTGCCCCATATGGGCTGAGGACTTTGCCCCATCCTGATCTGGGCCTGTGCTACGTATGGTCCGAGGCTGTGCCCCATATGGACAGGACTGTGCTCCATCCATGCCCAGCACCGTGCCCCACTCTGTGCCCCCAGGGCCGACACCGTGCCCCACAGAGGCCAGAGGGAGGGCAGGAGGCTGCCGGGGCCATGCACACACATGTGCACCGGCGTGCACGGGGTCTGCCACGGTGGCCTGATCCCAGTGGTGGCAGGGGGGCGGCGGGACGTGCTCAGCCGTGGCCGAGGGTTTTACGGCAATCCCGTACTGGATGTTCCGGGAAATCCTCCTAAACGAGCGTCTCAGACGGGGCTAAACCCATTAACGGCGCCTGGGCCAAATGGCCAGAGCTAAAGCTGCGGGGGGATTAACCCGCCAGCCCCCGCGCCCGCCTGGCCCCGTGGGGACCGGGGTGTCCTGCCCCCTGCGAGCACGCAGCCCTCCGGGCGCTGGTGTGGGGTCCTGCCCCACGTCAGGGGGTGCGGGGGTGTCCCCAGCCCCACGGGCACTGTGGGGAGAGGGAGCCCAGCCCCACACACACACATGCACTGCTCTGTGCACACAGATGCACACTTGTACAAACAATTGAGCACACGTGCATGTGCGCACACTCACGAATGCACAGCATCGTGCTGATGCACACACAGGCATACGCACACGAGCTCGTACACCTGCAGGTCGGTGTGCACATCTCTGCACACACCTGCACACGATTGCACAGCTGCGCACACAGATGCACGCACAGTCATGCTGAAGCACATGCACACACGCCTGCACACGCGTGCACACACACACACATTCATGCACACGCATGCGGATCTGTGTGCACGTGCATGCACACCCATGCACAGCTGTGCACACAGCCGAAGCACACACAGACACGCACAGACACACACAGACACACACAGAACACACGTGCATGCACATGCGTGCGTACAGACACCCGAATGCACACTGCACACGGGTGCACACAGGTGCCTTGTGCATGTGCACAGCTCCCTGCACACGTGTGTGCACATATCTGCACGCAGATCCCCGTGCATACCCAGTGGTGCACACCCACGTGCCGGTGCACACCCACCCACACACCCCCAGGTGCTCTCACACCCGTGCACCCCTCCTGCACCCGCACACCCTCCCCAGGGTGCCCCCAAACGAGCCCAGCACCCCAAGGCAGGACACTTTGGGGGCGCGCGGACCATAACACCTCCCCCTGTCCCCCCCAGGCATCTCCCCCACCGTGAAGAAGACGGAGATGGACAAGTCGCCCTTCAACAGCCCGTCGCCCCAGGACTCCTCGCCCCGGCTGAGCAGCTTCACGCAGCACCACCGTCCCGTCATCGCGGTGCACAGCGGTGAGCGCAGGGCCAGCGCGGTGCCGGCGCGGGGCTCAGGGTCCGGGGGCTCCCGGTGACGCCGCCCGTCCCCTCTCCCTCTCTGTCCCGCAGGTATCGCTCGCAGCCCGCACCCTTCGTCCACGCTGCATTTCCCCACCACCTCGATTCTCCCCCAGACGGCCTCCACCTACTTCCCCCACACGGCCATACGGTACCCGCCTCATCTCAACCCGCAGGACCCCCTGAAAGATCTCGTCTCGCTGGCCTGCGACCCGTCCAACCAGCAGCCCGGACCGGTAAGGGTCCCGCACCCCGTCGCCGTCACCATCCCCGCTGTTGGGGGTACCCCCGAGGGGACGCGGTCCCCCCGAGCGTCGTCGCCCGGAGGCAGGGACGCGTGGTGTCGGGGGGCTCCGCCGCCGCTGCACGGGGGGTTTTGGGGGCTCTGGTGGCAGCCGGGTGCCGGCACGAGCTCCGGACCAGCATTGGTGTTGGTTCAGTGCGCGGGTGGAGTCGGCGCACCTCGTTTCTCCGGCAATGGGGCTGCGGTCCCCTGGGACCCGCGGGGCTGAGCCGTCACCTGGGGCTGGGGACGCAGGGGACAGCGGGGTGTCTGGCTGTGGATGTGACCGTCTCCGGAGAGGCACCGTCTTGGAGCGCGCCCGGTGGAGCGCTGGGCCCGCCGTGCCCCGTCCGCCTGCACAGAGGCTGGTGACCCGTCGGCCCGCTGCTGTACCGCGTCCTGCTGCGTCACCCCGGGGTGGCAGGGGCTCGCCGTGCTGCTCTGCGCCTTCCCTCACCCTGTGCTCCCTGCACCCCGTGCTCCCAGCACCCTGCACACCAGCACCCCGCACACCCAGCACCCTGTGCATCCAGCACACCAGCACCCTGCATACCCAATGCCCTGCACACCCAGCACCCCGCACACCCAGTGCCCCGTGCACCCAGCACCCCGTGCACCCAGAACCCTGAATATCCAGCGCCCTGCACACCCAGCACCCTGCACACCCAGTGCCCCGTGCACCCAGCACCCCGTGCACCCAGAACCCTGAATATCCAGCGCCCTGCACACCCAGCACCCTGCACACCCAGTGCCCCGTGCACCCAGCACCCCGTGCGCCCAGCACCCTGTGCACAGAGCACCGCCTGCACCAAACACCCTGTGCAACCAGCACCGTAGGCACCGCACACCCCATGCACCCCATGCACCCAGCATGCCATGCACCCCACACCCCACGTACCCAGCACCCCACGTACCCAGCACCCTCTGCACAAAGCACCCTGTGCACCCAGCAACCTTCACAACCCCACACCCTGTGCACCCAGCACACCAGGCAGCCCACACCCCGTGCTCCCAGCAGCTTCTGCACCCAGTACCAGTGCACCCAGTACGCTGTGCCTCCAGCACCCTGTGCACCCCGTGGACCGCACACCCAGCACCCCACGCACCCCACACACCCCGTGCACCACACACCCAGCACCCCGTGCACCCCATGCACCCAGCACTGGGTTCCTTTTGTGCCAAGGCCAGGAGCAGGGGTGGCTTTGGTCCCTCCTGCACGCCGTGCCTCCGTACCCTGTGCCTCTGCACCCCGTGCCTCCATACCCCATGCCTCTGTACCCCGTGCCTCCATACCCTGGCTCCGCCACCGGACGCAGAGGGTCTTGGGGACCCCCTGCCCAGCACCAGCAAGGCCTGATGCCAGGGCGAGGGGCAAGACTGCCCTTCCCCATGCAGGGGCTCAGGTTCAGGGGCTAGTTCAGGATGGATTCCAGGCCGGCAGGGGGGGAGCAGCCTCCACCAGGCTCCACCACGGGGAGGCTGCGGAGGAGCCTTCGGAGGCCGCGGCAGCGAGGTGCCCCCTCCCCGCTTCCAAGGGGTCCCGCGGTGTCGCCCCCACCCTGTCCCCGCTCGGTGGCTCTGCTCCCCCCCGTGCCGGGGCTCGCCGGCGCCGTCCGCTCAGGGCTGCTCTGAGCCCCACCAAACTCGTGTCACCGAGGGACGCTCCGCGCCGCGCGGGGCCCGGCCTCGCCGCTGCCGCCTGTGCCTCCCTAATGGCTTTTGCTGTTTGTTTTTTGTCTGTGTTGTGTCCCCAGTTAAATGGAAGTGGTCAAGTGAAAGTGCCCAGCCACTACCTGCCCACGCAGATGCTGGCGCCGCCACCTCCCCCCGGCATGCCCCGGTTGGCCGTCTCTCCTGACACCAAATCCACCACGACAACTTCGGAGGGAGGGACGACCTCACCGACGTCACCCAGTAAGCACCCCCGCGGCGCCCACCCTCCCGCCGGCCCCCTCCTCTCGCCACCCCGGGGTGCTGCCGGAGGCGATGCACGCAACCAGTTTGCTGGGTCTCAGGCAGGGCGGCGCGGGCGCTTCGCCCGACGTCCCCCGGGCGGGCTCGGAGCTGGTCCCAGGGACCGGCACGAGCCCCGCGTCCCTCCCGGGCGGCCGGCGGAGCGGGAGGGGGCAGCAGAGCCGCAGCCCCCAGGGTGGGCGCAGGGGGGAGGCTCCTCGCCTCTCCCTGCCTCAGTTTCCCCAGCGGTGCGGTGCTGCGGGGACCGGTGCGGCGCCGGGCTCTGCGCTGGGGCATCGTCCTCTCATTGCCACGGGGGTCCAGGAGTGCTTGCAAAGCCCCCCAAAATCTCGACGTCAGGCTTCGTTAGCAGCACTGGCTGACGAGCTTGGCTCCCCTCCACTCCTCCTCGGGGGGCTGCAGCGCCTCGGGCAGGAGGATTTCAGGGTTTCCTCGGGGCACGGGCTGCAGCGGTGGGACGCCGTGCCACCATGGCGCTGCATGGGGTGGGGAATGTCCCCGTCCCACTGCACCCCAGGGACATCCCCGGTGCCCTGTGAGGCCGCGTGTCCCCAGGTGCTGCCAGCTGGAGCGTGGGTGCTGAGTTTTGGTGGCGTGAACACATCAATGTGGAGGGGACAGCTCAGGATGGCATGGCACAGCCGGTGACAGGGCCATGGCACGGGGAGGGGACCGGGCAGTGCCAGTCCCCCCCCGGGCTCAGGAAGGACGCACTGGAGGTGCTGCCTGTCCCCAAGGGGGACAGGGCCTCCCGCCACCACCTGGCCTCCATAGGGCTCAGTGGGGTCCCAGTGCCAGCCCCCAGCTGGGGGGATGTGGCCAAGCGGCGCCGGCAGCCCCTGTCCAGAGCCTGCGTGGCACGGGGACACCCGTCCGTGCCAGTAGGCACCGCGCGGCACCGTGTGGCACAGCTCTCCGGCACGGCCCGTGGGGCCGGGGATGTCACCCGGCCTCCGGCTCCGGGTGCCCGGGACCCCCGTCCTGCAGCGGGCAGGGCTGGCCCGGGGGGCTGATGGCGGTGCCGCCCGCAGCCCCGTTAACGAGCTCTCGTTTGTTCCCCAGCCTACTCTGCACCAGGCACGCCCCCTGCGAACCGTTCCTTCGTGGGATTAGGACCAAGGGATCCTGGGAGTATCTATCAGGCACAGGTGAGACGGGGGGGCTGCTGGGGGGACCCTCCTGCCCTCGCCCCGGGCAGCACCAGCCTGGCATCGCCGCTGTGGCACCGCCGCCGTGGGCATCGCAAGCGTGGGCACTGCCACCGTGGTTGTTTCCCTCGTGGTCGTTTCTGCCGTGGGCTCCGTGGGACTCCGTGCCGTGGGCATCGCCGCCGTCTCACCGCCACCGCGGGCATCCCTGCTCTGGGCGTTGCACCGCCACCACAAGCATTGTCACCGTGGGCATTGTCCCCGTGGTGTCCCCACCACGGGCAGCTCTGTCCCGGCCAGGGGGGTCTCCCGGTGACCCCGTGGGGCTGGGGCTGCCCCAGAGGCACCCCGTGCCAGGCCACCAGGCACTGCCAGTGCCTCGCAGCCACAAAGGGTCCCCAGGGTCCATGCTGTGCCCACGCCTGTTGCCTCGCTGGGCTCTGGCTGCGCCCACCACGGCACAGCTGGGTGCCCACAGCATCGCTGAGCACGGAGGGCACCGGGGGGTCCACGTGTCCCCTCTCCAGGAGGGCGCAGGCACCCTGCTGTCACCCGGCTGTGCCCGCCAGCTGATCGGGACACAGCAGGAGGTGGCGTGTGCCTGCCCAGATGCCTTTAATTAGTGCTGGGCAGTTTTTAATCTGCAGCTTGTGAGCCGGCGCGAGCGCGGCAGGCACTGCCAGCGGGCTGGGGCAGAGGTCCCCACGGGTGACACCAGCCTCGGCTGGTCACTGGCCTGGCTGCTGCGTGGGGTGACAGCACTCGGTCACCTGGGGAGGTTCCCTCTCGGTCCTCACCCCTCCATGTGCCCACGGGGTGCAGCAGGACTGGGGGGGATGGCGCCGTGCCAGGGGCACCCATGGGTGCTGTGTTGTGCCAGGGTGTGCGCGCTCAGGGTCTGCGACCGTGCCGTGGGGCACATCGGGGTGCTGTGCCACAACAAGGGGGGTGACCCCCCCACACTGATCCCCTGGGGCACCGCGGAACCCCCCAGCTCCAGTGGGGTGCCCCCATCCTACGCAGGGTGCTCGGTCCCCACACATCCCGCAGTGCCCGGTCTGGCGCCGACCACAGCCTCCGCCCTGCCTCAGTTTCCCCAACCCCACGCATGGGCACAGTGGGGTCCCCCCAGCCCCCTGTGGGTCACCACCAGGTGCTCGCGGGGTCCCTGTCCTCCTGTCCAGCACCGGGAGCTGCCGTGTGTCTGGCCCTGGGGTGGGGAGGGGGGTTGCTCTGCGTGAGGAAACTGAGGCAAGGGGAAACAAAGCCGTGTTCGGGGAGGGGCTGTCCCCAGCCACGTGCCACCCACGGCAGGTCCCCAGACCTGGAGAGGTCTCTCTGGTGGCGCAGTGTTGGGAGCTGGGGTGCTCGCAGGTGTTGGGGGGGCTTTGGGGAACGTCGGAGAGGGGCTGGGGGGGACGCAGGAGGCGCCGGCGTCCCTGGCCAGGGTGGCTGAGACCTGGCGCGCTCGGGTCATGTGTGGCGGGGCCGGGAAGGGTTAAGGGAAGCGGAGGCCCCCGAGCTGTCTCGTTGCCAACGGAAACCAGACATGAGGTCATCGGGGATGAACTTGGACTTGGGGCGGCCGGAGACAATGGGAGGGCGGTGGGGGGCCGGCAGTGGGGCTGGTGGGACCCCCGGCCCTGCCACCCCCTGCGCTGGGGACAGCCGCTGTCCCCAAAGGGGGCGAGCCCCGGGGAGCATCCCAGCCTTTGTCAGGGTGAAAACGGCCCCAAAGTCGCCTCGGGGTGTGGGGCAGTGGTGGGGAGCCTGGGGGGGGCACGGCGTGAGGGTGGCTTCCAGGAGGGACCACGGCGGGGACATGCGGGACCCGTCCTGCTGCTGGGGCCGGGGAGCACCGGGCACGGTGCCACGGGGACCCTGGGAGGGGGACACGGCACCGGGGAGGGGGTCCTGGCACAGCAGGGAGGGAGGGGCTCGGGGACATCCCAGCAGAACGGGGACACAGGGTGGCAGCGCGGCGGGGACGGTGGCACAGGGGACATCGGACACGGTGCAGTGACGCAGGGCGCAGCGGGACGGGGCTGCGTGGCGAGGACGTGCCAGGTCCCCCCGGCTCCAGACGGGGAAACTGAGGCACGGGGAGGGTGGCGGGGGGGCACGTGCTGACACGGAGGCCCAGGGGCTGCCGCAGGCAGGGGGCACGGCCCGCGGGGCACAGCACTAACGGCGCCTCTCTCTTCTCTCCGGCAGTCCTGGTACCTGGGATAACGCAGCCGTGCCACCCCTTCGCCTCCCTTCTCCTCTGCTTTAGGCACCCTGAGAGGAAAATCCCCGTCCCAGAGCACCAGGCCCAGCCTTTCGGTGACGACGGAGAGCACGAACTAACGACGACGACGACAAGCAAAACCCATCCCGGAAGGAAAGAGAGAGGGAAAGGAAGAAGGAAAAGGTTCAAACTTTTTTAAAAAGGAAAAAAAAAAAAAAACAAAAAACAACAACAACAACCCACACAGAAAAAAAAAAAACAAAAACAACAAAAAAAAACACCCTACGAGGACCTTCCCCCCCCCCCGGCAACGCATCCACGTCTGATTTGCCAGAAAAACAAACAAAAACCGAACACTATTTGCCCCGCCGGCCGGCCCCGCGGCGAGACTGAGCCCGAGACCCGACGCAGCTCGTGACAGCGGTGCTCCCGGAGCAGCAGTGGGGCCGCAGCCCCGCTCGCCAGAGGGCTGTTTATGCAAAGTTGTCTTTACTCTTTCATTCTTGCCTCTATGTGAGTAGAAAAGAACAAACCCCCCCGCGCTGCCCTCCTCCCCCCGGGACCCCCACGCAGGCTCTCGGGGGGCCGGGGGGTGGCGGTGGCCCTCGGGGGGGACGCGTCCTGACGGCGCCCGCGGGACGTGGCCGTGGCCGCGCTCGCTGTCTTGTGGCTCCCGGTCCCATGCTCTGTGCCGTGGTCGCGCCTTGGGGACGGGTGGTGCGGTGTCGGGGTGATGCAGTGACACCGTGACGCGGTGACGCGGTGACATGGTGACAAGGTGATGCAGTGG
The DNA here is from genome assembly GCF_009819795.1 of Aythya fuligula. NCBI lineage: Eukaryota > Metazoa > Chordata > Aves > Anseriformes > Anatidae > Aythya > Aythya fuligula. Next base: position 4,437,118 of record NC_045584.1, on the reverse strand, counting down.
CGTGGCGGTGCGGTGGCGTGGTGACACGGTGACGCGGTGGCCAGCATGGCCTGGCAGGAGGTCTTGCAGGAGAGGGGCTGGGGACAGGGGGACACACGGGCAGGGCTGGGGACCTGTGCTGGCGGTGGCGCCCCGTTACCCATGGGGACACGGCGTGGGGACGCTCCCGACGCGCTCCCCGTGGTGTGACGCCGGTCACCCGTCTTTGTGCAATGCCTTCCTCGCTCCCCACAGCCTGCACAGCCCGCGTCCCCGCCTGTCCCTGCGTGTCCCCGTGCGTCCCCGCGTGTCCCCGCGTGTCCCCGTGTGTCCTTGTGTGTCCTGGTGCCGGGGGGGGTGGCGGGGCCATGTCGGGGCGTGCGTCCGTGTGTCCGAGCTATGCATTCCTGTGGACAGGTACCATGTGGACTTGCGACGAGAGGGTTCGATTGTGTTGCACATTTTGTAGGAAATGCACTTTTAAGAGGGAATCTTAAAAAAAAAAAAAAGAAAGAAAATGAAAGAAAGAAAACAAAAAAAAAAGAAAAAATCACAAAAAAGGAGGAGGAGGAGAACAAGGAGGAGGAAGAAGAGACGGGAGCCCCCGGCACTGGCTTGCTGGGATGGCTGGCTTGTTGTTTTTTTGGTTTTCGTTTTTTGTTTTTTGTTTTTTTAATTAAAAAACGATGGAGAAAAGGAGGACGAGAGTGAAGGCGACCGCAGAGCCGCTCCCGGACCCCCCCCCCCCCCCACGGAGCCCCCGCCGTGCCCCCGGCCCCAGCCCCACCGCGGGGGCACCCTGCCCGCTGCTTCAAGTGCCTCAATTTCGCCGTGGCGCGGCGGGGAGGGCGGCAGGGGCCGGGTCCCGAAGGAGCCCCCACTGCTGGAGCATCGCTGTGCCAGCACCGAGCATCGCACACCCGCACCGAGCTTTGCACGCCGGCACCGAGCACCACACGCCGGCACCGAGCATCACGCCCCGGCACCAAGCACTGCACACCGGCACCGAGCACCGCACGGTGACACCAAGCATCGCCTGCCGGCCCCGAGCTTTGCACGCCAGCACCGGAGCATCGCCCGTTGGCACCACCGCAGCACCGCACCTTGGCACCGGCACCAGGGCATCGCCACGCAGCATCGCCCACCGGCACCGTCGCCGTGCCAGCACCGCGGCGAGCATCGCTCCGTCGGCACCAGTGCGTCGGCACCAAGGCGTCGCTCACGGCGAGCACACGAGGAAGAGCCCGGCGGTGGCCCCATCCCACGGCGAGATGTCACCGCGCCCAGCAAGGGGACGTGGAGACCGAGCGGGTCTGACCCGGCCGCGCCGCGCCGCGGGCAGTGCCTTAGAGCAGGGGACCCGGCACGCGGCACCCGGAGACGAGCAGGGGCTGGCCAAGGCCCCGACGCCTCCCGCAAGGTGATGGCACGGCCGCGGGGACACCGGCACGAAGCCACCGAGGGATGGCCCAAGGCCACTGCCGCCGCCCCGTGGGGCACCCCATGGACCGCCCGCACCCCGCACCTGCACCCGCACCCTGCTCGCCTCCCCCGCCACCCCCCAGAGCATTTGCACCCCCCCCCCCCCCTTTCAAGCAGCCCCGGGATGGCCCAGCAAGGCCGGATCCTGCCCGCCTGGGCGCAGCGTGGCACCGCGGGGAAAGGGCTGACGCAGGAAATCCCGGGGAAAAAAAAGGAAAAAAAACAAAAAAACAAAAAAAGGAAAAAAAAAATAACACAAAACACACACAAAAGACGATGAGAAGAAAAGCCACAAACAACAAAAAAGGAAAAAAAATAAAAGAGAGAGCGCGCTTGGCGGAGAGGGAAACTTTTTTTTTTTTAAGGATATGAAAAAAGAAACACATGAAAAAAAAAGACAAAAAAAAAAAAAAAAAAAAAAAACAAATAAACTGCATGGTGCTTTAACAGGATCTCGTGACCTGGCTCAACCCATCCGTGGATGGCTGATGCTGTGCATGGCAGACTGTATTAACCGGCTCTACCTTCCCCCTTCAGAAAAGAGAAAAAAAAAACAAAAAAAAATCAAAAAAAAATCTGTATAAAAGAAAAAAAAAAAAGCCGTAAAAAAAAAAAAAAAATCCATGTTTTCCTAATTTGCACGAAATTTTATACCACATGATGTGCCTTGCCTTCGAAGACTAAGTATTACCAGAACCGGGCTCACCGCACAGGAGGAGCTGCATGCCTGGGGCTCCCCGCCGCAGGGGGGGCCGGGGGGGCCCGGCCGCTCGCCGCCCGCTCGCCGTCTGCATGTCGTGTTCTTGCGTTGGGCCGCGGGGCCGGAAAGTCCCTTTTTCTCTGTTTTTTTACCGATTTTGTTGTTCCCCCCCCCCCCCCGTTAAACGTCTTCCAGTTGTTAATGCCGAGTGCGCCCTGTCCGAACACACCGAATATGCAATACCCCTGGGGCTGCGGCTCCGGGGGGGGCCCGGCGGCCGGGGGGGGGGGGCCGGGGGCCTCGCGCCCCTTCGCTTTGCCTCTTTTTCCTTCCTTTCGTTGTATTTTTGTTTGTTTGTTTTAATTAGTTCATTATTTTTATTATTTTTTTTTAATGTTCATTTTTTTGCTTTCAGCAACCAAAGGCGGCGAGGAGGAGGGGGGGTGGGGGGCGGTGGGATGCTGGTGGGGACCCCCCCCCCCTCCATGTGTCCCCCCCTCCATGTGTGTCCCCCCCCCCCCCCCCCCGCAGTGTGTCCGGGCGAGGCGTGAGGACGCAGTGGGGTGGGAGCTCAAAGGGGGGGGGGGGACCATGGGACCCCCCCTCCTCTAAACGCTGCGAAATGGGGCTGGGGGCTGCCGCCGGGGGGGGGGGCTGAGCCCGACTGCTCTCGTGGCAGGAATGGAACCGTGTGAATGTAGCTGTGCCCCCCCTGGGGGGACGCAGCCCCCCCCCATCCCCACCGGCTTCATCCTCGGGGGAGGGGGCCGGGCTTTTGCAGCCCCCCCCCGCCCCCCAGCCGCGCGCACCCCTAAAAAATCCAGAATTTGCCTTAAAACCCACGCGGCCGAGGACCGACGGGGGTCGTGATGAGCCGGGGGGGGGGCACGGGGGGGGCCTCGCTGCTGCTTGGCGCTGAGGAGACGCGGTCGGGGGTCGTGGCTCGGCCACCCGGGGGGGGCAGGTGCAGATCGGGGAGGGGGGGGGCAATTTATTTTTTTTTTGGGGGGTGGGGGGGGGGTCCCGAGGAGCCCCCCCCCCCTCCCCTTTGGAGCTGCACGGCGCAGTATTGGTTTCTGCAAGGACAATGCAACGCAGGTAGCGGTAGTTTTAGCGTCGAGTTGAGGGGAAAAAAAAAAAAATCTATACGGAAAAATGGGGAAAAAAAATGTGAAAATTGTAAAAAAAAAAAAAATTAAAAAAAAAGGGGGTTAAGGATAGAAAAATTTCAGTTTAGAGCAAAAAATTAAAATAAATAAATAAATAAATGAGGAAATAAACATTTCTCACCCGTGACCGGAGCGGAGCAGCGGGGGCAGCGCGGCCCCCCCCGGCCGGGCCCCCCCCAGCCCGCGGGGCGTGGGGGGGGGCGTGGGGCGCGGGCGCCCCTCGGGCCGGGGCCACGCGCGCCGTGGGGAATCCCCCGTGGGGTCCCCGGATCCCTCCCCCCCCGCGTTGCTGCCTTCGCCTGCGTGGAGGGGGGGGGCCCGCACCCCCCCCCCCAAAAAAAAAAAAAAAAAACATTAAAAACCCGCCCTCGGCAAGAAAAGCACCTTAGAAAATGTTAAAAAAGGCAAAAAAAGCAAAAAAAAAAAAAATCACGGATTCCCCCCCCACCCCTCCCCACGCACCCCGACCCCCCCCCAAGGAGGGAGGCTCGGGCCGGGGGGGGCAGGGAGCGCCCCCCCTTCCCCCCCCCCCCGGGATATTTGCACTGCTCCGCTCTGCGCTGGGGGCCGCATCCTGCCCCCCCCCCGGCCCCCAGCCGAAGGGAATATGCAACCCCCCCCCCCCCCACCACCCAGGCTGCCTGGGGGGGGACTTGCTGGGGGGGGGGCCGGGGGCGGGGAGGGGGGGGCCGACCACTAATTTTTATTATTATTATTATTTTTGAACCCTTCGCCGTGATTTTTTTTTTCAGCCCCCCCCCCCCACCCCCCGGGGTGGCCACAATCAGCTCCGCCGGTGGTGGTGGGGGGGTCATCGCGGGGTGTCCCCCCCCCCCAGGGGCTTGGGGACAGGTTTTTTTAGGGGGGGGGGGGACACAATCCCGCGCCGCCACAAGCCCAGGTCCCCTTGCCCGGGGCTCGCTCCGGTTCTCATGCACTACAGTCCCCGAGGGGGGGTTGTTTTTAGTACTCGTTTGCGTTGAAAAAGCGTTTAAAAAAAAAAAAATGGGGAAAAAAATACAAAAAAAAATTTCAAAAAAAAAAAAAAAAAAGAAAGAAAAAGTCCTCGTGACCTATAAATAAATCCCTGTACATATATATATATATACACCCACATATATATATATGGGGCCGCAGGGCGGGGGGGGCGCGGGTCCCTGCGGGCCGACACGCAGTTAAGGTACTTTAAGTGGCAAAGTAAGGAATATATATATATATAAATATATATATATATATGTCTGCTGTTGTTGTTTGTTTGTTTTTTTCTTTTTTTTCCTTTTTTTTTAATTTTTTTTTTCCGTTTGGTTTCGTTTCGTCCTCTCCGTTTGGAGCCGCTGCTCCCCGGCCCTCACCCACGGGCAGCACCCGCGGGCCGGGGATGGATGGATCTGGGGGGGGGGGGGGGGGGGTCGGGGAAATTTGGGGTGTGGGGAGGGGGGGGTCGCAAAACAAAAAAAGAACAAAACTAACCGAAAGGCAAGAAAAGGCCCCAAAAAAAAGCGCGGCGGGGCCGCCGGCGGGCCCACGACGACACCAATACCAAAAATCCCACGCAGTGCCTCTCGCTCGCTGCCGGCCGCCCGCGCCCGCTTTTTTGGGGGGCTCCTTGCCCCCCCCCTCACCCCCCTCCCTTCACCCCCCCCCCCCCATTGGGGTGACCCCCCCAGCTCCCCCCCACGCTCCCCGCGTCCCCCCGTGCCGCTGCGGGGGGTGAGCTCAGCGGGGCGCCGCTGCCCCCCCCCGGCCCCACGCGTGCCCCCCCCCCCTGCATGCTGCCCCCCCCCCGGACCCCCGCTCGCCTCCCCGGAGCTTCTCGATATTTGATTACTCCATGTACACGAACGCAGCCCCCCCGCCGTGCCTGCCTCCATACAGCTCCCGAACGTGGCTAGGGAATTTTGTGGGTTTTTTTTTTTTTTTTTTTTTTTGGTCATTTTTGGTCATTTTTTTTGGTTTTTGGTCATTTTTGGTTTTCGGTTGGATTTTTTTTTTTTTTTCCGTTTCGTTTTTTTTTTTTTTTTTCCGTTTCGTTTTTTTTTTTTTCGCCCCCCTCCCCTATGCAAAAAAAAAAAAAAAAAAAAAAAAAGGAAAAAAAGGATTAAAAAAAAAAAAGAGAGAGAAAAAAAAAGACAAAAAAATAAAAAAGCGGAGGAAAAAAAAAAAGGAGAAAAGAGAAAAGTTTAAAAAAAAAAAAAGACGAAAAAATGTATAAAAATTAAACAAGCTATGCTTCAACTCCACGCCGCGTCCGCGCTTCCTTTGCCGCCCCCACGGGGGACACCGAGACACGCGTGGGGGCGCTGCGGGGCGGGGCGGGCACTGCCCCGGGGGGGTGCTGCCACCCGTGGGTGCCCTCGCCCCACGCAGGAGGTGGCGGCTCCCCGGGGACACGCGTGGGGACCACACTTGGTGGGGGGGACACGGGGTTGGGGCACCCACGAGTGACCCACGCGTGGGGTGCTGCCCCCCCCCCACGTGACATCATCACCTCGTCCACGTGACCGCGCCACGCACCCTCATGACGTCACCCCACCCCTCCCATGTCACCCAGGGGTCCCGTGGGGTCGGGGGCACCCCCCACCCACCCACCCACACCCCCGCCGCACCCACGCGTGGGTGGGCACGGCCCCGTCCCCACGCGCAGCAACAGCAGAGACGGGAGGCGGGGGCGGGCTGGCAGCTTTACTGCTGGGCTACAGCGGGGGGGCCGCCCACAGCCCCCCCCGTGGGCTCCCATCACGCGGCTCCCACGCGGGTCCCGGGGGCTGCCGTGGGGGGGCGCCGTCCTCGATCCATTCCCGCGGGGCCGGGCTCCAGGCCGGGCTTTGCGCTCAGCCGGGGCCTTTCGGCTCTCGGCGTCCCGCAAAACCCGGCGCGGATCCGCGGCCGCGGGTGGGCCGGAGCTCGCCCCACGCGTGTCACAGCGACGTGGCCTTGTTGTGCTCCCGCTCGTCCTCGCTGTCCCTGTCGGCCGCCGCGTTGCTGTAGGCGGCCTTCTCCAGCCTGCGGGGACGGGGACGGGGCCATCAGTGGGGTGCTGCCCCCATCCACCCCCCCCCACCCCACCCCACTCCCACGCGTGGGACCCCCCAGAGGGGAAACTGAGGCAGGGCTGGGGCTGGGCTGGTACCTGCCGATCGCCTGCGGCTCCTCAGGGGCTCCGTGCTTCCTGCGGGGGGACACGAGGGGACACGGGGGGGACATGAGGGGTCAGCACCGTGCCCTCCCCGCCCCCCTGTCCCGGGTGGGGGGCGCCGCTGCAGCCCCCCCCAGGTCCCCCCCGGCCCCCACCTGCGCATCCTGAGCTGCCAGAAGCGGTTGACGAGCAGCACCACGAAGACGATGAAGAGGAAGACGACGACGGCCGTGAGGCCAATGAGCCACGGCTGCCACTGCTTGGAGACCACGACTGCAGGGACGGGGACAGCCGTGGGGACGGGAAGGAGCCACAGGGACAGGGACAGGGATGGGGACAGGGACAGGAATAGGGACAGGGACAGGGATGGGATGGGGACAGGGATGGGGATGGGGAAGGGGACAGCGACAGGGAAAAGGACAGGGATGGGATGGGGACAGGGACAGGAATAGGGATGGGGACAGCGATGGGGACATAACAATATGAAAAGGGACAGGGACAGCATTGGGGATGGGGACAGGGATAGGGACAGCAATGGGGACAGAGACAGCAATAGGGGCAGGGATGGGAATGAGAACATCAACGAGGGCAGGGACAAGGACAGGGACAGGGATGGGGACAGGGACAGCAACAGGGACAGGGTTTGGGATGGGGACAGGGATAGGGACAGGGGAGCCCTGTGCCGCAGAGGACAGCACCCAACATCACAGGGTGTAGGGTCCTGAGCCCGGCACTGGGGGACACTGGGGTGCTGAGGCCCAGTGAGGTGACAAAGCCACCCCCGCCACAGCCAACCTGTCCCCGTGAGCACGGGGTGCCTGGCACGGGGTGGAGCAGTCACCCCCAAATTTTCCTGCTCTGCCCCCAGAATGGCTGCTGCCAGTGCCGGTGAGCGAGGCACTGGGCAGACTGGTCATACTGGGGAGGGCAGCGGGGTGCCGGTGGCACTTACTGTTCTGTCCCCGGGCGGTGGCAGCGAGGGCGAGCAGCAGCAGCAGCCCCAGGGGCTGCGGGGACCTCGGCATCGCGGGGCAGCGGAGGGGCCCGATCCTACAGCGCGCGTGGCACCGCTCCCTGCACCCGGGGCCAAGGGGCGGCTTTTATTGGGCTCAGGAGGACAAGTGCCACCGAGTGCCATGGCAACGCGGTGCCCTTAACCCCCGGGTGGTGGCACCTCCGCCCCGCTGTGCCACCAGCACCCGCCGGGACCCCCGGACACAGCGCCAGGGGAACAGCACCCCCGGCACTGGGGAGACTGGGCGGACTGGGAGCAGCTGGGGAGATGCCCCTGGGGAACGTGGGAGCAGCGCAGTTTTGGGTGGAGAAGAGGCAGATTTGGGGCTTTGTCGGTGTTGTTTGGGAAGAGCGGCTTCACGCAGCAGGGGCAGGATTTGCCCGGTGGGTGCAGACGGACGGATGGACAGAGGGACGGGTGGGTGGGGGGCTGGACGGACGGACAGAGGGATGGGGCTTATCTCTCCCCGCTGCCCCCCACGTGCCCGGGGAGTGCTGGGTGCCATAACCGGGTAAATATTAATGCCCTTATCGCCCAGACCTTGGCAACGGCCGCGGGTGGCTCCGCTCTGCCTCGCTCCATCCTCGGGGAGAAAACAAACGGGGGCAGCACCCATGGGTGGGTGCCGTCGGGGCCCCCTCCCACTGCAACTCCCCGAGGGGGTGAAGAATCCCTGGGGACATTGGGTGGGGTCCCCAGCGAAGGGCTTTGCTTTAAGGCTGGGGGTCTGCACAGAGCAGCCCCCGCTCACGCTGCCCCCTCCCAGAGGCTCGGGGGTGCTTTGCCCCCACTCAGATCAGCTTTGGGGGCACCCCTGGGTGCTGCCGAGCCCTGCCCCATCCTGCAGGGCCCAGCTCTGGTGGGGGCCAAACCCCATCCTCAGCACACAGCCGGGTGTCCGCCTGTCCGTCCGTCCGTCTGTCTGTCCGGGTGTCTCCGTGTGTCTGTGCACGCCCCGAGGGTCTGCGCCCACACCCAGGGGCACATCTGTGTCTGCGCCCCCCCAGCGCCCGCCTCTGTGTCCGTGCGTCCGTCTGTGTGTCCGTGTGTCTGAGCACGTCCCACACCAAGGGCCAAGGTCGGGGCGCCCCAGCGGGTCGGGGGGCAGGGGGGTTATTGGGGTGCGATGGCAGCTCCGAGCCGCGCGCCTTGGCACCACCGCGGTGCGGGGGGACGGGGCCGGAGCGGCGGGGAGGGGGCGGGGGGGGCTTCGCAGCGGGGGCCCCCCTAGAAAAACCTCTTCTTGTGGGGGTCGGCGAAGGTGATGGAGCCGCGCGGGGTGGCGGAGAGCAGCCCCAGCGGGATGTCCATGCCGGGCAGAGCGCCGGCTCCTTCGCCCTGCGGCCTCTCCTCCGGCAGGGCCCCGTCCTCCTCCGGCCACTCCACCTCCAGCGCGCCGCCCTCGCCCATCACCGCCTTCTCCTCCTCCGGCTTGGGCCCGAACGCCCAATCTGCGGGGACAAAGACGGGGCCGTGGGCAGCGCCGTGGCACCCAGGGGGGTCCCCAGCCCCGGAGCAATGCAGCAAAAACCTGAAGTGTGCCCAGCAGGCCTCATCCTGCACCGATTCGGGGAGAAAAATTCACCCCTTTGGCCAGCGGGGCCCTACCCTGTGCCCCAGCATCCCCATCGCCCCGTTACCCCTCTGGGCTGGTTGGGGTCCCCCTCGCCCCCCACCCAGCCCCACGAGGACCCCATAGCTCAGCCCCGTGTCCTTTCCCAGCCCCCCCTCCCCAGGGACTCACCAGCGAAGTCGTGCACCAGGTCCTTGATGAGGTGGCCCACGATGGCGTACGCCACCACCAGCACCAGGCTGGCCGCCATCACCAGGTAGACGACGTAGCGGGGCAGGCGGATGCTGTCCAGGGCGGGGGGCTTGTACTCCACGTAGAGCACCCCGTCCTCCTCGGGGGGGGCCTGCAGCAGCTGCCGTGGCACAGAGACCCCCGGCAGGGCCATCGCCAGCTCCCCCCGTGCCCCGGCCCCGAGCCACCCGAGCCTCTGCCACGCGGGGGGACACGGGGGACGAGCGGCATCAGGGTCCCCACGGCTCCCCCACGCCCCCCGTGCTCCTCTCGCCGGCGCAGAGGGCAGAGCAGCCACGGGAAGGAGCTTAGTGCTGGTAATCCGGGCACAGCCCGGGCGAGCTCAGTGTGGGGGGGGGCAAGAAGTGTCCAAGGTGGCTGGGGGGGGGCCCAAAATTCCCCCCTCACATGGCACTGCAGGGACCCGCGTCCCCTTGTGAGCGGGGAATCAGCTGCAGAGCTGGGGAGTCCCCGAAGGCAGGGAGGGGAGGGACACCCCCAGCTCGGGCACACTCCCCCCCCCCAGCTAAATCCCCCTGCAGGCCCCGAATCCCCCGAGCAGATGGCACCAAGTCCTTGACAGGGCCCAGCACTGCCCCAAAGCGCTGCCCTCAGCACCAGGGCTGGTGGCCAGGAGGGGACCTGCAGCAGTCTCGGCACCCCGGGTCCCATCTGGGTCCCCCTCCGGCACCCTAAAAGAGCTGGAAAAACCCCAATCCCTTCCCGGGGTGGGATCGCCAGGGAGGGATGGAGGTGCCTGCGATGCCGGAGCCGGTGCCAAGGCAGGGCTCTGCGCCCAGGCCCTCCTCCCCGCGCACGTCCCGGCTCTGCTGCGCCCAGGCCAGATCCCGGCCGCAAAAATGCCGCCTTCGTTCCAATTCGGGCTTAAAAGGCACTTGGAGGAGTTGAGGTTTTTTTGCAGGCAGGCGGGAGGAGATGGGGGAGGGGGGAGCAGAGGCAAAAATTTGGCATCGCTCCTGCCTGGGCTGCGTGATTCACTGATGGAAAATCAGCGCCGGGAAGCAGGGAGCAAGGGTTGGAGCAGCCCCATGTGATAACGGGGGCCGAGCACGCCGGGGAGCGCCTGGCACACCGAAACCTGAACTCCCGTGGGGCACCGACAGCGGGGCACGAGGGAAACGGCGCGGCCCCCGCCCCACGTCCCTGTCCCCAGCACCCACAGGGGTCACGGGTGGGCACAGCGGCGCCCCGAGGCCCGGCGGTGCTGCCCCAAAGCCGCCTGCCACCCGCGGTCTGCGCGGGGCGGAGGGAGCGAGGCGAGAAGCCACACGACAGCCGGCGCCTCTGCACGGGTGTGAAACCAGCAGCTGGCTGTCAGCAGCGCAGAGGAACCGAGGTCTGGCAGCTGGGGGCCCCCATCCTCTGCCTCACACCCACACCGCGGCGCTCAGGCACCCGTCTGGCTCCTGGCCACCAAAATCGTGGTGCCACAGAGCAACGGCCACGGGGTCCTGAGCTGGACCACACTGGGACCACGCTGGGGCTCCCCGCTCCCTCCCTGCCCCATCACAGAGCCCTGGGGACGCCGCAGCAGAGGGGGAGCATCGGTTTTGGGGACTGCGAGGATCGAGCCCGAGTGACTCACGCAGAGACTTTGGACAAGGGGAGCGGTGCCGGCAGCAGGAGGCTGGCACGGACACCCCAGGCGGCAGCACCGTGAGGACTCTGGGCACAGCTCAGCCCGTGGGGGCTGTGAGGGCAGCCCCAGGGACCCCCAAATGGGGCTGGACCCCGTGGGGTCGAATCACGGCTCTGCTCACGCCGGTGCCCACGGCCGGTGCTTTATTTCCTCCCAGCCCCACGCGCACCCAGGGGATTTGGGTGCTGGCAGCAGGCGGCAGCCGCCGCCCTCCGGCTCTGCTTCAACACGGGGGAAGTCCAGGCAGGCTCTGCCTCACCCCGTCAGCCCTCACTGCGCTGCCATTCCCCACAGAAAGAAAAACCGTGGCCAAATCTTCCAAGCCTTGCCACGGAACAAGCCCCATCCCAGGGCAAAGGCTGCCGCAGCGCAGAGCCAGCCTGCCCCGACAGGAGAGGCCAAACCCACAGCGCCCCGGCAGCTGCCGAGGGAAGGAGGGCCCCGGCTCGGCACCAACACCGAGGGCAATTCCGAGGCTCTGCACGGCTCCAACCTACAGGAGCGAGCGCCCGAAGCCAGCCCCGACCCCTCCGGCGAAGCTCAGGTGGGGAAGGCAGAGCCCACGCGCCCCGAGCCGCCGCGATGGGCTGCAACACGCAGCGAGAGCCCGCCCGCTGCGAGCCCCCAGACAAGGGGAAGGGGCAGACGCAAGAAACGGGGGGGCAAGCAGCAGCTCAGCCTGGATTTGGATGCAGAAAGCAGCTGTATTGGTGCCAGACAGCAAACCCAGTTCCGCCTCCGCCGGCCGGGCACGGAGCCGTGCCCGCGGAGGCCGTCGGGGAAGCGCACCCGGGGGAAGGAGGCGGCGCGCCCGGCCGGGCTCAGGCCTGCAGCTTGCAGAGCCCGTCGGCGTACTGGAACTGGGAGCCGTTCTCGTACTCGTACATGTCCAGCGCCACCTCGCAGCTCTCCCGCACCACCCGCTCCTCGTCCCGGGCGAAGGCGCGCAGGGTCTCCAGGCAGGAGGGGTGGGCGATGGCGCCCAGGGCCTCAGCGCACTCGTGCCTCACCATGGGGCTCTCGGTGCGGCTGCGCAGCGCGGCCGTCAGCTGCGGCACGCAGGCCTCGTCCTGCATCTGGCCCAGCACGTAGCCGATCTCGTGGCGGAACAGGGCGCTGCCGGCCTGGAGCCCTGCGGGGAGGAGGAGACAGTGAGTCCCCAGAGCTGGCCGCGGTGCCGACCTGACCCCCACCCAAACGCTGTGGGGCAGGGGGAGGCGTGGGGCGGTCGGATGGGGCTGGGAGCCCACAGCTGCCTCTCTCCTGATCCGTGGGGCTCTGGGGGCAGGGTCTCACGCTGCTCCCTCTCCCCGTGTTGCCCCACCACGGGGAGTGCAGTGCCCCACGCGTGTAGCAGCCTGCCCGTGCTGCAGAGGAAGCCCTGCAGGGCTGGGAAGCCGTGAGATGAGGTCCCAGAGCCCTGCACACCTCGTCCGGTGGCAGGGGCATGACCTCAGCTCACAGCAGGTGGCCGGAGGGCATTGACCACTGCCCTGGGGCAGCAGAGAGGGACCAACAGGGTCCAGGGCTGTGCTCTGCCCCTTCTCTGGCCAGGACACATTCACGCCCTCTCCAGAACAATCTCTGGAGTCCAGGATGAGGCTGGGTGGCCTCAGACCTTCCAGGAGAGACAAAACAGGTCCCTGGCACCAGAAACCACCAGCTCAGACCAGCAAACCCCCCGCCAGTTACAGGCTGCGCCCTCTTTGCGAGCGAACAGCGGGGAAGGCAGCTCTAGAAGCAGCAGCTCAAGGAGCCGCACAGCTCTGGATTTAGGCAAGGCCAATCCTGGATTAACCCGCAGAGAGGAGGCAGCGGGCGGCCCCAGCCAGGCCCTTACCGTCCGCCAGGGCCAGCACGGCGTCCCGGCCGCCCAGGTTGCGCAGGGCGAACATGGCTCGGTAGCGGTCGAAGAGCGGGCGCGCCTCGTCCAGGAGGGCTTCGCGCAGCTTGGCCACGTCCCTCTCCTCGGCAGGGGGAGCGGGATCCACCGACTGGTAGGGGCTGGTGCTCGGCTCCTCCCCGTGCTCCTGCAGCCACTCCAGCCTCTTGACGGCCAGCTGGCACGTCTCTGCCACCTGTGGGGACGAGGAGGACGCGGCCCGGGATGCGGGACGGCCCCGAGCAGTGCAGGGAGCACAGCCCAGTGACCGCCTGCTGCTGGCATCGCTCCCAGCCCACCCCCAAACTCACCTCAACCACGGGGTCCTGTGAGTACTGCTTCAGGACATCCAGCACCGCGGGGTTCCCGATGGCGCCCAGAGCTTCACCTGCAGGAAAAAGACACCAGCAGGCAGCGGGGTGTCCCCGGGAGGCGTCAGGGCGGGGGCAGCCCCACCGTGCTCCCTGGCAGGGCCTCTCCCCGCCCCACAGCGGGACCGCGGGCCTGACGCCAACCCCACAGACCTGACACCGCCACCCAACACCACAAACAGCCCCACAAAGGGGCACGGGGAGGGGGCTGCGTGGGGCCCGTACCCGCCTCGTGCCGCACCATGGGCTCCTGGCGGGCGTCGCGCAGCACGGCCAGCAGCACGGGGATGGCGGCCTCGTCCCGCATCTGGCCCAGGCAGTACGCCAGCTCGTGCTTCAGCAGCTCCGAGCCGTCCCCGAAGGCGCGGCCGATGCAGGCCACGGCCTCGGGGCCGCCCAGGCCGCGCAGGGTGAAGAGGGCCCGGAACCGGGCGGGCAGCGGCTGGGCCGCGTCCAGCAGCGTGCGGCCCACGGCGGCCACCTGCTCCTCCGTCACCATGGCTCCCGCTCCCGCTGCTCCGGCCCCGTCAGGCTCCTGCGGACCGGGAAAGGGCTCAGAGGGGCCGCGGGCTCGGCCCCGGTGCACCGGGAGGGAGAGGGAGGGGGTGTGGGGGGGGGCCCGGAACGCAGCGGGCGGGCCCCGGCGCCGCCCGGACCCGGAAGCGGAACGGACCCGCAGCGCCGCCGCCGCCGGGCCCCGCACTCACCGCGCGCCGCCATGCTGCGCCCCCACGTGACCGCGCGGCCGCTCCCACCCGGAGCTCCGCGCGCAGGGGGAGCCGGGCCCGCGCACAGCGCGCGTGCGCACGGAGCCGTCTCGCCAAGCCCTCCCTCCCCCCCCCAGCCCCGTCCCGCCGGGTGGGAGCGGCCGGGGGAAGGGGAGGGAGGGGGAGGGGGAAGAGGTGGGCAGCGCTGGCGCATGCGCAGTGTGTGTGGGGGGGCGAGTGGGGGCGGGGGGGGCTGGGGAGCGCCCTGGGGGTGTGGGGTGACCATGGGGGGGGGGGGCGGCCCCACACGGCCCCACACGGCCCCTGGGCTCCCCACAGGGCGGCCCCATAGACCTTGGGCTGCCCCCCAGGGGTGCCCCCCAGGGCGGCCCCATAGTCCCTGAGCTGCCCCAGTGCCCCCCAGGGGTACCCAGGTGCCCCCCAGGGCTACCTCACAGCCCCCTAGGCCTGCCCCATAGCCCCTGAGCTGCCCCACTGCCCCCTAGGCCTGCCCCAGTGCCCCCCAGGGCTCCCCCACTGCCCCCCAAGGCGGCCCCATAGTCCCTCAGCTGCCCCACTGCCCCCCAGAGCTGCCCCCTGGGGCTATCCCATAGTCCCTGAGCTGCCCCAGTGCCACCCAGGGGGGCCCAGGTACCCCCCAGGGCTACCCCACAGTTCCCTAGGGCTTTCCCATAGCCCCTGAGCTGTCCCAATGCCCCCAGCACTGCCCCATAGTCCCAGCGCTGCCCCCAGTCCCAGCCCAGCACTCTCCCCATTTCACCCCCCAGCCGTGCCATACACCCACCCGTGCACCGTTCTGCTCCCAGTTCGGCCCCCAGTCCCCGAGGGGCACCCAGCATCCCTGCCGCCAGCGTGCGGGACCCTCCTGCAGGGCAATTCCCACCCCCTTGCTGCTGTCCCGAGGTGAACGTGCTCCCCACCGCGCCTTCACACCCACCCCTCTCCCGGGACCCCAATCTGCTGCTGGGCCCCACAGATGTGAAAATGGGGCAGGCTGCAAATGGGCCCCGTATGACACCGACGGCACCACCGGCAAGCAGCCTGCAGTGCTCCGGGTGCCGGGAGGGCGAGAATTTGGGGTCAGGGCCAAGGCGGGGAGGGGGCGGCTGCCCTGCTGCCTCTGCTCACTGCTCCCCGAGCCCAGAGGCGGCGGGCCCGTCCCCGAGGGCAGGCTGGCACTGCCTGACGTGCCCGTGCTGCTTCCCCGCCTACCACCTGCAGCCGAAATGCTGAGGGAGGTGTCTGCGCGCCGGCAGCTGGCTCTGCCCTGGCACGGCGAGGCGAGGCGGCGTGCCACGGGGCTGAGCCGCGGTGTGATTTCTCAGCCGATAGCGGGCAGAGCCGCATGCTGCCCCGCACACCGGGGCTGGGATCGGGGCCGGGAGGCTCTGGGCAGCGGGACGGGGCGCAGACCCCCAGCACAAAGCCCCAGCCCAGCAGAGCCAGAGCTGGGGGTTGCAGATGTGGTTCCCTTCCCCACCAGTGCCAGCCCCCGGCCAGTTGCTGCTCTGCCCCGTTTCCCTTTCCCTCCCAGGCACGTTCACACAACAGGATTTGTACCTTCAGGGGGGTTCTGCCTTCCTCGGGTCCCCTCCTGAGCTCCTCCCGACACAGGGGCCATGGCACAGAGACCCGCTGCAGCCAGGCCCCGTGAGCAGCCGGCGTTTATCCACACCGAGACAACCCCACAGCCCTCTCCGCAGCCAGACCGTGATCCCCGCTTTATTTACACAGCACAGAGCACATCACAAGATCAATCGGATCCCAGGAGAGAGCACGGGGGTGAAATACATCCCGCTGCCTGCACCCACAGGAACAAAATCAGCAGGAACCAATGGGCCGGTGCGGCAGTCCTGACCGAGCAGCCCGGTACCGGTGGGCCAGCGTTGGGGACGTCCACCGGAGCCCGGGGAGGTGCACGGCCGTGTCCCTGCTGCCATCAGCCCTCCCCGCAGCTCTCAAAGTACTGGCACATCAGCTCACGCACCTGCTCGGCCCGGCCGTCCTCCATGGCGGCGGGCGCGGGCTGGCAGGGCTTGGGCAGCTCGGTGGGCTCGGTGCCCTCCAGCCACTCCTCGTTGAAGGGGTTGTCGTGCGCCTCGCAGACGTTGTGCAGGATGCAGCAGGCGAGGACGAGGGTGGGCAGCAGCTCCAGGCTGCAGTCGTCGCACTTGAGGAGGATCTGCCAGCGAGCCTTGAGGCGCAGGAAGGCGTTCTCGATCACGCTGTGCGCCCGCTTGAGGCGGTAGTTGAACTGCAGCTGCCGCTGGGTGAGGTTCTCATCCTCCTGGTAGGGCTTGAGGATCCAGTCCTGCAGCGGGTAGGTGGCGTCGCCCAGCAGCACGTACTTCTGCGCCTTCCCCATGAAGTCCTTGGGCGGGTTGGGGCACAGCCGGCCCTCCTTGGCCAGCACCCACAGCCTGGAGCTCTCCAGGACCGCGCTGTTCTCCATGCTGCCGGGGAAGGCGGTGGAGACGTCCCAAAATTGGCCCAGCCCGTCCACGGTGGCCTGGGTGAGGATGGAGTGCCAGCCCTGGCCGTTGCAGTAGTCGGCGCTGAGGCGCAGCGGGGGGTTGATGGGGAGGTGGAGGCTGTCCAGGGCGCCGATGCAGTGGGGGAAGCCCCAGCGGGCGCGGAAGATGCGCACCATGTTCTCCAGCTCCTTCTCGTTGGGCAGCCGCAGGTAGAGGGGCTTCAGCAGCAGGACCACGGCGTAGCTCACCTCCCGCACGCACGTCTGCACCGTGGAGGGCCCCACGCCGAAGAGCGGGCTCAGAGTCTGGTACTCCACGTTGGTGGCCAGGTGCCACAGGGCCACGGCCACCCGCTTCTCCAGGGGCAGCGCGGGGTGGAAGTGGGCGCTGTGAGGAGCCAGCCCCGGCCGCAGCCGGTTGCAGACGTAGAAGAAAGTCTCCCGGGACATCCGGAACTTCTCCAGCCAGTCCTGGGGACCGAACTCCTTCAGGACCACCCGCTCCCACCAGTCCGCGCCCCGCACGCTGGGCCAGGCGCGGGGGTAGAAGTAGCAGCTGGTTCTCCTCCGGCGAGCGATCAGGAGCTGCAAGGCAGCGGGGAGGCCACGGGGGCGTGAGGTGGCCGTTCCCCACCCCAAATCCCCCAAAGCCACGTTATTTTATCCCTCCAAGGAGGACGCAGCTCAAGGACCTCGAGGGGCGCGGGGCAGGGAGGCCGCCCGGTGGCTCCAGGCTGGCAGAACCTGGGTCCAATTTTCCCGTTTTTGGGAAACCCCATCCTAAAGCCACCAAACAGCAGCCATGAGGCTGGACAAGGGGCCCAGGTTGCACCGAGGAGCATTGTGGAGGAGCCTCCTTTTGGGGCCGTCAGCGTGTTTGGGGTTTCGCTGTGTTTGTTCTTTCTGAGGAGTGTTTTTGACTTTCCTGCAGCAGAGCCAACCACAGGCCCGCCAGTTACTGAAGGGGCACCGAGCCCCCCGTGCTCCTGGCTCTCCCACGGGAATTGTCTCAGTTTCAAAATGCTAAAAACCAGCTTTAAGCTAAAATGGAGCTTTTTTTTTTAAATTTTTTTTGGCCTTCCTCAGCAGCTGCTCCAGGAAAGTGATTCACAGAGCACCCTCCCAACCCGCTCATCCCCGCTGCCCAGTCCCCAGGTCCCCACACCCCCGTCCCGCACGTCCCATCCTTTGTGTCCAGCCTCCCCCCACTATCTGTTTTGTCCCTCATGTCCCCATCCTCACCCTTTGTGTCCCTGCTGACCTCCGTGACGCCCCCCCCCCACGTCCTTCCTATCTCCCATCCCTCACGTCCAGGTATTTGTGTCCCACGTGTCCCCCATGTCCCATCCTTTATCTCCCCTTGCCCCCACGTCCTTCATGTCCCCATCGATCGCATCCCATCTTTTGTAACCCGTGTCCTTTGTGTCCCCGTGCCCTCTGCACCCCCTGTCCTTTGCATCCAGGCTCACCCCCATCCCCCACGTCCCCCAGGTCCCATCCTTTGTGTCCCCCGTCCCCGCTCTTTGTGTCCCTGTGACCTTTGTGTCCCCCATCCCGTGCCCTTCCTGCCCCCCATCCTTTTTCTCCCCCCCACCCCATCCTTGTCCCACGTCCCTCTCTGACCGCACCCCATTTTTGTGACCTCTGTGCCCCATGCCCGCCTCATCCCTGTCCTTAGTGTCCAGTCCCCATCCCCGCCCCCACCCTTTGTGCCCCTCTACACCACCCCACATCCCTGTGACCCCCCCACATCCCTGTGACCCCCCGGTGTCCCTGTTATCTCTGTGTCCCTGTGACCCCCCCAATGTCCTTGTGACCCTCCCACATCCCCATGACCCCCACATCCCTGTGACCCCCCGTGTCCATGCGACTCCTCCCATGTCCTTGTGACCCCCTTATGTCCCTGTGACCCCCAAATCCCCATGACCCCCCCCCATGTCCCTGTTATCCCTGTGTTCCCGTGATCCCACCGTGTCCCCAAAACCCCCACATCCCTGTGACCCCCTCCATGTCCCTCTTACCCCTCCATATCCCTGCGACCCCCCCATCCCTGTGACCCCCCTCAGTGTCCCTGTGACCCCCCCGGGTCCCTATGACCCCCCCAATACCCCTATGACCCCCCCTCACCCCCTCCCCACCCCCCATCCCTCCCCACCTCCCCCACCCCCCCCACCTCCCCCTCCCCCACCCTCACCCGTTTCCCGTTCCCCCCCCGTTCCCCTGCCCCCCCCCGTACCGTCATGAGCCGTTTCTGCCTCTGGCTGTAGTAGTGCCGGAGCCATGCTCTCCGCTGCTGCCCGTCCCAGCGGCCGGCCATGGCCCGGCGCCGCCCGCCCCCCCGGCGCAGCAGCGCGCCCAGCAGCAGCAGCAGCCGCTGCCGCATTTTCAAACCGGGAGCCGGGGCCGCCCTGGAAGTGATCGGCCGAAAGGGGGGGGGGGCACCGAGGGACCGCCGGGGCGGTGCCGACAGCCTCGGGTCGGGGCCGGCCCCCCCAGACCTCCCCCGGGGTCGTTGCGGAGCCCCCGGGTTCCCCCCCCCCCCACCCCGGGATAACGGGGCCGGGAGCTGCCACGGTGCCGCCTGCGCCCCCCCCCGCCCCGCGGGGACCGAGCCCCGGCAGCTTCCAGCGGGACCCGGACGGCTCCCGGGCTGCTTAACCCCCCCCCAGGGGCTGTTTAACCCCCCCCCGGGGCTGTTTAACCCCCCCCCCAGGGGATATTTTCGCCCCTCCCGGGGCTGCTTTCAGCCCCCCCGAGCTGCCGTTCACTCCGGGGTCTCCGCAGCCCCCCGGGTTTTTGCGTTTCTGGCTGCACCACCCATCGAGATAAACCCGTGTGTGTTGAATTTGGAGGAAAGCTCGAAAAGACACGCCGGGCTCAGTTTTGGAGAAAACCCCACGACAGAAAAATAAAAAAATGCCCCAATAAGCAATGCAAGTGCCTTCGCTGTGCTTCAGAGTGGTGCTGGATGCTCCCATTCCCCAGAGCCCACAGGGTGCTGGGGGCTTTATTTGTGGGGTCGTTCCCCCAACATGGGGTGTTCATGGGGTTATTTCACATCCCGAGGTCCCATTCCCATACGCGGGGTGTTCGGGGTGCCCATGGGGTTATTTCATGTCCCAAGGTCCCATTCCTATACACGGGGTGTTTGGGGTGCCCATGGGGTTATTTCACATCCCGATGCCCGTGCGGTGGCCGGGAAGCAGGGTGTCCCCCAGGAGAGGCTCTGGGCGCTGCGTTCCCTCCCCTGTTTTGTAAGGAAGGATTGGGGCCTCTTTTAGGTTGCCAGTTATTAGCTGCTTGTTGCTGCTGCTGTAAACACATCCTCAGAAGTGAGCTTCAAATAGATATTCGATTAATCACGGGAGGCCAAGCTGCGCTAATGACACAGCTAATAACGTGAATGACACAGCTAATAACGTGAATGACACGGCTAATAACATTAATAACACACGGCTCGCGTGCCTGTGGCATCTTGTGCTGGGGCAGAGAGCCCACGGGGCTGGGGCACAGCAGGCGGGTGGCGGGCCGGGCGTTGGGCTGGGAGGGCACCTCGGGGCTGCACCTGGGTACAGGGAGTGTGAAATGTCGGTGAGGTGTTGGTGTACAGCTGGTGTATACCTGGGTACAGTGTGTGTGTGAGAAATGTCGGTGGTTGTTGGTGTACAGCTGGGTACAATGGTGTACGTGGATATATTGGGGTACAGGTGGTGTACAACTGGTGTACACCTGGGTACGATGGGGTGTGTGTGTGTGTGAAATGTTGGTGAGCAGTTGGTGTACAGCTGGGTATGATGGTACATATTGGGGTACGGTTGGTGTATAATTGGTGCACACTTGGTTACAGTGGTGTGCCTGAAATATTTCTGAGGGGAAGGGAAGGGAAGGGAAGGGAAGGGAAGGGAAGGGAAGGGAAGGGAAGGGAAGGGAAGGGAAGGGAAGGGAAGGGAAGGGAAGGGAAGGGAAGGGAAGGGAAGGGAAGGGAAGGGAAGGGAAGGGAAGGGAAGGGAAGGGAAGGGAAGGGAAGGGAAGGGAAGGGGCCGGAACGAATGTGCGCGGCTCTGGTTCCCCGCCGAGCCGGGTCCGGGCGGGGCCTCCCCTGGCGGTTGCCATGGCAGCGCGCGGCGCCGCTTCCTGTGTAGATTCGAACGGGCGGGCGGGGCGCTCCCGAGGTGCCGCGCGCGGGGCGGTGGGGGGGGGGCGGGGCTTCCTGCCGGGCCGCCGCCATATTGGGCAGCGCTGGGGCCGGCGCCGTGACGGGAGGAGGCGGAGCGGGGCCGGGCGGGCAGCGAGGTGGGCAGGGGCCGGGGGGGGGGCACGGGGCGGCGGGAGAGGGGCCGGGGGGGCGGGCGGGGGGGTGAAGGGGGTGGGGGAGCCCCCCCAGGGGTTGCCGGGCGGGGGGCCCGGGGCAGGCCCCGGCCGGGAGCGGCCCCGCTGCTGGGGCCTGACGCGGGCCCGGGGTGGGCCCGGGGTGGGGGGGGAGCCCCGAGCCCCCCCCAGCAGCCGCTGGGTTCGTGCTGCCGAGCTCCCGGCGGCTGTCGGGGCTCGGGATCAGCCCGGTGCCGCTCGGGGGCTGCTGTCGGTACCGGGCAGGGCTGGGGGCTGAGGGCTCCGCACCGGGCGTGTGGCGGGGGGTGGAGGGGGGGGGGCGGGGGTCGTGGTGGGGTCACCCGTCAGCTGTCATGGGCTTTACCCGGGTGCTTTCACCTTTTGGGTGAATTTTGCTCGGTTTTGGCTCTCCTGGAGGCGCGGTGCTGGTTCTGTGAGCTGCCGAGGCTCACCGCACTGCTGTGCTTCACGCTGGGGGCCTGAGGCTCCTGGCAGAGCAGTTCCCCGGCTGGCAGCAACACCTCGCAGTGCAGCCTGCTTTCTGTATCGCTGTTATTGTTATTTTAAGCAGAAGCAGAATTTTTGGGGGCTGTTTACTGAAAGTGCTGCGTCCTCTAAATCTCACAGCTCTTGTTTGGGGAACTGACCGGGGGCACTGCTGCGTCTTCAGTAGTTTCAGTGCTGAGCTGGGGCAGGGTCTGACTCGCCGGCCTTCAGTGCAGCTCTGCGGACGGGGCTGCTGGTGAATTTTTAATCCTGGCTTTTAAAGCGCTGCCTCCCGATAAGGCTGTCGGCAGGGCAGACCTTTTACCTCGAGCTGGTGCCCTCAGCAGCTGCCTGGGCTTTGTTGTGAGACTCGAGATAAGCAGGCAGATGTGCTCTGCCAGGTTTTGTTTCCATTCTGAAATGAAACCAAGTGTTAAAGCCGGCACCCTCGGTGTCTGTGGGATGCTGCCCTGCTCCAAAACCACCCGGGGAGCTGCAGGGCCTGGAGGAGGCGATGGCCGGCCTTTGTGGTTAAGGTGCTTTTGGTTCTCCTCTGCCTCTCCAAATTTGCTGCACACAAGGCAGGTGCACAGGTGTGTGAAATACTTTGGAAAAAAAAAACGAAGTGTTGGTAAAACGCTAGGAAGTGCACCCAGCAGCCTTCCTCTTGGGCTTCTCTTGAGTCTGAACGCTTGGCATGGGCACGCTCTGCCCTTAAGACCCCTTCCTTATCCCAAACCCCCACGTGCTTCACCTGGTGTGTCCCTGCCCGCTCCGTGGCTCTCATTATTCATAATAAACAAGCAGCAGGGTGGGTGTCTTTGGGGCGCTCACCAACAGGAGCGCCATCACGTGCTGGCCAAAAGCAGAACCTCCGTCCTGCTGGCTGGCAGCAGCCTGGTGACACGGGGACAGTGTCCTTGGGGCAGGGACCGGCTGCCTGCTGGTGGCTCTGCTCTCGGCTCCAGAGCAGCTGCAGCATGGAGGTGATGTGGAAAACGTGTGTGTGTGTCCTGGCCGTGTGTCAGCTCCAGGGGTGCTGCCCCCTCCCTGCTCTGCCTTGCCCGTGGCTTCCCACACCACCGGAGACTTCGTGCTCTCCTCAGGCTCCTGCAGCACGCGTGGTTGTTTGCTTCTGAAGCAGCACGGGGCAAAGGAGAAATAATCGCTACCTGCAGGCAACGAAAAGGCTTCTAATGCTGATGCTCTTCTGCGATCCCCTGCCACGCGCGTGATTGTCAGGTCTGCTCAGATAAACCCTGTGCTCCTAGCAGGCTCCTGGAATCTGCAGGGAGGTGTGTGTGGAATGAGAAGCACCATCCAGGAAAAGGAGCAACCCCAAAGCTCATGGGGCTGAGCCGGGAGGGAGCAGTGGGAAACGTTCCTGTGCTCCGGGCACCTCGTGGCAGGATCTGCTCCGGCAGGTTCCCTTCCAGGTGTAGAGGAGGAAAAAAAACATCTGGCCTGGAAGTGATGGAGAGATCTGAGCATCATTCACGTAGAAGAGGCACAGGAGCAGCATTCCCTCAGCCAGAGTCTTGTGCCTGGCTTTTCTGGGGGGAAGTCTCTGACTTGTAATGGTGCACAGAGAAGGGTTACTGCCTGGGGGGCTTTATTTTTAGCAAGGGCTCTCCCAAATGCGTTTTTGCTGTTTCCCTGAAGGCGTTACAGCGCTGTGCTTCTGCTGGCACTTGGCTGTCCGTGTCCTGGCCAGAGCTCTGGGCGCGAGCTGAGGATGAGGTGAGCAGGCTGCCTGTGGATTCGTGTCCCGAGTGGCTCCAGGGAGCATGGGTACACAGCACTGTGCTGCTCAGGGGTCCTCTGTCACCCATTCGGGCTCTGGGGTGCTTTGGGAAGTAGGCACAGCCTTAACTCAGCTCCAAAGCTGCCTCGGGGGGGCTGTGGGGAGTCCTGGAGCTTGTCTGAGTGCAGGTGGAGGTGCAGCGAGTCGCAGAATGTCAGACATTTGTCACCCCCAGTGTGGGGAAGGGACGCTGTCTGGTGACACTGGTGGGGAAAGACGGCACAAGCAGCACCTGCTGCTCCTCTGTGAGGCTCGGTGTGTGCTGGCAGCAGCGCCTTGAGCTGGCTGGGAGGCTGCGTGCAGGTAGGAGGTGAAAGCAGCGCTGTGGCCGCAGCTTTGGGGCGCTTCCTTTCCAATCCAGCTCAAGTTCAGTCTGTGCCTGCTGCCAGCCAGCCCCTCTGGAGCTGGTGGCTGTGGGTGTCTGAAGGCGTTTGTCACCCCAGGGACAGGAGGTGGTGGCCTGCAGGGCGCTTTGCCTTGTGCAGGCTGGGGGAAGGCAGAACCAAGGCGATTTCTGCAGGACCTCAGTGAGGAGCAGCCACCAGGACGCGCTCCGTGACGTGAGGCTCTTGCAGAAGCCCCATCGGGGCTTTACCAGTGAGGAGACGTTGGTGAACCCTGCACAAGGCTCTGTTTTTTTTGTGTCACTGCTGCTTTTAAATGGAAGCTCGTTATTTCAAAGCGTTTGTTCGGCACGGTGTGCACAAAACGTGCTGGTGCTGCTCCGGGTTGAGCGTGGAGGAGCTCTGCTTCAGCCTGCTGCTGGCACCAGCTCTGGGGCTGTGAGGGCAGCTCCAGCACCCTGCCTGCCTTCCAGCGGGCCTGACCATCAGCAAAAACCTCTGCCCTTAGCATGTGCAGTGCTCTGGGAACTAAAAACCCCCAACAGCTCAAACACTCCTCCAGCCTGCATGGCGGAGCTGCCTGGCGCAGCCCGAGCACCCCGTTTTGGGGCGTTTTGGGAGGTTTCACCCACCCAGCTGAGCGTGTGGCACGGCGGAGGTGCCCGTCTCCCCGTGCCAGACGAGTCCCACGTTCGTTGGCAGCCGAGGCCGGCGCCAAGTCACAGCTCTGCGGGTGTTGCCTGGTGATGGGCTGGGAGAAATCTCGGGAAGAGCGAGCGCTGGCTGCGGGGAAGCAGGACATCTGGCTTTGATTTCCAGCCCCGCTGTTCGTGACTTAGAGGCCGATGCGCTCGCTTACTGCGTCCCCTTGGTAAATTCTGGGGGCTTCCCGAGAGCTTTTAAATATTCATCACTGGAATAACGAAGTATTTTTCCCTTCACGCTGGTGCCATTAAATGCTGGCCCAGAGAGGAGGCAGCATCGCCGGGCCTGGGCAGGCTCTCGGTAACTAAATCTGCCCGCGGGAGGCTCTGCAATTTCACTTAAAGCCGTGAGAAAGGCTGTGCCTGAGAACTGGGGGATGTGCCTGCAGGCTTCTTTCTGTCAGAAATACAAAATCCTGAGGAACCAGGTGCTCTGTACTCAGGTTGGGATCCTGCTTTGTTACCAGTTCAAGCCTGGAGAAGGCAGGTGGGGGCTGTTTTCAAGAAGGATTTGGGTTTCCTGACCAAATTCTAGTCTTTTCTCCACGCTCCTTCCACCTTACCCGTGAGCTGGCTGGGTTGTATCCCGGTTAATGTTGCTCAGAACAATGCTGCTGGGTGAAGCCATGGCGCTGAACAAGTGCGCCCTGTTCTTGGTGTTGACCCAGCCTGCGTGTTCTTTCCCTCGGTACGGATCTGTTTCTAATGAGCCGGCACGCAGAGCGCCAGGGCTGGCAGCGAGCGCAGGCGTTTCTGCAGAGCTGTTGCTCCGTGTGGACACGGCCTGTGCCTGCTGGGGCCTTCCAGCGGCCGCTGAGGTCGAGGTGACCGACGTGGGCTCTGGGGCTCACCTGAGTGGGGAGCTGGGTCACCCCCGGCTGTGCTGGTACAGGGGCGTTGTGCTGCTCCTAAAACACGAGCTGCTGGTGTTGGTGAGAGGCTCTGACACCACCAAAGGCAGAACTTTCAAATGCAGGAATGGAATCCAAAATTTATCTAAATCCCAGATTTAGAGAGGGCGAAGGGGAGGAGATGCAGTCTGGCAGTTCACGTGCAGCGTGCGTTACGTGGGCTTTGTCACCGCACCCCAAGGGTGGCGTGGGGCCACTCGGTGCCGCTGTGCCCTGCCTGTGCAGCCCTGTGCTCGTTCTGCACGTGCTGTGTTTCTGACTAGGAGCCGTGGTCTAAATTTGTCTGGTCTGGAACCCGAGTGGAAAGCTCCAAAAGTGAACGTGTTGGCTGTGCAGAGCTCAAAACGTCGTGTTCCTGCAGGTCTGCATCTCTCACGAGCGCTGCGCGGAGCCCTTCTGGGAAGATGCTTCAGATGTGCGGTGTCCCCGTCTGATCACGCACCCCGTGTGGGTTCTGCGAGCTGGTTTTTCTTACTCATGGTGTAAAAAATACATCTTGTGGGAACGCCGGGTTTGAGAGGTCCTGCTGGCCTCGAAGAAAGGTTTGGGAGATTGAGTAGGAAAGGTGGTGGTAAGGAAACTAAAAAACAGGAGGAAGTGTTTGACGGGGGATGCGCTGAGATTTCTTTTTGATATTATTGAGAAAGGGTTTAATAATAAAACTTCAGGTGCTCACTCGCAGTAATGCCATCTCTGCCTCTCCGCTGTGTTTGGTGGGAGCTGCTGACTGCTAAATCCGGTGGCGTTCTCTGAGGGAACATATGTGAGGAATGTGTTACGTTAAAAAAGGAGAGAGCCCGGGGGAGGAGGTGGCAGAGGTAAGCAGGTGTAGTCGGAAGCAGCTTGGCAGCCGCTATTTCGGGGCTGCTCCTGTGGCAGTGCCGCCATGCTCAATGGCCAGGAACACGGCGGCGTTCGGGTGGCTGTGAGGAGTCCAAGCTCCAGCACTACCAAAGCTCCTGGGTGGCCGGGCAGTGGCTGTGCTGGCTGGGAGGCCGCTAGTCCAGAGTCCGAGCACTGTCCTCGTGCTTCCCCGTTGGTTTGCAGCACGCTGTCACTCCCGGCCACGTCTCACCACGCTGCTGCTGTCCTCACCTGGCGGGCACCCACGGTGCTCGGTGAGCATCTGCTCCTGGGGGCAGGGAGCAGGGCCCCGCTCTGCCCAGCCCTCCTGCTCCCAAATCCGTGTCTCGAGGCAGCACCGTTCGTGGAGCTGGGCCTCCAGCCAGCCGCAGGGAATGTTTATACAGCAGCAGTCACTGAAAATCCCTTCACCTTCTGCAGAGCTTCCAGGTGCCTCCGCGTTGCAGGGTTCTGCGTGGCGTGCGTTGGTTCCACCTCTCCCTCTGGAGGTGTTTATCTTGGGCTGGGAGAGGAGCCTGGCACGGCTGCTGGGGAGGCTGGGCGCAGGCAGGGCTGCTCGGGGGAGGGCTGCAGCTCCGCACCCTCCTGGAAATGTTGGAAAGGTTCGTTATCCTTTATTGATGCGTGCTGTAACTTACCCAGTCCTGCGTAATGAAGCAGCCCTCTCATAAAACGGGCACTTGAGTGACACGTGGGTTGCAGCACAGCCTCACCGTGCAGCTGGGCTGGCTTTATGCTAGCACAGAGGCAGATTTGGGGCAGCACGGGTGTCAGAGGCAGAACGCTTCCTCAGGGGGCTCCCCAGTCCAGAGCTGCCCGTGTTCCTGCAGCTCAGGGCACTAAAAAGCTGCCGTGTGTGTGCCGTGGGTGAAATACCCACGCTGGCACAGAGCTGCGTGCCTCTGGGCTGTGGGCATCCCATCCCCGCGTACCTGGGGCTCGCAGAGCTGTGCTGCAGTTGGTGAGCCTGAGGTCGCAGCCTGCGCTCGGGCTGTTGCAGGCTTTGCTCCTATCAGCTGCGAAATGCTGACTGCCTGCTCGTGTGAATTAGCACCCAAGGGCAGCAGTACGGGAAAACACTTCCATCAGCAACCTTGCGCTGGGTGTTATCACACCAGGTTGATAACGCTGCCGTGGAGGGGGAAAGTGGTCTCTGGTTTAAAGAAGAGTCTTGAGGGATGCTGGAGGCTGTTTCTATGTGAAGAGGTGTAATATTTTGGTGGTGTTCTCCCCCCCCCCCCATCTGTTGCAGCAGACTAATTACTGATTGGGCTTCATGAACATAAATTCCTGAGGCTGCTGAACTCCCCAACCCCCATCCGTTCCACCATGGACCAGGATTATGAGAGACGTCTCCTACGCCAAATCAACATCCAGAATGAAAACACGATGCCTTGTGTAAGTAGGGATGGTCTGCACCAAGGGATCCGAGCCTGAAAGTGAAGTGCTCGTTTGCATTGCCTGTGACTGTTTTCAGCTGAGCTTTGGAAGATGTGGGAACCTGTGTCCTTTGTGGGGCTG
The DNA here is from genome assembly GCF_009819795.1 of Aythya fuligula. NCBI lineage: Eukaryota > Metazoa > Chordata > Aves > Anseriformes > Anatidae > Aythya > Aythya fuligula. Next base: position 4,409,756 of record NC_045584.1, on the reverse strand, counting down.
TGACCAGATGAGAGCTCCTGAGCTGTTCTAGGAGTAACCAAATAACCCCACTCTCACAGTGTTTCCACGTAGATAAGCTCAGTTCAGGTTGCACAAGTGAGTTAAGGTATGTTTATGTAGTGCAGTGATGCCTTTTACTAAATAATCTCAGGAATCCCATGCAGAGTGTAAAAAGGTTGAGGACTAACAAACAAAAGAGCACTAGGACTGGAGGCTGAAGAGCTAGAGAAGAAGTTCAAGAGCAGGGGAGGCGGTAGTGCATTTCTGTCCCTGAGAAAGCTATGGAGCAAATCCTTCTGGAAACCATTTCCAGACATGAGGGACCCAAATGTGTTTGTAAGCAGTCAGCACAAACTTACCGAGGGCAAATCATGCCTGACCAACCTGCGAGCCTTCTCTGAAGGCACGATTTACCGTGATGGATGGGAGGAGGGGGAGCACACGCCGTCTGCGCTGACTTCAGCAAGGCTTTTGACACAGTCTCCTGTGATACTCCCCGAGCAGAATTGAAGGTGGGTGGTCTGCAGGAGGGGAGGTGATCTAGCAGGGCTCAGAATTATTGTCAGGAGTCAGGAGTCAACCTGGCTAGTGACCAACCTCTGGGCTGAGTGCTACTGAGCACCTTCACTGGGGAGCAGAGGGAGGCGGTGCGTGATCCCTGAGTTCCTGGGTGATGCCGTAGTGGGGGAGTTGTTAAAATACCTGGGACAGAGGAATTTCCTGTGTTCAGAGGGAGCTTGACAGGCTGGAGAAACTAGCCCTCCTCTGAGCTGGGGTCCTCTCCCCTACATGTTGCTGTATGAACAAGAATGTGGTCACGCTTGAGGAATGTGCAGCACACCCAGCCAGCTTTCTGCCCCGCGCTCACCTTCCCTGCGTTTGCCTTGACAGCATCAGCCTGAAAAGGGGCAGTGAGAAAGATGCGGCTTAATTGCTTCTCTTGACAGATGTTCCTGTGACAGCTGGAGTGGGTGTGTGTACTCATTCTGTTAAGGGGATAAACCGATGTTTTGCTCTTCTATTTTGGCATATTTAGCTTTGACAAGACCTCTTTGATGTTTGTCAGACCCCCTGCTGGGATCAACACTTGTTCTTGTATGTGTCTAAATCTTTAATCCAGGTAGCAGAGATGAGAAGAACCCTGACGCCTTCCAATTCTCCGATGTCTTCTCCGAGTAAGCACGGAGACAGATTCATTCCCTCAAGAGCTGGGGCCAACTGGAGCATCAACTTCCACAGAATAAATGTGAGTTTTGCTCCCTTCTCCTGCAGCTCAAAGCCTTTGAAGTGAGGAAATGGCCCGTTTCATTTTGGCTGGCAGAATTGCTGTGCTTATCTTCTGAGCCATGGTCTGCTGCTGCCCTTAAAGAGTTCCTTTGAATGTGTACCTCCTGGCCCACAGGTGCAGCCTGTTTGCAGACTTCTTTGTTTGCTATTTTACATACCCTGTGATGGTTCTGTATGGTGATGGTGTTTGTTTTTTTTTTTTTTTTTTTTCCCCTTTCAGGAAAATGAAAAATCACCAAGTCAAAACAGAAAAGCAAAGGATGCTACATCAGACAATGGCAAAGGTGAGACCATCTTTCTGCTGCTTGTAGCCTGGCTACGGCTTTTATTCCAAATTGATGCCGAGTTTGGAATTAAGCACAAAAGTGCCAGTGTTCACTTATCTTAAGCAAAAAGCCACGCTGGTGTTCTGTGCACGTGTCACAAGAGTGAACACCTGGTCACCTCAATGGGCTGCTGATGAGCATCTGGGAAGCAAGGGCCTGTTTGTGTCTCTTGATTTATTGAGTCATGGAAGTAATTTCCTGATGGAGTGGAAGGAGGGGAAGCTTGCTGCTAATCTAAATTCTGAGCTGGAGTCCCAGGCTTATGAAGAGGCCCTGTGAGTGTAGAAGTCAGGCGGCTGTGACCCAGTTGGTCCCTGCAGAGGTGCTTGTGGCTTCAGAATTCCCTGCCTAAGCACTGGTTTGGGTTCACAGATGGCCTTGCTTACTCCGCCCTGCTGAAGAATGAACTCCTAGGAGCAGGGATCGAGAAAGTGCAGGACCCGCAGACAGAAGACAGGAGGTTGCAGCCGTCCACTCCAGAGAAGAAGTCCCTCTTCACTGTAAGTTGGTTTGCATTTAAAACAAAGGGAGTTTGTGTGTCTCATGTTGTGGGAGCAAAGCACGTGGTTCTGTCGAGTTGCTCATGCGAGAGAGTAGTGTTAAGACTTTACTGATGTAAGTTGAGGAGAAAACTTGGTGGCCTATAAAGAGAACGTAAGTATCTGTAGCAAGCTACGTGCTTCCTATTTCTGTATTGGAAAGGAAGCTGGGTGGGAACAAAGCTTTCTTGGACACTCTTAAGACTGAGTAAATGACCAAATCGAGATTTTGGTCATCAGTGGAAGTTTTTGTATGGTCCTGGAACACCTGGAAAAGAGAGGAACTGAAAAGGCTGGAAAACTGACAGTGGATGTTGGAGCTAGCTGGGCACTGGAGCCTGTATGAGTGATCTACATGGATCTTGGGCATGGTGGTGTTCTTACTGGGTGTGTTTTCTTTCTGCAGTATTCACTCAGCACAAAACGTTCCAGTCCAGATGATGGTAACGAGGTCTCACCATATTCCTTGTCTCCTGTCAGCAACAAAAGGTAATACTGCTTCTCCACAGACTTCTACCATAGGGGAGTGTTGAAACAGGTTTCAGTGGGGGTGTTTCAGTGGTGTTCCCCAGGGTGTCTCTTTAAGGCAACCAAAATTGCCACATGAATTGGTTTGGGAAGTCCGAGAAGGTAATAAGTAGGTTCCCTAAGGATTCCTGAGTACAGCCAAACTGCTTAATACCGAATGTGTCCTGACCAGCCCTCAGCAGTCAGCTTGTCGTTTTGCTCCCCAGCTCCTTTATAGAACCAGAGACTAATTCCCTCTAATGTGCTGGAAAGCATTTTGCTGCCTCTTTGTGTATCTCTATAGTAATGCAGGTATGCTCTTAGGACTGGCTGCATCTGTCTATGCCATCTGCTGTGCTGTGTGATACTCTGTAGTTGTTTCTGTGTCTCTTGTTGTAAACAGTCAGAAGCTGCTACGATCACCCCGAAAACCAACTCGGAAAATCTCAAAGATTCCTTTCAAAGTGCTGGATGCCCCAGAACTGCAGGATGACTTCTACCTGAACCTGGTGGACTGGTCTTCTCTCAACGTCCTCAGCGTTGGCCTTGGCACATGTGTTTACCTGTGGAGTGCTTGTACGAGCCAGGTAAATGGTGACCAGTGTCTGGAGAGTGATGTACCTGCTGCTGTGGCTGTTTTCCAGCTGCAGCACCTTTCAGAGCTATGCAACATGCTGTGGGAGGGATTCAATGCTTGTAATGCTCTGTCCCAAACCAGGAGTTAGCTCTGGAGGTAGCTAATGCAGCATGACAATAACAAGTATTTTTCATTGTCTTATTCCCAAGGTAACCCGACTGTGCGATCTGTCTGTGGAAGGAGATTCTGTAACGTCTGTGGGCTGGTCAGAACGGGTCAGTATAACACTGACAGCGACAAGTGAAATGCAGTTCAAATGCTATCACTGTAGCTTTATTGCCCTTCATTGCAAGCTCTAAAATCATGGATTAGTTTTCTGTATTCTCCCAAACTCCCTCCTGTGTGCTGTTCATCAAATGTGTCTCTGCTAAATGAGAGGGGATAGAGAGTAACCTCTTGTATCTTGACACTCTGGAGACACTTGCTAAGAGGTATGGGAGGGGGGAAAAAAAAAAAGTTTTATTGTCAAGAGCTGGAGAAGTGACCTGGTTCTAAGTATGTTTCAGCCAGGCTGCTTGGCTCCTTTCTTCGGTAGGGAAAAGATGCAAGATGGATGAACTCTGGATGCTTTCCATCTTGTGGGATTTATCTGGAGTCTTTTCAGCATCTAGCTTTTTGTTTTATTTCTCTCTGTACTTACTGGCTTTACTGATCATGGTTTTCTGTTTGTCTAGGGGAACTTGGTAGCCGTTGGCACGCACAAAGGCTTTGTACAGATCTGGGATGCAGCTGCAGGAAAAAAGCTCTCCATGCTAGAGGGGCACACGGCCAGAGTTGGTAAGGAGGTGGAGTTTTCACATATTTTGTTTCTTGCTTTTTTTTTTTTTTAAACTTTTCTCCTTGAACTCAAACAGTACCAGAACTGATATTTATGCCCTGCTGTGTCCTGAGCTGCCTTTAAAGCATTGCCACCGAGTAATTGTGGTGTTCTGATCTTGGGTGTGGTGGTGTTTGAGTGACTACTGCAGCAGGTGTTTCCTCCATGTCTGCTGAGGCATTTTAGGTTTGGTTACAACACTTTCTCACTGCCACTGGCTTCCGGTTTCAGCCCTGCAGGCAGCTTTACACTGAAATTTCCAGTTCCCTTATGCTTCAGGGACTGTTCTTCAGTTTTTTTTCTTTTTTTGGTAGATTTTTGGTCAGAGCTGTTGTGAATCTGAATTCTGAGGTGAGATTTGGGGAGTCAAGATAGCTTTTGAGTTCTGTTTCTGTGCTTCACTGCTGAGTGAAATGGGGTTAGTGATAGATTTGCCTGCAGCAAGCTTACTGAAGATATCTTCGTATGCCATTTTAAGACTCTAGGCAGGGTATATAAAAGAGCACTGATTTTTTTGTAAACCTCCTGCAGTTCTGGTGGCTGTGTGCTGCCTGCACGCTCCTGCAAGGCTCCCAAAACGTGCCCTTAGGCTGTTGCTCTCTGCCCGTGTTACAGGTGCCTTGGCGTGGAACGCGGACCAGCTGTCCTCTGGGAGCCGAGACAGAATGATCCTTCAGAGGGACATCCGCACCCCGCCCCTGCAGTCAGAGCGGCGGCTCCAGGGCCACAGGCAGGAGGTCTGTGGGCTCAAATGGTCTACGGACCACCAGCTCCTGGCCTCTGGGGGAAATGATAACAAGGTACAGTACTTACAGCTGGTCCCATGGGGCTCGGCATCTCTAGATCTTCGCAGGGAATGTCAGGTCCCCTTTCTCCGAGGATATTCATCTGCTCTGTGAAGGGGCTTTTGTTTCAGTTGTTGGACTGTGCCCAACGATAAATCATGCTAAGCTTCTACTCAGTCTCCTCTCTGTAATAAAATTAAAGAGGCAAATTTGATTTTGCTTCTCTATTTGGCTAATTAAATCTATAGCTTGACTCAGGGTTTTGAGTTCAATAAAGCTACTGCAAAGCTGTACTTCCTGGCTTGGTTTAGGTAGCGTGTAGTCTCAAGTTTGTTGCAATAATGTTTATGTATGTGGAAGGAAACCGAGTTTAGAAGCTATATAAGTTTTAATACCTATAGCACAGACTTGTAGTTCACTGAACACCATATGGAAGAAGCATCTGTTCCGAAGAAAGTGTTCAGAGCCCTTTGGAGCGGGTTGCTAGGTAGTGAATTTGCCCAGTGTATGTGTGACAGCACGGTTGAACAAAGTTCTTCCTCAGAATATCTTGTAATGAGCTTGCACGTGCTTCCTGACGTGTGCTGGGCTAATACAGCCACAAAGACAAAAGGGGGCTTTGAGCTGGCATTCGGTGACACCGTGTTGCTGGCTTTACAAGCGTAACTGAAGGACTTCCTTGTGACCCAGTGGTGAAGTGGCTCCTCAGCTGAGCGTGGTGGCAGGGTGGGACAGGCTGCAGGGCTGAAATAGCTGAGCCACATGTGCTTGGGCAGAGCTGTGGGAAATCATCGCGTTGCCCAACCACCCTCGTCAATCCCAGTGCGACATCGTGGTTTGTGGGTGTTGCGGACACGTGACTGCAGTGCAAGTTCGATCACGTCTTTCCTCTCTGCCAGCTCCTTGTCTGGAATCACTCCAGCCTGAGTCCTGTCCAACAATACACAGAGCATCTCGCAGCAGTAAAAGCCATCGCCTGGTCTCCGCACCAGCACGGCCTCCTCGCCTCTGGCGGCGGGACAGCCGACCGCTGCATCCGCTTCTGGAACACGCTCACGGGGCAGCCCCTGCAGTGCATTGACACCGGGTCACAGGTGTGCAACCTGGCCTGGTCAAAGCACGCCAACGAGCTTGTAAGTTCCTCCCTGTGCAGTGCTGCTGCTGAGCTCTCTTGCTTTCAGGAGCATAACTCATTTCCCTCTCCACTTTCAGGTGAGTACCCATGGATACTCGCAGAACCAGATCCTCGTCTGGAAATACCCCTCATTAACTCAAGTAGCAAAGCTAACAGGGCACTCGTACAGAGTCTTATATCTGGTAAGCACCGGCCTTGTCTCTGAAACCTTCTGCCTACTTAACTGTCTGCGCGTGTGCTGGGATGAGACCTGAAGCTGCGGCGCCAGTGGCGCTGTGAGCAGCCTCTCCTCGTGGTGGAGATGTGAATGCTGCCCTGCAAGCAAAGAAAAAAGCTCTGTATCTGGTTTCCTTGCCTGCAAGGGATACTTTGATTTGCTGCTATGGAAATGTGAGGCTTTATTAATGAATAGCAAAGCTTGCCAAAATCCTTCTGAGGAAGCACGAGAATGTCTTCTTGTTCCCCGAAGACTTTGTCACTGTTTAGTTGGTAACTGCAAGCAGGGGAAGAACTTGGTGCTTTCAGTCCTCCTAATTCCATATTAAAACGTCTGATGCGCCTAATCCCTTTGATTTCTTACCTGCTTCATTAATGTTACATAGGGTTTTCAGTGGATTCTTAACATGATAAATAGGCTGATAGTGTTTTGTGGGGCAGGTTCCAACTGCAGTGACTAATGACTGGCATTTGCCAGCTCTATCACACTTCCTGCCTTAGCACACATTTATAATCCGGGGAGGAATAGCCTCAATTACAACTGGCATGGATTTCTTAACACAGGAATCGTTTTTACGATAATTCCACCCATGTGTTCTCTGGCTGCGTAAGTAAGATGCAAGTGCTCGAGTTGGCACCTAGTGAGGCTGAGTGAGGCACATGAAAGCAGAGGTGGTAGTTTGGTGTCTCACCGCCAGCCAAGTAGGAAGGGGAGTAGAATACCTCTGATGCATTCCAATGAGGATTTGTTTTCAACCTCAAAAATGTAACAGATCCTAAAGGCTGCTCTCTCCTGCCTCAGGCAATGTCCCCTGACGGGGAGGCCATAGTTACCGGAGCTGGAGATGAAACCTTGCGGTTCTGGAACGTCTTCAGTAAAACTCGCTCGACAAAGGTAAGGATGAGCTGAGCAGCTGGCTGCAGCCGTGTCCTGCAGCGGGCTCAGCCTTCGGCGGGGGATTCAGTCAGTTCCCTCGGTTCTTTGGCCTTGCCTCTGGCTTCGTTACCTTATCCTGTAGGCTGAGGGGAGGATGCAGTGAAGGGTTAAACTTGACTGCAGTAGAAAAGGGTTTGCAGTCACATGCAATAAAAGGTTGCCTCTGCACACCCAAGGCAGTGTGACAGGACGTCATGCTGGCTGTTAGGGAGCTGCTGAACGCAGCAGCATTGCAGGGAGCTCACCTCCAGCCCCTATTCCGTGCTCACGTGCTGCTATCAACTGGCCGTGCCCTCGGACTTGATTATCCTCTAGCTCCTTGCGTAAGCGCTTCAAGTGGTGGCTGGGGTGGAAATGGGATCGTGGTACTGCCACTAACAACGTGCCATCGCCCAGAGCAGGCTGTGCCAGATGCTTCGGGAGCTTTTCTGAGTGTCTCGCGGAGGCAGTGGAGAATGGCAGTGAGAGCTCAGGGAATGAGCTGTGGGGAGCGGGCGTTGCAGGCAGCTGGGTGCACCCTGGCTCTAGGGTGCAGCTTCCCACAGAGCTGTGGGAATGGCATGCTTGCCTGCCGCACGCCTCCTTATCAACTGGAAAAAAACACATGGGAATATTTATGGCAGTGAACTTTGAATGTTTAGCCCAGATCAGTGCCCTGAGCTGGAAAGACCTCATCAGTGTTTTTTAATTAAAAAAACAAAAATCACGTGGAATAACACTGCAGCAAAGCTTTTAAGTGCTGAAGTACCTGCTTTGCCTTTTCTTTGCAGGAGTCTGTATCCGTTCTCAACCTCTTCACCAGGATACGGTAAACCCCACGTACTGCAATCCAAGAGACCACAGCCTGCCGTACCAGGATCAAACCACTACCTTGGTGTGCATGGAACCCCAAACGATCAGCCAGAAGGGGAGGGAGTGCCAGTGGGACTGGAGGATGGACCCAACAGATGCTAATTAAATATGTGCTTGTGAACCACGCCGGGCAGTATTTGGGATGGGGTTGGGGAGGGGAGGGAACTGCCAGAGGTTTATGGATTCGTCCTTCAGAAAGGGGAACGCGTACGAGAGCAATGCTGAACCAGCACCCTCCAACCCTCACTCTGTGTACTGGAGAAAATCTGTTTACATGGACCACCGAGACCGGACCAAGGCCATCCCAACTGCTGTGTTGTCTGCTCTTAGGAGAGACGAGAGCATCCTCGCCTCTGTGGGAAGGGGCTTCACGTGCTGCTGCGGGTCCCTCTAACCTAGGATGGACATCTTTGGAGGTAGGAGCCAGCCAGGCTTGTTCAATGCAACTGGGGCGTGGGGACCAGGCTCTAGGCGAGGCGTTAGCCTCTCTGATATCTAAGGGCATTGTTTAGAGCCTGGGATCCCCATTACATGAAAAAAAAAAATGGAGAACTGCTTATTTTTTTCCAGATAAAGCAGGTACTGCGGTACTTGCCGTTCTTGCAAGACAGCTTGATTTTTGGCATGCTTACCAGCTGCCTTCAAACATGCATCTTGGGGCTCTGAACTTTAGAGGAGACTTTAAAGAGGCTCCACCTCGGAGGGAATGCATTCAAAGAAATTTAAAATTGCTATTGCATGTTTTATGCTGATTCTTTTAGTTAACACAGAGGGAAAACAATGGCTTTAAAAACAAAACAAAGAAACAACAAACATGCATGTGGAGCTTCCCACAGTACCCTTTGTGGCGGCTGGTTGCTCTGGAGTCTTCTTGAGGACAAAAGCAGTTGAGATGTGCTTGAGAAACAAAACAACTCCTGTGGATCTTTTTCAGAGAGAGCATGGCCTCTTCTGGCTGGAAGGGGGGAAACACCGCGTCTGGGCAAGTGGGGTTTCTTTTTCTAAGGCAAGGAAGAAGCGTTGCTTTTTTTTTTTTTTTTTTTTTTTTATCTCCAAGTCAATGCCAGGGACCTGTTTTTTTGTTGTGTTTTTTTCTTTTTTTTAAGTTGTATGGGAAGAGTGCCTGCTTGTGTGTTTGGAGCCTGTGTGATGAGTGCCGTGGGATGTGATGCAAAGCACTTGTGTGTATGTGTTGCTTTTAATTTAAGGAGAAGCTGTTACGCTTGCAGCAGCCTGTTCCTGTCTTACCTTGTACATGTGCCAATGCTTCCTGCTGTGCACCTGGCTCCTGCCTGCCTCGTGCCCTCTCTCGTGCCCTGGGATGTGCGTGCTGTTTCCTGTTCTCACTTGGATTTTCCCGGCTGTGTACATAGACCTTGCCCTGTTCTCTGTAGAGTGTATAGGCCGTCCTTTCCTTTTCCCCGAATCCAGACTGTAGGGGTAGCGGTAGGAGAACGCCTGCCCCTCCCCAGTGCCACCAGTACCCTTGGGGTGAGCAGATGAGGCAGAGGGAGGCTGGTACAGCAGAGAGGTGCAGCTCTGCTCACTGCAGCCTTCACCACGTGTGCCAGTGCCCGGATCAGGCTCACCCACGCCTCGCGCTACCTCCACACGTCACAGGTACCCAGGGGCTTGGCTCCCACCTGCACCAACCCTCCAAAGCCACCATCGCATCCGACAGCCTCACCTGCCCCCCAAAATGCAATTTCTGTGTAATTTCTCAGCACGACTGCATTGTGGTTCTCGCAGCAGGAGCGTGGGGCTTGGTTTTCAAACCTGTCTGCTGGCCTCCTGCTGCCTTCCCTGCTGCTTGTTGTACGTTCACTGGCACTGTTCAATGTCACGGTGTGGAGGGCCCACTGCAGAGCACCGAGGAGCTGTTACTGAAGTCAGGTCACTAAGCTGGCAAGTGGCTCGAGGCCACCTGCAGCAGGACGTGGATGTCACGGGTGTCTGTGGGTTGTCACCTGCGGGGCAGCTGCACCTGGGGACGGGGCTGTTGGGGCTGTGTTCTCCTCTGGGAGGCAATCAGCGATGGGGTGGGGGCATCGGAGAGGTGTCAGAGCTGGGAGGGCTCACTGGTTTGTGCCTGGGGGTGGCACTGGGTGAGTGTGGGGCTGTGGCTGGGGGCTTTTGGGGGCTCCCACGCTGCTGCTGGTGGTTGCTGTGCGGTGTCAGCGTCCCCCCCAGGGGAGGGGGCAGCGTGCTCAGCACACGCAGCCCTTGGGCCACCGCTGCTGCTCGTTGCTGCCTGTGCTCCTGCCTCCAGCTGTGCCCCTCTGCTCACAACCTGCGCCTCTTGCTCTGCCTGGTGTGCGTGAGGGGTGCTCGTGGCTGTGTGCGTGACACCGGCGGCTGGGGCGTGCTGAGGGTGTTCCGTGGGCAAAAGAGCAGAGCCTGCGTGCTTGTGTTGTGTGTGTGTGTGGGGTCTGCAAGTGCTGAGCTGCGCGGGCGGGCTGAGCCGAGGGGTCCTCCCCGAGTCTGCGACCTTGTGGCGTTGTTGTGTATAAAGCATCACATGGTGGAAAAAAAATATAGAGCGTTGTAACTTTTCCATGTAAAGCGTTCGAACTGGCATTAAACACATCGTGAATTTACGTCTCTGTGCCTCCGGCTGGTTTTTCACAGGGGAGCAGAGGCTGCCCCGTGCAGGTCTCTGCTCCGTGGCTGCTGCCCAGCTCCTGCCACCCCTGTTTGCTCTCCTGGTGCTGGCCCCGCAGCAAGGAGCAGCCCCGGCCCTTCCCCTGCAGGGCACAAAGGGAGCGAAGGTGCCTCGGCCCCCCTGCCCCACCCCAGCCCCCCGTTGCTTGGCGCTGATTCCAGCACCGCTGCGGCCTCGCCTAGCGCCAGGCATGGAGCTGGGGGCGCACAGACCCTGGGTGCCGCAGAGCACCCTCGAGACCGACTTCCCCCTGCCCCTCTACAGGTGAGCCCCTCACTCCGTGGGACCCCTGTAGGGGCCATACGGGTGGGGGCACGAAGCCCTGATGCCCCCCTTCCCTCGCTGCCCGCAGTGACCAATATGTGACGCTGCGGGGGCCCCGGCAGGCCCCCGTGCTGAGGCAGGCCGTGCGCTGGAAGACCACCCCCATGGGCTGGGACGCCGCGGGGCAGAGCTGGGCCACGGGGCTGAGCGGCTGGGACGCGCCGGGGGACCCCTGGTACAGCCTCACCCGCGGCATCGCCCGGCGCCGATGGCAGCGCGTCCACGTCCCCCGTGAGCTGGAGCCCCTGCCCCCGGGTATGGAGCTGGGGGTGGGGGGGGGACACGTTGGGGGGTGCTGGTGGTGGAGGGAGAAGCCGGGGGGTGACCCAGGAGCATGGGGGGGGAGGAGAAGGGCTGGGGGTGGGCTCCTGGGGGTGCTGTGGGGGTCCTGCTGCAGGGTGGGGGTCCTGCTGCCTGGTCCCAGCTCTGCTCCCCCCCCAGTTTACGCCCAGCACCTGCGGGAGGTGGCGTGGTGGGACCCCATCGTCCCCACTGCCTACCCCGGACCCCGCACCCGCTGGGGAGCCTTCCTCTGGCAGGAGCGACCCGTCCTGGGCAAGGAGTACGGTAAGAGCTGGAGGGGCACCCGGGGGGGGGCACCTCCCAGAGCCCCCCTCCTCACCCCTGTCCCCTCCTCTCCGCAGTTGCCACCCGCAGCCAGAGCTCCGGGGAGCTGGGGGGCAGCCCAGGGTACGTCCCCCTGCTGTCCTCCTGCCGCCCCCCTGGCACCGCCCGCGACGTCCGCACCTGGAGGCTCCTCCAGCACCAGCCCTCCACCCGCCAGTAAAGGGCACGGCGCCTGCGGCTCTCCTGGCTCTTTTTGGGGTCGGGGGGGGCTGAGCGGGGGTCGTCGGGGCCAGGCCTGGGGCTCAGCGCTGGATGCTGCCCCACCCCACCCCAAAACGCCTCCCCGGGGTTAGGGGAGCCTCACAGCCTCCCTGCGCCCATCCCAAGGAATGAGGCAGCCTTGGCACAGGGTGGGGTGAGGGGGGGTCCTGTGGCACAGGCAGCGCCCCCTCACCTCTTTATTAATTAAATAGCTCGGTGCCTTTATCCCCATCAGCCCTGCAATACCCCCCCCCGGGGGGCTGTCCCATGGGGGGAGCTGACTCCAGACACCCCCTGGGTCCTCTCTGCCCCCCAGGCCGCTGCCCCTGCCCCCATGCAGGAAGCTCGGGGGGGTGAGGTGGGGGCAGTGAGATGGAGCCCCACGGCCTGCGGGGGCTCCTGGGGGGGGGCTGGAAGGCGCTCGGGCTTGGAGCCCCCCCCAACTCCTGCTGGTGACGACCAAGTCCCTGCTGGTCTCCTTGCCCCTCCTGGGGGAGGCAGGGTGAGGGGGCTCCCGTTGTGTCATGGAGATGGAGGAGGGGCTGCTGCCCCCCGCCCCCCCCTCACTGGTGCAACAGGTCCAGGTCTGGCCAAGCCCCTGCATCCACCAGCTGCTGCTCCAGCTGCAGGATGCGCAGCCCGATGTACCCCGAGGTCAGCAGCAGGGCCACCATCCTGGGGACAGGGCGGTGTCACAGCCGGGAGGTGGTAGCTGGGGGCCACCAGGGCTGGGGGGTGCAAGGGGGGGCCCTGCCCCAGGACTCACAGCAGCAGGTAGATGAGGATGATGGTGCCGAAGGGGCTCAGTGGTGCAGCAGTTCGGGTGCGGGGCGCTGGGCTGGGATCCCCTGCCAGGACAAGGAGGTGTCGGGGACGGTCCTGGAGCGCCGTGGCCAAATCCGGGCAGCGTCAGGGCCCTGCTCCGGCCACGGCTCCGCCGAGGGCCCCGCTCACCTCTGCCTGCAGCCGCTGCATCCTCTGCTGTCGTTGCTGCCTCCTCCTTGTCTTGGCTCGCCTCCTCTGCACCCAACCAGGAGATGGTCATTGAGTGCCTGGGGTGCAGGTGGGGGCCCTGGGGTCCCCGAGAGGCCCCTGCACTCCCCGGTGGCCCAGGAGAGGCTGTTCGGGTGCCCGAGGGGGGCTGCGAGGGCCTGTCGGGGTGTGGGGGCGGCCGCTCACCCGGCGGCTCCAGGAGGCTGTCAGGCTCCGCAGGGCTCTCCTCCAGGTCCGACTGGCTCGAGGTCTGCAGGAGGACAAGCCCAGGTCGCAGGGCACCACGTGGGGACACAGGAGAGGGTGCCTGTGCTGCCCTGGGCTGGGGGTTTTCACCACAATATCCCCCTAATCCCCCCCAAAATAAGCCTTTCCCAGGTGTCACCACTGCATCCATCCCTGCGGCTGTGCCTCCCTCTGCTGCCGGCCCTTCCTCAGCCTTACCAGGGGCTTCTTCAGGCTTTGCTCGGTGCTGCCGTTGAGGGGAGAGGCCAGGGGGCTCCAGCCGTTGTCCTGGGCAAGGAGAGATGGAGCAGGGCACCGGGGGGGGGCACAGAGCCAGGCCCCCCACCCGGCACAGCGCCTACCTGCAGGTGTTTGCAGAGAGACCTCAGGAGCTGGAAGGTGGCCTCCCGCTGGCGCAGCGACACGAAGAGGAACTGCGGGCGGGGGGGACAGGCGGCAGTGTCCTGGGTCAGCCTCAGGTCCCCCCCCCCGACCTCCCCCCAGCCCCCCCAGCACTCACCTTGTCCCCCTCGGCCGTGCGGATGCTGAGCGCGTTGGGCACCAGCAGCGCCGTGTTGGTCTTCTTGAGGGCGCAGATGGACGTGACGGGGACGATCGCCTGCGGGGAGGGGGCAGCGTCAGGCCCCGCGCCCCCACAGCTGCCCCACGTCCCTGCGGCTGCCCCCACCTTGATGTCCTTGAGCAGCAGGCTGGCGTGGAAGCAGACGTGGCCGGAGGAGACGTAGAGGCGGCCATGGTAGGGCACCTCTCGCTGCCAGGCGCAGGAGAAGCAGGCCAGCAGCGCTTCCCGCCCGGCGATCTCCTCGAAGGCTTTGCGGAAGCTGGAGCTGCGCTTGTTCAGCTGCAGGGGGGGAAGCCGGGACGTGGGGCCGAGCCCTGGCACGGTGGGCACCCCGTGGTCCCCACTCCGACATCGGCCGCCAAACCAGGACAGCGCCCGTGGTGCTGGGGTCCCCTCTCCTCACCCCGGCGCCCCCAGACTCACCGAGGAGGACAGGGACCCGTGCCGGCCTCCAGCCCCTTCAGCCTCCTCCGTCTCCTTACAGGAAGGGTCGTAGGTTTTGGACCTGGCAGGGAGCAGCAGGCAGGGTGAGCCGAGGCCCCTGGTGTCCCCGGGACGTGAGGACACGCAGACGCGAGCAGCACCCACCTGGTGAGTGCGGGGTGCGACCCCGGCTGGGTGCCCGCGCTGCCCCTCTCCTCCAGGCTCTGCCACTGCTTCTCCCCCAGCGCCGCCCTCCTGCTCTTCTTCAGCTTCCCCGACATGAAGGAGGAGCACGGCACGCTGCAGGGTGATGGGGCAGCTGAGGGGCCATCGGTCCCTGCTGGGACCAGGAGAGCAAAACCCACCCCGTGCCTGCACCGTGCTGCGGGTTTGGCTGCGGTTATCTACAGCTGATGATGCACGGGGCGCCCCTTGTCCGTCTGTGCCCCGGTGTCCCCAGGCAGGGCAGGGGACACCGCCTGTCTCCAGGAGCAGGGCAGGTCCCCACACCTCTCTGATTAGCTCCCAGGTCTCACCGGGACATTTCGGGGGGCATCACAGGCATTGCAAGCCCCCTTTGCGGCATCTCTGGATGCCACTGGCCCCTGCTGGCCCCCATGCCCTGGTGTCCCCATCCCCGTGGCCCCACAGGGCAATTATGGCCCCGCTGCCCCGCTCCAGGAACAGCCGCACCCCAGCCTCGCACTCTCCTCATGGCCACAGCACCCCTGCGGACAGCAGCCGGGTCCCCGAGGTGGCCGCAGCACCCCCAGCACCCTGCTCGCAGGCAGGAGCTGGCAGCAGGTGACAGCTCCTGGGTCTTTCCGTGGCTGGCCGAGCTGGCTGAGCAGACAGACACGTGGGGCCGGTGCTGGATCAAAGTGCATGGAGCAAAACCCCCAGACCGGGGCTGCTGCTGCCCACCCCAGGCAGTACCTGGTGGCGGGGAGAGCCGAGCCCTCCCGTCACGTCCCGTCCCGTCCCGCTGCGCCGCAGCCCCTCGCTCGCCCGGCTCCCACGCACGCTCCTTGCTCCTTCCAGACCTGGCCCTCAGCCGCCGTCTCCTCCTCCTCCTCCTCCTCCTCCCAGTGAGGAAGGGCAGGCAGGCGGGGCTGGGACCGGCTGCAGCAGGTTTGCAGGGAGGCGTCGGGGCAAATACCAACTCGGGGCTGCTGGGGCAATTACCACCTGGGGGGAGCTCTGAAGGGTCAGACGGGCACTGCCACCACGATGGCACGGCCATGGGGGCCCCAGCACCTGGTGGGATGCGGGTTGACAGGGGAATGCAGGATCCCAGTGCTGTGCCCATCCCACTGTGCCCACGGGACAAAGATCTCTGCATGCAGAGTCCCTGGGGCGTGCTGGTGCCAGCACTGATGGGGTGACCGCCATCACCACCGTCTGCCCCTGATAACGGGAGCGCCTCGCAGCGCCCACCATGCAGGGGGTGGCCAGGGGCACGGGGCTCCCTCACCCCACAGCTGCCATGCAGCCCACAAAGGGGGCTGGGGCTCGCCAGTTGCCGGTCCCTCTGCGGCCCCGGGAGTGTCCGCGCCACCCCAAAACAATCTGTAAACACAGGGCCAAGGGCAGGGGCTGGGCCGCCCCAAGGACAGCAGGGAAATCCCTTGCCCCTGCCCGCTGCTGACTGGGGCATGTGCCAAGGCCGCCCAGCCCTGGCTCACCCTTGCTCTCTGCCCTGTGCTGACAAAGCCTTTCCCACAGCTCCACGGGGAGCAGTTGTAACCCCAGGGGTAGCACAGCACCAGGGTCCAGCAGCACAGCACCAGGGCACTGCAATCCCCAGCCCTGCACCCCCACGGACCCCCAGGTACAGCACCAAGAGCATCACCAGCCGCCCCGTGCATGCCCCATGCTCACACCCACCCCATCCTTACACACCCCAATGCACATCCCCACTTCGCACGTGTCATTTGTGTGCCCACACCCCCACGTGCACACCCCCTGCACACCCACTGCACGCTCACACCACTCCTCCCAGGGCTCCAAGCACCCCAGGCACCGCCCTCGCAGGGTGTGCAGGTGTCATCGTCATGCACGTGCACAGATCAGAGAATCACAGAATTGTAGGGGTTGGAAGGGACCTCGAAAGATCACTGGGTCCAGCCCCCCTGCCAAAGCAGTTCCCTAGAGCAGGCTGCCCAGGGAGGCGTCCAGACGGGCCTTGAATATCCCCAGAGAAGGAGCCCCCCCAGCCTCCCTGGGCAGCCTGTCCCAGCGCTCCGGCACCCTCCCCGGGAAGAAGTTCTTTGGCGTGTTGGTGCGGAACTGCCTGGGCTCCATTTGGTGGCCACTGCCCCTTGTCCTGTCCCCACAGAGCCCTGAGAAGAGGTTGGCCATGTCCCTCTGTCTGCCACACCTCAAGTATTTACAGACATTGATCAGATCCCATCTCAGCCTTCTCTTCTCAAGGCTGACCAGACCCAGGTCTCTCAGGCTCTCCTCCAGGCCCCGTATCATCTTTGTGGCTGGCGTCTTTCCAGGAGATCCCTGTCTTTTTTGTACCGGGGAGCCCAGAACTGGACCCAGTGCTCCAGGTGAGGCCTGCCCAGGGCAGAGATGGGCGTGCACAGGTGTGCAAGGCACACGCAGCACCTGCAGGCTCACGCCTATGCGCAGTCCCATGCTCACGTACACGCAGCACAGGCCGGCCATGCACACACACACACACATTGCACACGTCTACACCTGCTCACACGCAGCCCCTTGCACACCCTCCAGGCACCGCTGCCCTCCTGGCCCCATGCACGCACAGCCCTGGTGTGCCCGTGGCGCTGGGTGCCAGGGGCTGGGTCCCAGCGGGCACTGGGTGGGCTGGCAGGGGACACACAGCGGGGGGCAGTGGGAGACACTGCGGGGACACCATGGGGACACTGTAGGGGCACCACAGGGACACGATGGGGACACCACGGGGACACGATGGGGACACCACACCCCCTGGCCATGCCCTGGGCCACGTGTGCAGCTCCCAGCCCCAGTGCCTGGGGCTCTTGCTGTTCAACACGGCCACGGCCCCATGGCCCCACCAGCCTCTGCAGGTCCCCGGGGGTCCTGTGGGGTCCTGCCTGCAGCCAGCGCCTGCCCCAGGCTCCAGCCCCCGTGCAAGCCCCTGACACCCATGCCCAGTTCAATTTTGGGCCCCTCACTACAAGGACATCGAGGCCCTGGAGCACATCCAGAGCTGGGCTGAGGCTGGGGAAGGGGCTGGGACACGAGTCCTGCGAGGGAGCTGGGGGTGCTGGGGCTGCAGCAGGCTCAGGGGGCCCTCCCCGCTCCCTGGGGGCTGTGGGGAGCTGGGGCCGGGCTCTGCCCGCAGCAGAGGGAACGGCCTCGGGGGGGGCCCGGCTGGGAGCGGGGAGACATCGCTGGCAGTGCTGGGACAGAGCCCGGGGAGCTGCTGGGGTCACCGGCACTGGGGGTGCTCGAGGAGGGGCTGGGCGAGGTGCTTGGGGACACGGCTCGGGGGCGACACTGCTGGGGGCCGCTGGGGACAGGCAGCCCCGCGCCCCGTCGAGGCCGGGCAGCCCCGCGGGCCGCTCCCCGCCGCGCTGGCACCAGCGGCCGCCGGCCCTCATTGGCTGCCCTGCCTTGGGGGGTGGGCTCCCCGCCGCCGATAACCAATCAGCGCGCTCCAGCGCCGCTGCGCCGCCACCATTTTGTTCGCGGGCGCGGGACGTGGCCGCCATCGTTGTTGAGGGCGGCCATCTTGCGGGCGGCCCTGGGGCACGGGGGGGGGGGGCGGCCACAATCCCCCGACCCCCCCCCGGCCCCCAGGGCACCAAGGGGGGGCTCCCTCCTCCAGAATGTTTTTAAGTCTCACGGTTGTTTGTTTGTTTGTTTGTTTTTTCTTTTGTTGTTGTTGTTGTTTTTGTTTGTTTGTTTGTTTGTGTTTGTTTTTCAAGTTTAATTTTTAAATTTTTTATTCAAGTTTCGAGGTGGGTTGTGTTAGGTTTTTTTGTTTTTTTTTTTTTCCTTCTTTTAAAAAGTGCTCTGCGTACACACTGACCTTCCAAAAGCAGGTTAAAACCAAGGGCTGGGTGCCCCCCGTCCCACAGTGCGGGGGCCGGGCTGCGCCGCCCAGCCCCGGGCCCGTAGTGTTCAACTTGTGCAAATGCCCAGGGACGGCCGAGGGACGCCCTTCACCGCGTCCCCGGCACAGCAGGGGGGTGACAAGTCCTATGTGAGGTGCCCGAGGCGAGGCAGTGCCCGGACCCCACCCTGAGTCCAGCTCCCCTGTTCTGGCGCCGTCCCCATCCTCGGGGTCCGTCCCAGCAGAGCCCGGCCGTCAGCATGGCCGAGGACGCGAGCCCGGCTCAGTTGACCATGCTGCTGGGGCTCCTTTCCTCCGTGCTCTCCGTTTCGTTGTAGGAGATTCTGGCCTCATTCAGGCCCTGCAGGGAGACATCATCTGCAAGGACGAGAGGGATGGGTCAGGAGCCCTCACAGTGCCAGCCCGGTCCTCGGGGGCTCTCCAGCCCCCAGCACGAGGCGCCCTGACACGTCCCAGGGCAGCAGGGGCCCTGCACAACGCTGCCGAGAGCCCCACCCGTGGGGGCTCCGCGTTCTCCCCCCACCCAACACAGAACAAATCTGGACAAGGCGAAGGACGGAGACAGAGCTGACACTGAGCAGCCTGGCAAGGGGCAGCCGGGCCCCTGCGTTTGTCCAGCAGCACGAGCAGCAGCCCCTTCACCCCTTCACCCCTCGCTGACCATGGGGCCAGGGGCAGTGTGGCTGGGCAGGGGGGTGCTGCCCGCCATGGGCACAGCGAGCGGGCACAGCCCCAGCTCTGGGGCCAGGAGCAGCAGAAGCACGAGGAGCTGAGCCTGCCTACCAGGAGGGTCACCCCGCAGCCTGCCACAACCAGGGCCATCTGGAAAGACACTTCTGCTTTAGCCGGGGCTGGCACCGGACCCGGGTCTCCCTGTGCCCCCAGCCCCATGCCTGCCCCTTCCCAGCGCCCCCAGCCCCGCGGCCACACTCACGGAAGCGGACCCGGATGGGCCAGATCATGATGCAGCACAGGGACACGGTGGCAGCCATGGCAATGCCCCCGGTGACCAGCACCATCACCCAGTGGTAGAAGCTGACGCAGGCAGGGCAGCAGAGCTCAGTCCTGCAAGGAGAGGACACGGCTGAGCTCGGTGGCGGGGACCAGCGCGCTCCCCAAGCACCCTGGGGCTGCTGCCACCCTCCCGCTGCCCAAAGCAGTCCCAAATCCTCGCTACCAGGACTGGGACACGGGGGAAGAGCCCAGGGCAGCAGCGTGGACACAGCGATCCCCAGCCCCTTCAGGAGTCTGAGATGCAGAGGGCAGAGGAGAAGGCGAGGAAGGATTTAGGATGAATTGTAGTTTCCACCAGTGCCTCTCAGCAGGGGTGTAAGAGCGTGCCCCCACGGGCTGTTTGCTGCCAGGATCCCAGCGGTCTGTGTGGAGCTGTCCTTAAGTCGTTTGTGCTCTGCAGGGACACTTACGGGCACGGGTGCAGGTTCTGGATCGCCATCACCGCCAGGCCGTTGGCCATCTTGTCCGTGAAGCTCATGGCCCCGTAGACAAACGCGCCGCTGTGCTGCGAGGGGAGAGGAAGGCTCACCCGGTGCCACGCAGCGCAGCGAGCGAGAGCCGTGTGCCCTCTCATGGGCAGAGCCCTCATTACAGCACGGCCCGGGCACGGCTCGGGGCTCTCCGCCTGCCCGGGGACGCGTCTCCTGCCCGCCGGGCTCCCAGCCCTGCCGGGACGGCGGGGCCACGTACCGTGTTGGTGCCGATGAGGTCGGCTGTCATGGACAGGGAGGTGACCAGGATGGTGGCAGAGCCAGCGCCGAGCAGCGCGGCCGCCCCGTAGATCTCCGCTCCCATCGTCCTGGTCAGGGTCACCCAGGAGGCGAAGGCCAGGATCACCAGGATGCCCACGAAGTACGTCAGCTGCTCCGGGATGGCGTGGGGACAGGCAGGGGGGAAGGCAGAGCTCAGCACCCAGCGCTGGCTGTGCCCCAGACCCCGGTGACATCCCACCCGCAGGACATCGGGGCCAGCCATTGCCTGGGCTCACAGGGACGTCCCTGGCTCGCTCCCAGTGGGTTCAGGGCACTGTCCCCACACAGCAAGGGCCTTGCAGCGACCAGCCTGTGCCCGGAGGAGCTGTAGGTGCCTTGCAGGGCATGGGGACAGCCCCAGCCGTGCCCTGCACCCCATGGCAGGAGCAGAAGCTGCAGGTCTGCCGGGGCTGCAGACCCCACACCTCCGGCATGCTCAGGGTGGCTCAGCCAAGTCCCCCCTCGGCCTCTCCTGGGCTCCTCGGGGCTCTCCCAGCCCTGCCGGGGCTGCTCAGGACCAGCTGAGCTTGGGCCAGTGTCACTTTCCCAGACCTCAGCACCCTCAGATGTGCAGGACAGGCCCATGCCACCCCTCGCCCTGCCCTGTGGGACCGGTGCTGCAGCAGGAGGATTCCTGAGGGGTCCCTGCTCTGCAGCCAGGCTCCGGTGTGCCCAGTGCTCTGCTCCCCGGTGGGTTCAGGACCTGCCTTTGGTGCCCAGCCCCTGAGCTCAGGAGCAGGTTGTTACGCCCTGGGTCTAACTCAAACCTCGCCAAGCCCCCAGGACTCACGTTTCGACCTATCCACTTATTCACAGGCTTCATGAGGAAGGAGGACAGGAAGCCGCTGACGTACAGCACCAGGGGGATGGTGGCGATGTATTTCTGTGGGCGACAAGCACGGGGAGAAGATCAGCTCCAGACCACTCACCCAGGACCCCTGCCCGGGTGACCCTGCCGTGCGGGCAGGAACCTGCCCCGTGCCCACCTTGGGCAGCAGCAGCGAGTTGGTCAGGTACATGGCGATGTAGGTCTGGGACAGGTTGACGATGAGCCGGGTGGCCATGTAGAGCACCGCCACCTGCAAGGGGACGGAGAGAGCGGCCCTCAGCCTGCGCCGGCTGGAGGAGGGGGACGGGGCATGGCCGTGGCCCATCGTGCTCCCACCTGGTAGAAGGCAGGCTCCAGCAGCCAGTCCTTCCAGGCCAGCAGCGGGCGCGGGCACCTCGCGGGCTCCTTCTGCAGCAGGGGCGTGCTCTCGGGCTGCGGCAGGGAGCCCAGCGGGTACGGCTTCTCTTTGGTGCCCAGGTGGAAGATGAGGGAGAAGACGGCCCCCAGCCCCACCACGATGAGGGACAGGTTCTAGGGGAGGCAGAGAGGGGGTGAGCATGGCACAGGGTGCCCTCTGCCTGCTCGCCCCTCCCTGCCCCAGGAGTTTGGTGGAATAAAAGGGGGTCCCAGAACCAAGGGGGAGTTGGTGCAGCCCCTGCCCAGTGCAGGAGGTGGCTCTGGGGTGCTGCCACTTCACTCCCTCCAGTGCCTCCCAGTACAGCCACATCCCACGCAGGGAAGGAGGGACCCCAGGGACCGAGCCGTGCCCACCTACCCGAAACACGGGGACATCCTGGATGCCCAGGTGCTCCGTGCGCTCAGGCTGGTCCACCTGCAGGTTCAGCAGCAGCCAGGCCAGGCCGTACACGGTGATGTTGGCCATGACGGTGAAGGCATACCTGGGGGAGATGGCACGGCGGGGTGACACAGAAGGATGAGCACAGTTCCAGCCACGGCAGAGACACCTCCACACACGGCTGCCCACCAACCCAGGCCCGCTGCAGCCAGCTCTGCACCACAGCACCGCTGCGGAGGTGACAACTCCAAGAGCACGCAGGGACAGGCCAGCCCTGGCGGTGCATCAGCCTTACTGGTGCACCTCCCAGCACCCCCAGTCCAAGCAGGGGGCAGGACCAGAAGGAAACCAAGCCCCTCTGGGCCAGCCTGCCCGGCCCCAGCCCACCCCGAGCCGCCTGGCCCAGCACCCCAGCGTGGGGCCCCTTGGCCCTGGGTGACCCGACACCTCCCTGCGTGCTTCCAGCATGGGCGCAGCGCTGAGCCTGTTACCTGACGGAAGGGGAACTTCCTCCCACCGGGGCAGATAACGAAGCCCTGCTCCAGCTGATAAAGTCCCCTTCCTGCAGCCCGGCCCCTCCAGATAAGCAGCGCAGGCTCTGGGGCCGCACGCACAGCCCTGGGGAGGCTGCGGCCTCCGGGACGGCCAGCACAGGGCAGTGCCCGGCCCTCCCCTCCCTGGGGACACCTGGGGACACATTCCTCCTGCGTGAGCATCACCCTCCAGTTCCAAAGGAAAAAGTGCCCTGTGGGCATGAGCTCCTCTGTGCCGATGCACCCTCTGAGGCTGGGGCAGGGGGTTTGGGGACCTGGCACCCCAGTACCAAGGGGGGAAGGGAGCTGGCAGACAGCCCTGCCTCTGCCTGCACCACAGCACAAAGCCCGGCTGGGCTTGGTGGGTCGCTGTGAGTTCTCTCCCATCACCACAGCACGGTGCTGGCTGTGTCACCAGCATCCTCAGCAGCAGCACCTTTGCCCCGGCACCAAAGATTTTAGGCCAGGAACCCAGAAGATCGGTGTCACCTGGATGTGTCCTGCAGGACACCCACATGGCCCCAGCCCCGTCCTGCCAGGTCAAGGGCTCCAGCGTGCCCAAGGTGCCCGTGGCAGAGCAGCACACGGAGCTGTGGCACGCAGGGGACCTGTCACCACGGAGGCAAAGGGACTCGGCTCAGGGGACAGCCAGGGCTGGCCACGCTCACCTGAAAGCCGTGAGCTCCACCTTCTCGTGGTCGCTGGTCACCAGCTCGGGGATGAGGGACAGGTGGGAGATCTGCGTGGCCGCCCAGCCAAACTGGAAGATGACGATGAAGGGGAGGTAGTAGATGAAGGCTGCCCACTGCGGCGTGTTCTCCTTGCAGCCCAGGCAGGGGCTGAAGATGAAGGGGAAGGACACGAGGACGCAGGTGGTGCCTGGGGAGAGAGGGGAGCGGTGAGGGGCTGCGAGCCCAGCGCCCTGCGACCTGATGGCCACAGCTGGCTCCTATCCACGGACAGGGCCTGCCCCAGGGCTGCAGGGGGGGGATCAGCTCCCCCCGGTCGCTGCCCACCTCCAGGCCTGCAGATAACCGGCCCCAAGGCCACGGTGCTGCGCCGCCGCCTGCCTGGGGGTGATAAGGTGCCCTGAGCACCGGGACAGCCCCAGCTCCTGCAGGCACACAGCCTGTCCTGTCCGTCTGTCCCCTCGCCCCTTCTGCTGCAGGGAGCCATGCAGAGCAGCAGTCGGGGGCGTCCCCAGCGGCCCCCAGCACAGCGGGGCAGGAGCAGATCTGTCCCCACGCTGGCGTCAGACGCCGCTGCCCTGATGGGAAGGTCCCGGCTGAGTCAGTGACACCAGAGCCAGGTCCCTGCCTCCACCACAGCCCAGCAGCGTCCCCTTTGCACGCCACGGGGACGCCTGCGTGGAGCAGGCAGGGACAGGCCGGCTTCTCCCTCCTCTTCCAGAAGGTTACGGATCAAATCCAACGAGATGCAGGCCCGGGCGCCGTGCCCTGCTCCGTCCTGTCCTGCGCCGGGCGCTGCCAAACCCACGGCACCCGCTGGCCACAAAACCACAGGAACCCAGGCCAGGGGAACCCGCAGCCGCTTCGCCAGGTCCCCAGGCTCCCCTCTCTGCAGGACTGTGCAAGATCCTTTTCCTGAAGAGAGATTTCTCCTTCCTTCGGCCACAAGGGCAGCTCCTCCCCGGCACTGCCACTTGAGGAGGATGCCCGAGGAGCACGCAGCTGCAGGGGCTGCCAGGAGCAGAGCAGATCCCCTCGCCCCATGCCCAGCAAGGGCAGGCAGCGATCCCAGCACAGCCTGGGTGCCCGTGAGGACCCCAGCAGGGTGCTGGGTGCTGCCCTGCACCAGCCCACCACAGGCTCCAGTGTTCCAGGAGCTCTCCGAGGGACGGGGCTCAGGCACACTGCGGTGTCCCTGTCCCACCCAGGGCAGGGAATGGTCCGAGAAGGTGCAGAACTCAGACCAGAACTAGTGCCCATGTTAAACACCAAAGAACACCCAGGATCACTGAGGCTGTGCCCCCTGCCCAGCCTCAGGCCCCACAGACTCAGGCTCTGCAGTCCCCGAAGGGCTGCGAGGGACTTGCCCACGTCCCCGGGGAGCGCTGGGGCAGGAGCTGCAGTCCCTGGGCCTGGGGTTGCTGCAGCTCCCACATCCGCCCCGACACCCCCGTGTGCCAAAAGCTGTTTGTGTCACGCCTGTGCCTCCATCCCAGAGCTGTCCTGGGGGCCCGGGCTTGTCCCAGCAGGACCACAGGAGCCCCCCAGGGGCCCAGCTCCGCTCCTAGCCCAGACCCAAAGGCCAGGAGCTCACAGTCTCAATACAACCCCAGCGTGCTTGCACCACCCCATCCCCACCTCATTGCTCCTCCGCCCTGCAGCAGACCCATGTGCAGCATCCCCTCCCCAGCAGGGCCACCAAAGACCACCCAGGGCCACCAAAGCAGCCAGCGGGGTGCAGCCACCATCCCCACGGGGGCCACCACGGCCCCACACAGGGCTCCAGGAGCACCCCAGCACCCCGTGCAGGTGGCAGAGATCCAAGCTCTCATCTCGCAGCCCTCCGGGGCAGAGTCACGGGAACGCCGGCTGCAAGTGGGCGAGCGCAGCGCAGCCGCTGCAGGCGGGGGATTTGGGGCAGCCCAGCCAGACTCGCTCAGCAGCAAAGCGAGGAGCTGCTCCCACCCCATGGCTGCAGGGAGCTGCCCCGAAATCCTGCGGGCAGGGTGAGCATCCCGCAGCAAGCCGACTTCTCAGGAGCATCGGCCCCGGCAGCCCCGCCGCCAACCAGCCCAGCACCGCGGAGGGGAGATGGTGCCGATAGCAACTCGTGGTATCTCCCCCCGCAAGGCTGTGGTTTCACGACGTTTCCTCCGATCTGAGCATGGGTTGCTGCCAGATGGGCCACCCCCTCCCACGCGCAGGAGCATCTCCCCACAGCGTGACCCAGGAGCAGGACCAGCAGGGCCAGCCTGGGACCGGGCTGAGCTGCGGTGGGACTGGGAAGGTGGTGGGGTAGCACCCACCTTCCAGGAACAACCCGTGCTTTGGCTGGGGAAACGAAGTTTCAGCCCGTGTCCCCAGCCTCAGCTCGTGTCCCCAGCCTCCCCTGTCCCCCTGAAGCAGGCAGGGCCATGCTGGAGCTCAGCCCCAGGCCCTCGCGGTGCTCCCTGCAGCTGCAGTGGGGCCGGCTGGGGGCAAGCACGGCCCCCGAGCAAGACGTGATTCAGAACTTCCCCTTGGGTGCACCCGGCCGAGGCAGCGCTGCCCATGCCGGAGTCACAGCTCCGGCCACTTCCCTAAATTCAGGGCACAGATCTCACAGATGGTGCGGCAGGGGGTGAAGCTGCCCCCCCTGCACCCCCTTTTCTGGCTCATTTCAGGGCTGGGGGGCCAGGCCAAGCCAACCGCCGGGCAGCCCAGCTGCCTTATCGGGTTGGCAGGGAGAAATTCGGCATCAAGATAACGGCACCCACAGCACAACCGTCCTCTCCCCGCATGGCTCCACGGGCACCCTGGGGTGCTACCAGGAGGTGGAAGCGCCGAGGGTCTCCATCTCCTGCCCACGGAGGTTTCCCCGCTCTCACCGCCCCATTCCCCGTCACCAGCCAGGGCAGCAGGTTCAGGGCAGGCTCCTGCGAGTGCCACGGCTCCGAGGACCCTTCTCCAGGTCTCGCTGTCCCCTCAGGGAGGGCCCCCGACGGCAGCGGGGCAGCCCCAAGCCCTTCAGTGCCTTGCTCACCCAGGATGTGAGCTGGGCACCCGTTAATCATTCACACGGACCTGGTGCTGCCTCCCCCTCGTCCCCACGGGGCCCTTCCACACCCGGAGCAGAGCCCACGCGTGCCCCAACCCGGGGAGCCCCAGCCTGGTCCCCAGCAGCGGGAGCAGCCCCGGTGAGCATCCCGCACCCCAAGGTCACCCATCACTGCTGCTGCACCGGGAACCTCCTGCTTGAGGCAAGCCCCAGGTAAATCCCCGTGCTCGTGGGAAAGCCCAGATTTACCTTTCGGTCTCCTTTTTACCCCTTTGCCTTGGTGCCACCCCCACCCGGGGGGACACGGGGCCACCCCACACCACTGCAGGGGGACGGCACCCGGGCAGGTCAGGGACGTCACACTGCCCCTTCCCCTGCACCCCGTTACCCCCACGGGGCTTCCCCACGCCTGCTCTGCCCCGTTCCCACCTCAGTGCCACGGGGGGGGGTGTTACACCCCCATCTGGGGCACCCCAAAACGGCCCCTCCAGGCAGCTTTGGGGCTGGGGACACTCACCAGCATCGGGGCTCCAGCAGAGCCCCCCTGAACCCCAAAGCTGCCGGGAGCAGCGCCTCGCCCTCCATTTGGGGAAACCCCACCGAGCCCCTGGGGGAAGCACCCCCAGCCCCCCAACCCCTCTCCGAGACCCCCCCCTCGCACAGCCCCCCCCCGGTGGGGTTGTGTTTCCTGCAGCATCCCAGCCCTTACCAGCCAAGTGCCAGGATTTCCTCCGGCCGTAGCGACCGCAGCCGGCCGAGCGATCGGCTTCGTAGCCGAGCAGCGGCGTGCACAGCCCGTCGGCCACCTGCCCGGCCAGCAGCAGGCCACCGGCCAGCCGGTGGCTGTAGCCCAGCACGGCGTGCAGGTAGAGCAGCAGGTAGGTGAACCAGAGCGAGGCGCACAGGTCGTTCAGGAAATGCCCGGCCGCAAAGCTCAGCCGTGCCCGCAACGGCAGCGCCTCCGCCACCGCCACCGCCGCCGCCACCGCTGCCGAGCCGCCCGCCCCGAGCGAGCTCCTCCGCGGGGGCTCCGCCATAGCCGGGCCGCTCACACCGGCCTCGGCCGCCCGCTTATAGCGCCCGCCGGGCCGGGGCGGGGCGGGGATGGAGCCGGGGCGGGACGGGGCCTGCGGCGGGGGGAGCAGCAGCAGTGGCGGCGGTGTCAGTGGTAGCAGTGGTGGTGGCAGTGGCGGTGGTGGCGGTGGTGGCCCCGCTCGGGTCCCCGAGCAGCGCAGGCCGTGTCCCCCCCGTCCCCGCCATCCCCGCTCCCCGGTGCTGCCCCCCCAGCACCAGGCCTGGCCGAGGAATGTCCGGCACCAGTGGTTGGGACCGGGAGCCGTGCAGCTGCTGCGGGGCCCTGCCTGACTTGGTGCAACCCCCCCGTGTTGGGGACGTGCTGGGGATGTGTTGGGGGCACACTGGGGGCACACTGGGGATATACTGGGGGCGCACTGGGGGCACACTGGTCCCCAGTGGGATCCTTGGGGTAAAAGGCTGGGTGCTGTGGGCACGGAGGGGACACGCAGACTGTCCATGATGTCCCTGGGTACAGAGGGGGGGACACACACGCTGCCCGTGATGCCCCCACCACTGCCTTGGGCAAAAAGGGGTGCGAGGGTGTTGGGTCCTGCCCCAGCGCTTCGCCCCCTCTGCGAGTCCGTTTGCACCCCAGCCCCACAGCACCCAGCGCTGTTGCTGTGCCCCTGGGCACCCAAAAAACCTGGGAGCCCCCTGCCCCAACATCAGCCCCCCCTTCCCTAACACTGGCCCCCCCTTCCCTGTGTCCCTGCTATCCTCGCAGCCAGCCACCAGCGGGGACATCCCAGATGTGCCCCCCCCATGGGTCCCCAGGGACAACCCCAAGGGTGCTGTCAGGCCCCCATCACCCCAGCCCCTGGGAGCACCCCCCCATGGGTGCGTGCCCACTGCTGGGGGGGTTTCTCTGCTGCGGGGCCGTTTCTGGGCATTTCTGGGGAGTTTGAGGCTGCTCCAAGCGGGTTCTTGGTGGCTCTGACCCCAAAGGCACAGTGGGACAGAGCTCTGCCTGTGGGGTGGGGGCGAGCATCCGCAGCCCCCCCGGTGCCACCTGCTCTGCCCATGGGGACGCTGAAATCCCGGGAACGAAACCAGGGGCTGGGGGGGCATCGGGGGTAACCCGAGCAGGTCGGGCACCTCCGGGAGAGCTGGGCCAGGGGCTCCCAGACCGTGCGTTTTTGGGGAACCCTTCCTTGGATGTGCCCCCCCCCTGCTGCTGGCAGCACAGGGGTGACGGAGCCCCGGGGCCGGGATGCTGCGGATGAACAATTTGCCAGGTCTTGTGATTCCCACGGCAGCTCCGTGGCGAGGGCCGGGGGTGGTGGGGGCCGCGCATCACCCGCCAGCCCCCGGCCCCCCCCCGTCATGTGAGGGCACGGCAGTGACTCAGGGACGGGGAGGAAGCGAAAATCCAGGCCGATGGGCGAGCAGCCCCGGGGGGGGACGAGCCGGGGGGGTTGCCACAGCTGCCCCCCCCAGCTGGGAACCGGCTGCCCCCTCCTGTGCCTGCGCCCCCCAGCTCTGGGCATCGCCTGCCCTGGGGTTTGGGCACCCCGGACACTGGGTGCTTTGGGCACCCAAGGGTGCTGGGGGGCACCGTGGGCATCGCGTGCTGTGGGGCTCCCAGTCCTGCTCTGCCTCTGCAGCTCCGTGGGGTGTGGGGTGAGGGCAGGGGGTGCCCCAAAGCTGTGTGGGGGGGTGCTGGGGCACTGGTGGTCCTGGGGGTGGGCACTGGGGGGCACTGGGAGCGCTGTGGGGGAGTACTGGGAGCACTGGGAGGGGTGAGTAAGGGGGACATGGGAACCCCCACTCCAGCAGGCACTGGGGGTGCTGGAAGTAGTGGGAGAGGGCGGCTTGGGGCCATTGGGACCCCAAAAGGGAGCACTGTGGGCACTGGGAGGGCTGGGGAGGGGTAACTGGGAGCACTGGGACAGCACTGGGAGCACTGGGAGCAGTGTGGGGGGGTCCTGGGGTCACTGGGACGCCCCTGAGCTGGGCACTGGGGGCACTGGGGGCACTGGGGGCGTTCTGGGGTCTCGGGGCCCCCCCGCGCCGCTTGGCCGGGTGGGCGCTGGGGGGGCACCCGAGGGGGGCCGAGTGCGGTGGGCCCCACTCCTCGACTGGTGCCGTTGCCCCTTTAAGGCGCTGCCCTCCCCTCAACGCTTCCCCGTCCGCACGCCGGCTCCTGATTGGCTGGCCGGCCGGCGGCGCGCGCCGAACCCGGCGCACGCGAGCGCGCAGCGACGGCCCCCGGCCTCGCCCCGCCCCTTCCCCACCTCCTCCCCGTGACGTCAGCAGCTTCCAACCAATCGGCGCGGGGCCGCGCGCCCCCAGGCCCGGCGCGGGGAGCGAATCGGCGGAGCGGAAGCGGGGCGCTCATTTGCATAATAATAGAGGGGCGGGGCCCGGCGAGGAAGGGAGGCCGAGGGGCCCGGCGGGGACAGGGAAGGTGGGGGCGGGGGGGGCCCAAGATGGCGGGGGGGGGACCGGGGGTAACGGGGGGCGGGGGGGGCCTGGAGGTGATGGGGGGGGGCCTGGAAGGGGCCTGGGGGTACTGGGGGGGGTCTGGGTGTGTAGAAAAGGGGATTGGGGGGGGCCTGGGGGTGCTGAGGGGGGCATGGGGGGGTCTGGGGGTGCTGGGGGGGATCTGGGGGGGCCTGGAAGAGGCCTGGGGGTGCTGGGGGGGGTCTGGGGGGGGTCTGGGGGTGCTGGGGGGGGTGGGGGACTTGAAGGGGGGTCTGGAGGGGTTCTAGGGGTACTGGGGGGGGTCTGGGTGTGTAGAAAATGGGATTGGGGGGGGTCTGGGGGTGCTGGAGGGGGTCTGGGGGGCCTGGAAGAGGCCTGGGGGTGCTGGGGGGGTCTGGAGGGAGTTTAGGGGTACTGGGGGGGCTTTGGGTATGTAGGAAAGGGGATTGGGGAGGCCTGGGGGTGCTGGGGGGGTCATGGGGGGGGTCTAGGGGTGCTGGGGGAGGGTCTGGGGGTGTAGGAAGGGGTAATGGGGGGGTCCTGAAGGAGCCTGGGGGTGGTGGTGGGGGCTGGGGTTGTGGGGCAGGGGTCTGTGAGGGTTCAGGGGGTGCTGGGGGGGTGCTGAAGTTGCTGGGGGTGCTGGAGGGGGCCTAAGGGTGCTGGGGGGGGGGCTGGGGATGCTGGGGGGTTGAGGAGGGGCGGCCATGGGGGCCTGGAGGGAAGGAGTTGGGCAAGGGGGGGCTTGGTCCATGGGGTAGGGGGGGGGCTTGCTCTGTGGCTTCGGTGGCCCCCAGGGCCCCGGTGACACCCCCGGTTTTGTCCCTCAGGCTCCTGCTCTGAGCTCCCCCCCCGCTGCCCATGGCCCACAGCACGAAGCAGGCGCCCGCTGGGATGCTGTAAGTGCCCCCCCCCCAGCCCGGCACCCGGCCCCGGGGGGTGACAAACCCCCCAGAAGGGGGATGGGGGTCACGGGGGGGGGGGGGTGACAAGCATCACCATGCCCACCTTGGGGGCCTTTCCTGTAGGGCCTGGGGTAAAAACCCCCAAAATATGCCATGAGTTTTGAGTCATCTCAGCCTCAGCTTGTTTGGGGCGCACCACGTGCGGTCCCTGGGGGGTGATGCCCCCCCCCTGGGCTGTTCCTGCTGTGTCCCGGGGAGCCAGGTCCCGGAGCCGCTGCGGCGCCAGGAGGTGGATGCCCAAGGGAGCCGAGATAAGGGGAGGAATGGTGCCGGGAATAGCTTTACTTTTTAAAGCATCCTCAGGCACGAAAGGAATCCGCGGCGCTGCGTGGGGGAGGCAGAGCTCCCCGTTGGGGGGGTGTCAGCACATTCCCCGCCGCGCTGCGGGATGTTACCGGGCTGCTGGGGCCGGGTGCTGTGTTAGGGCTCATACAGAAGGGCTGGGGCCCGCTGGAACCACAGCAGTTGTTATTTTCTGGGAGGCTGGCGATGTTCTCACAGCTTCCCGTAGCCTCAGTGTGAGCGGCTGGGTCCCGGGGAGGGTCAGCATTAGAAATGGGGTCCCCAGGACTCGCAGGAGGGGGACGGGAATGAATTGTCAGGTGAATTCTGGCTCGTGCAGGGCTCTGTGCGGAGATCTGGGCTCACACCGAGCGTGTGAGGTGAGCGAGGGACGCTGAAAACCAGGGAGCGAGTCCGGATCCGCCGGGCTGTCAGTGCGCAGCCAAATTCCCTTTCCCTTGGGGGGCTGCGCCCAGCCCCTCGCTATTAAACGGATCTTGTGACTGGGATGAAAGCACAGCCCGGCCGTGCCGGCCGCTCCGCTCGCACCCTCTGTGTCTCCCCGTGTCCGGCAGTCCCGGCCGTGCTCTGGTGTGGTCGGCGGCTGTGTGACCGGCTGGGCCGCCGCCAGCAGCGATCGCTGTGATGGGGCCATCAAAGCCGGAGGATCAAAGGGGCGCAGGCGGGACGGGGGCTGCACCGTGGGAAGGAGCCGGGGACAGCCGTAGGAGCCCCGGGGAGAGGCTGTGGTGGGGCTGGGGGGCGGTTCCGAGCCCGGTTTAGTCCGTGCTGGGGCTGCGTGAAGATGTGGCACCGCGCTGGGAAGCTGCCTCGGGGCTCCCAGCCGCTCGTGAGAAACGCTGGGTGCCTCCGGAGGTGGCTCCGTGCACCAAAGGAGCGGTTTTGGCCCCAGCTCGTCTGGTCCCCGCGGGGGTGCTGCCACCAGGAGCTGTCCCTGTGGCGGCTCCCCCCTCACCAAGAAGGATCAGAAGGATCGGCCGCTGTGTGAAGGAGGCTGTAGCGAGGTGGGGGTTGGCCTGTTCTCCCACGTGCCTGGTGACAGGACGAGGGGGAATGGGCTTAAGTTGAGCCAGGGGAGTTTTAGGTTAGATGTTAGGAAGAACTTCTTCACTGAAAGGGTTGTGAGGCACTGGAACAGGCTGCCCAGGGAAGTGGTGGAGTCACCATCCCTGGAAGTCTTCAAAAGACGCTTAGATGTAGAGCTTAGGGATATGGTTTAGTGGAGGGCTGTTAGCGTTAGGTTGGAGGTTGGACTCGATGATCTTGAGGTCTCTTCCAACCTAGAAATTCTGTGATTCTGTGTTCCTCAGGACAACCTGCCGCGCTGTCTGGGTGTCACGTGGGGATGTCCCCGAGTGTTTTTATGGTCACCTTCATTGCTCGCTGCCACCCGGAGCGGTGCTGGCAGCTCCCAGCCTTGCTCAAAATGTCACTGAGGGGCCTTGGGTGGACCTTGGAGCAGATTTTGTGTGCCCGGGGTCGTGTCCTGTCCACCTGGAGCTGGGCTCTGCTGAGCCCTGGGGTCAGGATTGGGTTTGGGCACCGTGCCCGGGTGGGAGCCGGGGGTCTGGCAGTGCTGCAGGGGGGCTGTGATGGATCCAGCGGGTCCCCAGCCCTCTCTGAGGGGCTCTCTGTGTCCGCAGGCACGCCGCAGGCAAGGCTCAGCATGGGAACTTCCTGGTGGCCATCAAGCAGGAGAAGGGGGAGGTGGCACGGGCCAGCGGCGAGAAGCCACACGGCGAGGAGGAGGTGAGCCCTGCTGCGGCCCCAGGGCTTGGGGCTGGTCCCCAGCTCGCCCCATTGTGCTGTGGGACCCGTGGCGTGACCGTGGTCAGGGAAGGGCTGAGACCTTGCCCCGAGGGGTGCGGGTCCTGCCCCGCCGTCGACGCCAGCTTGTCCCTTTCCCTTCTCGGGGTGCCAGCCGGTGAAGAAGAGGGGCTGGCCCAAGGGCAAGAAGAGGAAGAAGATCCTGCCCAATGGCCCCAAGGCCCCCGTGACGGGCTACGTCCGTTTTCTGAACGAGCGCCGCGAGCAGATCCGCACGCAGCACCCTGACCTGCCCTTCCCGGAGATCACCAAGATGCTGGGAGCCGAGTGGAGCAAGCTGCAGCTGTCGGAGAAGCAGGTACCGGGGTGGGGGGGGGCTCATCTTCTGGGGCTGGCAGCTCCCCCCATCCTGGTGGAGCCTCTCTGGAGGCTTCTGCACCTGAACCCCCTCTGCTCGCAGGCTGGGAACGGCCCCATCACACCTCGGTGCACTTGGAAGCCAAAATCTTTGTGCACTCGAGGTCTGGGCACAAAAAGTGTCACAAGGGGGTTACCGGGGGGCCCGTCTCGGTGCTGGGGAGCAGGAGCTGGGCCTCGGGGGGTGGGAAGGGGTCAGCAGCACCACGGGGAGCCCGCTGTGGGGCCGGGCCAGGCTGAGGATGCCTGTGACTGCAGCGGTACCTGGATGAAGCGGAGCGTGAGAAGCAGCAGTACATGAAGGAGCTGCGGGAGTACCAGCAGTCGGAGGCCTACAAGATGTGCACGGAGAAGATCCAGGAGAAGAAGATCAAGAAAGGTGGGCTGAGGGGCCGGCGGCAGCTGCCCTTTGCTCGGGGTGGGTGTCGGGGCGGCTCGTGGAGGGTAACCCCCTGCCTCCTTCCCAGAGGATGCCGGCTCCGTGGCGGTGAACACCCTGCTGAACGGGCACCCGCACAAGGTAAGGTGCTGGCAGCTCCACGGCCCTGTGGGGAAACTGAGGCACGTGGCACTGCGGGGTTTGGCTTCCTGGGTTGAAGCAGAGCTGCAGGAGGCAGCGCGTGGCTGTCCCCTCAGCCCCGTCCCCTCCTGTCCTCCAGGCTGGGGAGTGCAGCGACTCCTTCTCCACCTTCGACGTGCCCATCTTCACCGAAGAGTTCTTGGACCAAAACAAAGGTGAGGGGCTGAGGAAGGGGCTGAGTTTGGGGTATTGGATGGGGTCACCGTTCCCCCCTGACCCTTTTTGACCCCGTTTGTCCCCGGCAGCCCGGGAGGCCGAGCTGCGGCGCCTGCGGAAGATGAACACGGAGTTCGAGGAGCAGAACGCCATCCTGCAGAAACACACGGAGAGCATGAACTGCGCCAAGGAGAAGCTGGAGCAGGAGCTGGCGCAGGAGGAGAGGCAGACCCTGGCCTTGCAGCAGCAGCTCCAGTCCGTGCGCCAGGCCCTCACCACCAGCTTCGCCTCCCTCCCCATCCCTGGTGAGCTCAGGGCAGCCCCGGGGACCGGCCTTGCTGTCCTGGGACACGGTGGCCACGTGGAGGGGGCTGAAGCCAGCGGGGGCTGTAGCAGGGATGTCAGTGGGGTGGTGATAACTGCTCGTCTGGGGGGGGGAGGATCACAGAGCACTTGGGGTTCTCCAGAGAGCGCAGACGTGCCAGGCAGCTCCTCTGTAGCAGGACAGGACAAACTGGGAACTGTCCTCGTCCCTAGATGCTGTCACAGCTTCCTCTGGGGAGGTGTTAGGAAGAGGAACAATCCTGTTGTTCCTGGCTTTGTATCAGTGGGAGCTCAGTGCTGCAGGACCTCGTTCAGGGTCTCGTCCCCAGCACGGTGCACGGGGCTGGGTGGGGACTTACCGGGCTGCTGCCCCGTAGGCACCGGGGAGACGCCGACGCTGAGCACTCTGGACTTCTACATGGCCAAGCTGCACAGCGCCATCGAGAGCAACCCCCTGCAGCACGAGAAGCTGGTGGTTCGCATCAAGGAGATCCTGTCCCGGATAGCCAGGTGAGCAGGACAGGGCAGGCGGCACCTGGCGTGGCTGCAGGGGGGGCTCGGGGCTGTCTCCACGCGGTTTTGGGGAGGAGAAGTCAAACCCAGTCATTTGGCCTCGTTTTCCACCCCCTGCAGCGAACACTTGTGAAGAGGACCAGTCCCTGCTGGAGCCCGGGGCCGGCCGGACCACGGCCCTGTCCCTTGGAGCCCCCACAAGGGACAGTCCCTGCTGCTGGGCCGGCTGCTTCCCCCTCCACATCAGCGGGGGGCGACCCCGGCCCCGCGGCGGTGACATCTCCGAGGACCTTGAGCTTCTGGGGACCAAGCGGTGCCGTGGTTGAGCCCCCAGCACGAGCCCCCCCTGCTCTCCTGTGTGCTCCCCAGCTCCCGCAGCCCCTGGGCATCGCCTGCAGCCCCGGCTCGCTGAGCCCTGGTGCCAGATGCGGCACCACAGCCTGCGGGTGGAGGGCCTGGAGGACAGCAGCCTCTTCCACGGCGACCCCGGGGCTGTGGGGCAGCTGTGACCGGCCCCTAAAGCAGGAGGGCTGACACCCAGCCCCTCCTCGATGGCCTCGCCTCTCTGCGGTGGGGACAGGACCTCCTTCGAGCTGCCCCTCTGCATGTTTGGCTCGGCTCGAGGCTCCTGTCCCCGACGTGGTGAGAGTGGCCAGGAGAGGCAGCCGTGCCCCCTGGGGTGCGTGGGGAGCCCCCGGGGCTCAGTGCCGCATCCCAGCCCCAAAATCAGCCCAGGGACCCCCGGCCTGCCATGGGGGAGGTGACAGGCTTCCTTCCCCTCTCTCTTGTTTTATTTAATCTGCCCTTTTCCCCTCGCTGCTGCCCCTCGGGTGCCTTCAGCCCCTCAGCCCCATGCACCCCGCCTGCCCCCTCTGCTTCCCCCGTGCCTCTGGGGCCAGGCAGGGCAGCCCCTTCCCCACACCCCGGCAAAGGCAAAACTGTGCTGAGGGGGGAGTGGGGCCGGAGCCCCCCCAGCCCTGGGGAGCCCTCGTGGGACCACCGTGACGGCAGCCGCGTCCTCGCCACGCCGTGCCGGGGTCGGACGACCCTGGGGCTGCCAGTCAGAAATCTCAGATTGTGTAATTAGAGAGCGTCTTATTTTCTTACTAGCACTACGTGGATTCGGCCCCGGGTTTAACCCGGGGCAGGGGTCCAACCCCCCCCCCCCCCCTCTTGCCTGCGAGGTCGGTGCTCTGTAGACGAGTCTCCTGGTTGCCATCTCCCGGTGGCTGCTGGGCTCGGGATGGAGATGGGAGTGAATAAACGTGGGAGAAACCAGCGTGGGCTCCGTGTGTTTGTGCTTGGGGGGCGGCTTCAAAGGCCCGGAGCCGCCTGGAGCAGCTTCATCCCCGTGCTCTTGGCTCACAGCCGTGGGGTGTCCTACAAGGGTGATGGCCCTGGCTCATCGCTACCACCCCATCCTGCGCCCCGGGGGGGTGCGGTGGAGCCGTGGTGCTGCTCACCCGATCCCGGGGGCTGACCTGCGCCACCAGATCGGGTTCCTGGCCCCCTGGGGATCGCCTTACGCTGGTGCCCATCTATAATTCAGCGGCAGCAGCGGGATGCAGCGGGTGAGCAAGCACGGCCGGCAGCCCCGGGAGGACGGCCCCATGGAGAACGGCGTGGGGCAGGAGCCGGGGGGCCCCGAGCCGCCCCCAGCCCCGCGGCCCCCGCGCGTCCGCCCCCGCCTGGTGTTCCGCACCCAGCTGGCCCACGGCAGCCCCACGGGCCGCATCGAGGGCTTCACCAACGTCAAGGAGCTCTACGGCAAAATCGCCGAGGTCTTCAGCATCTCGCCCACCGAGGTGAGGCAGTGTGGGGGGGGGGTGTGTCGGGGGGGGTGTTGCTGGCACTGCTGGTGTCCCCAGCCGCGGTGACGATGGGGTGCCGGTGGCAGATCCTCTTCTGCACGCTGAACACGCACAAAGTGGACATGCAGAAGCTGCTGGGGGGGCAGATCGGCCTGGAGGACTTCATCTTCGCCCACGTCCGGGGGGAGACGAAGGAGGTGGAGGTGACCAAGACTGAGGACGCGCTGGGGCTCACCATCACGGACAACGGGGCTGGCTACGCCTTCATCAAGGTGAGGGAGTGTTGGGGAGGGGCTGGGGGGGGGTCTCTGCATCTACCGTGACCCTGGGGGTCCCCCTCTGCATGGTGCATTTTGGGGGCTCCCTGGCTGGCCCCATTGCTAAAGGAAATCGGTGCCAGGAGGTGTGGGACGGGGGCTGTGTCTGTCTGTCCTCCCGATGTCCCCCTCCCCTGTGGTGTCACCGTGTCCCCCCCCCAGCGGATCAAGGAGGGGAGCATCATCAACCGCATCCAGGCCGTGTGCGTGGGCGACAGCATCGAGGCCATCAACGACCACACCATCGTGGGCTGCCGGCACTACGAGGTGGCCCGCATGCTGCGGGAGCTGCCCCGCGCTCAGCCCTTCACCCTGCGCCTGGTGCAGCCCAAAAAGGCCTTTGGTGAGCGGGGAGGGGGGGGCTGCTCTGCATGGAGACCCCCGGGAAGGGGCATCCAGACCCCTCCTGCAATGCGCGTGGGCCGTGCGCTCACCCCATGGTCCCGTGGGTGTGCAGACGCCTGCGGTTGTGTTGTGGCACCCTGAGCAGGGTGCTGGGCTCCTGCAGCCCCCCTCAGGATCCACCCCACTGTTGGGCACCCCTGTGTACCCCTACAAGCACCCCGCACCCTTGCAACCCCCCCAGGGCTATGGGTACCCCTGCAAACACCCCACCTCAGGGCGCACCCCCACACCTGCCTGTGCGCCCCAAGCTGCCCCTGTGATCACGCTGAGTCCTCTGCATGCCCTGCCCTGGGCACCCATGGGCACACCATACACATGTGCATCCCTGATGGGCACCCATGGGTGTCCTTGGCCACACACGGGGCCCTCCTTGTGTGTCCCCTGGGCTGTTTGGGTAGCCTTGGCTGGCCACCCTTGGGTGTTCTTGGTCACCCTTGGCTGTCCATCACCGACGTTCTTGGTTATCTTTGGCTGCCCATCCTTTGTCATCCCTGCCCTTCCACCCCCGGGCACCCTCCCTGCCCCTCGCCCCCACCCCGGGGTGCAGACATGATCGGGCAGAGGACGCGGAGCAGCAGCAAGTGCCCCGCCGAGGGCAGAGTGGCCAGCGGGAAGGAGACGCTGCGGCTGCGGGCACAGGGCCCGGCCACGCTGCAGGAGGGGGTAAGGCACCCCCAGACTCATGGGCAGGCACCGTGCTGGGCTGGGGGGGGGGATGTACCCCCCCTTTGTGTGCACCCTGCACTGGGTGCCCCCCGCTCCCACCCACAGCCCAGCGCCACGGAGGAAGAAGCCGCCCGCCGCGTGGACGACCTGCTGGAGAGCTACATGGGCATCCGCGACAGCGAGCTGGGTGAGCCCCCCGTGCCCTCCCACCCCCCAATTTGCCCCCCCCCCCTTGCTGCTAATCCCCCCCTTCTCCCTGCAGCTGCCACCATGGTGGAGATGGCGAAGCAGAGCCCTGGCACCACCGCGCTCGCCCACGGCCTGGACTCGGTGCTGGGGGAGTTTGCCTTCCCCCCGGAGTTCGTGGCCGAGGTGTGGGCGGCCGTCTGCAGCACCGGGGGGGCGCAGGAGTAGCCGGGGGGGGGCAGTGCCCCCTGTCCAGGTCCCCGCTCTGTGTCCCCCCTGTGCCACTGCCCTGTGTGAGGCTGGCAGTGGCACTTGGGGGTCCCCATCCCGTGACTGTGTGAGCGCTGCCGTGCACCCACCCCGGGCTGGGGGGGGCTGCAGAGCCCACTCCCCACCCATGGGTGCTAGCCCCTGCCTCTGGGTGCCAGCCCCCCCTCTCAACAGGACCCGAGCACCCACAGCAGAGCCCGGAGGAGCGGGGCTGGGGGCACCCAGCAGGCACGGAGAGCTGCAC
Organism: Aythya fuligula; assembly: GCF_009819795.1. Classification (NCBI taxonomy): domain Eukaryota; kingdom Metazoa; phylum Chordata; class Aves; order Anseriformes; family Anatidae; genus Aythya; species Aythya fuligula. The sequence continues at coordinate 4,371,536 of NC_045584.1, read as the reverse complement.
AAGCTGCGCTTTATTGGGGAGGGGTCACACGGGGGGGTGTGGGGGGAGCACCCCCATGCCTCCCACCCCCCCAATACCCCACCGGGCACCGCATCCCCCGGCCTCATGGGGCCCGGCGTGGAGAGCACTCATCAATAAACCACTGCACCCCTGGCTGTGTGCGCCCACCTCCCATGGCTGGGGCGGGGGTCCCGCTCACCCCCATCCCTGTTTCCCCAAAATTACATCAAAATTACATCAAAATTACATCCCCCCCCAAAAAAAAAAAATTACTGCAGCCGGGCCTCCTGGGCGAGCTTGCGGCGCAGCGAGGGGTTGAGGACGGGGTAGAGGGAGAGCAGGGAGGGCCGGGCGCGCAGCCCCGGGTGCACGCGCTGCAGCACGGCGCGGCGGAACAGGATATAGACCCAGGGGTCCAGGATCTGGTTCCAGGTGACCATGCGGATGTAGATGAGCAGCAGCTTCTGCGTCTCCGTGGGCAGCGTCCGGGCGCGCTCCCCGGCCGGCAGCTGCTGCAGGATGGTCTGGATGATGAAGATCTGGGGGGAGAGGGGAGGTGTGAGATGACCCCGGGGGCTCCCCACTGCTCCCTGTAGGGTTTGGGGCAGGACCTGGGGGTCCCGCGTTGGGCACCCGCGGTCTTGGGCACCCGGTGGGACTGCAAGGATGAGGAGGGGAGGGCCGTGGGGTTGCACTGAGGTTGAGGTCCCCAGGTGGAGAGATGGGGAGGGGGCACGTCCAGACCCAGGGTCTCTCCAGAAGGGATGTGGGGGGGACGCCAAGGGCTGGGGCCTCCTCTTGGGGCACTGGGGGAGGGCACCAAGATTGAGGGGCTTCACCAGGAGGGGCTGGGAAGGGGCGCACCAAGAGCTGGGGCCTTGCTGTGAGTGATGGGGGGGGGACACCAGGACCTCACCAGGAGGGACACGAGGGGACAGCTCCCAGAGCCACACCATGAGGGACAAGGAGGGGGGCACCAAAACCGTGTGGCCTCACCACGAGGGACACGGGGGCACCAGGCTGGACATGGGGAGGACACTGAGACCTGGGCCCCCCAAAAGAGCCACGCCAGAAGCCAGGGCCTCACCAGGAGCGGCATCCAGCAGATGGTGGCGATGATCATGATGCCCACCAGCTGCACCATCATCTCCACCTCGCTGTCCCGCCGCCGCTGCACGGACTCGCGGTCGTGGTAGACGCGGCAGAGCGTGACCACGCTGACCGTGTTGAAGATGAAGGAGAGCACCACGGAGAAGATGCCCAGCAGGGCGAAGAGCAGGCAGAAGATGGCGTTGCCGGTGTCGGGCAGGAGGGTGAGGAAGCACCAGGAGCCGGGGTACTGCAGCGTGTAGCGGCCCAGCCCCAGCACCGGCAGCAGCCCCAGCAGGCAGGAGAAGCCCCACACCATCCCCACGATGGACCACGCGCGGCGCTTGGAGATGCTGGTGGAGCGGGAGAAGGGGTGGTTGATGCCGAAGAACCTCTCGCCGGCCATGGTGGCCCCCAGCAGCAGCGGGCACTGCCCGAAGAAGACCATGGAGAAGCCGAGGAAGTTGCAGAGGTGGCAGCCGGGGTCCACCTCGGCCCAGTTGAACTTGATGAAGTGGTAGGGGATGATGACCGAGGCCGTCACCAGCAGCCCCATGAAGTCTGTGACCACCAGCCCGCAGAGGAAGACGAGGAAAGAGGAGCGGGACCGGCTGGTGAGCTTGCGGGAGGAGCTGAGCAGGACGTAGAGGGCGAAGAGGTTGGAGCAGAGGCCGATGAGGCCGAAGGCGGTGGAGAACCAGGGCGAGGCGATGGCTTTCTTCTGCGTCTCGTTGAGGCTGCTGCTGAGGTTCACCACCCCGAAGCAGGTGTCCGGCCGGGCAGCCAGGCTCACGTTGGGGAACTCCGCGTCCCCCCACCCCATCCTGGTCCTTCTGCTGGCTTCAGGCACCCCCCAGGCTCAGCTCCATAGCACGTCCTGCCCCCAGGTCCCGGCACCGGCTCCGATCCCACGTGGCTCTATGGGGACAAAAGCAGTTTTAGGGACAGTTCCCCCCATGGCCAAGACCCCTGCCACCCACCCACAGCCTGTGGATGTGGGGTGCCCCATGGGATACCGTGGTGGGGGCCTGGGTGCTGCCCGGCCCCAGCCCCGCAGCTGGCCGGGATTAACCGTCCCCGGCCGCGAGCCACGGGGCCAGCAGCCACCAGGCCCTAATCCCCTCGTGCTCGTTGTTTGGCGACGCGTGCTGCTGCCAGCTGGGCTCCCTGACGGCTCCGTCCCAGACTGGGGTGTCCCAGCCAGACCCCCCCCAGAGACACCATGGGCATAGGGCTGGGTGCCTGTGCCTGGGACGGATCCTGACCACGGGCAGGGGCGCTGCCAGTGCCCAGCATCACCAGGAACCTTGCAAAACCCCTGCCCCAGCCTCACATTCCTGCAGCGGGGCGGGGAAACTGAGGCACTCATGAGGCGGGGGCTCTGTGCAGCCTCTGGTGCTCCCAGGGCCAGCGTGGTCATGGTCACCGTATCCGTCCCCAGGGGTTCCCAGCCCCGCAGCACCCAGGCGGGCGCCCTCCCTGCTGCACCCCAGCTGTGTGCCGGGCACGGGGCCAGCTCCGCGTGCCGAGCCGGGATCAGGGATATGGCCGCATCCTCCACGCCCGCCGTGGGGCTGGAGCAGGATTAGTTTAAAAGCTTCTCCCCCCTCCCTGCGCCCGTGGCCGCCTGCCCGCGTGGCTCTCGCTCGACCGCAGATGGGACCTTTGCGCCCGGGGACACGCGGCGCACGTGGCACCCACGGGGGGGGGTCACCCCACGATCCTGGGTGTCCCCCCCACCCCAGCACATCCACCCGCAGGTGTGGGGGATGCAGCCAGGTCTCGTGTTCCCCCGTCCTGTCTGCCGGAGCTGTTGGCCCGGTGGTGGCATGGGGACAGGGGAGGGCGCGCTGCCCCGGAGGCCTGCTGGGCTCCAGCCTCTGTCCGGGGAGCATCTGGCAGCTCTCACCATCGCTAATTAGTGCAGCCTGTTTGCAACGGGGTGATCCGGGACAGGGTGGAGCCGCTTCCAGAGAAAGCAGAGACACAGCTGGACCCGACCCCAGCCGGAGGGACGTGGACACTGGGCCCATTCCTCAGGACAGGGATGTCCCCCCCACCCACCTGCCCCGTCCCCAGGCTGCCCGGCACCACCTCCCCCTGCCCGGCCGCCCCTCGGGACCAGGGCACTGCTGAGGCCGCTGCCGCTGGCCCCATGGCTGCGATCCCGTCACCCCCGCATGCACGGTGCCACCGCCACCTGCCCCATCCCCGGCTCTAACCTCAAGCTGGCCCCAACCAGCAGCGGCAGCTCTGGCACCCGCCTGCCCCGCGCAGCCCAGGGAGCCCGGCTCCACGTCAGCCGCTCGGCGCCCCGACCCGCCGCCCCCTTCTTGGCCCTCGGAGGCAAGGCCCGGCCGCGCCGCGCTGATCCCAGGGCTGGGATGGGGCCAGGGATTGCAACACACGGCGTGGGGCGGGCGGTGGGGTTGGGGGTGCCGAGTGGCACCGGCACGGCACGGCAGCACCGCCGCCGGCTCCGCTGCCGTCCCCTGGGGAGGACGCTGGGGTGGTGGCGGTGTCGTGACCCTGTCCCCATCCCCGACCCCGTCCCCGTCGCCATGTGGGGCTGCTGGCAGCGCATGGCGGTGACTCACTGCTGAAGGGTGAGGACGGCCCCAGCTTTTTCCATGAGACAAGAGTGAAAACTTGCCGCTGTTTGTTTGCTCCTGGCCCTGAGGGACCGCAGCAGTAGCCCCAAAGGTGTTGGTCCCCTTGGGACTGAGTCAGGCCCCGGTGGGATGGGGCCGTGTCCCGCACTCCTGGCCCTGGTGAACTCATCCTGGCCCCACGGTGCTGCCGGCTGCTGTGGCAAACCACCTGCCCTGGCCCCACGCAGCCTCGGCACTGCCAGAGCCCAGCAGCTCCCCCCTGAGCCGTGCCTCAGTTTCCCCATCGCTGCCTGCAGGGAGGGCTTGGGGGAGCACTTGGCCGTGTCCCCGCTGCTGTCCTTCCTGCTAACGAGACCGCCCAGCCCTGGCAGCACAGCAGGAGGAATTCAGTCGCTTGGCAGAACAGGGGCTGGGTGGGCACCAGCACCATGAAGCACAAAGCCAGGCTGGTGGCGTGCTGTGGGGGGGCTGCAGGGCCCCCAGGGGCGTGCGGGGTTACATTGTCCCGAGGTCTTGTGGTCATGGGATGTGCCCGGCTGCCGAGCAGCTTTGTAGGGCACCCACAGCCCCAGCACAGCAGGGTCCGAACCCACCCGAAGTGGAAGGAGGCGAGCCCATCACGCCCTGTGGCAGGCCACAGCCCCAATACCGCCAGGATCCGACCCCTGCAACGTGCCAGGATCCGACCCCATCCTGTGGCAGCCTCCACCACGGGGCGGCAGCAATGCCAGCCCGAGCAGCCGGTGCCACCCTGCACAGGGCCGGGCAGCACTTAGAGGGAATCAAATATTAAAGAGCGCCCATTTAGAGCTCGCAGGGCTGTCACCGAGCCGAACCCCACCAGCCCCGGCTGCTCTGCAGAGCAAAGCAGAGGCACTTACGGGAAGGGACTCATGAGCGGGGCAGAGGCTCCTCACTTGCCATCTCCCCCCATCCGGGGTGGCCGTCGCACGAGGAGGCGCCTGTGGAGGAGACACCCTGAGTCCGCGCCTCGGCCCCGCTTTGGGGGTGCTGGAGCCAGCAGGAGCCCCAGCGGGGAGATCCTGGGACAAAATCCCGGAGGAGAGGAGCCGGCTCCTAAATGGGCTGCTGCAGGCTGCGTTGGCAGCCCTGGCGCGGGCACTAATGGGGTTTCTGGCGCCGCGTGAGCCCCTGGGCCGGCGTTTCGCCAGGGATGCGCCGCGTCTCGCCTGGCCTCTGCCGCTTTCTGCCCTCGCCACCTCTGAGGGCAGTGAGGAAAAGGCGTCACCGACAGCACGGGGGGGACGCAGAGGGGTCCTGCTGCTGCCTGGGTCCTGCCCCAGTTCACCACTCCCATGGGTGCTGGGCAGGGTTGGGAATGGGGGCGGGCAGGACAGGGGGCATCCTGCGGGCACACAAAGCAGCGGGTTCCTAAAGCAGGGCCTGGCAGATGGGAGCACGTCCCTGGGCTGAAGGCGCTGCAGCAGCAGGGCTCTGGGACAGGATCATGCTGGGGGGCAGGAGGAGAGGGGGAGCACTGCGACCCCTGAGCTCTGCCCCACTGGGTGCAGTGCTGGGAGCTGCAGGGTCCCTGCTGCGGGTGTTTGACTTTGTCCCGTGTGTGTCCCATCCCTCTCTGCTGGCTGGACCCCTCCAGGGATGGCCCCAAATTTCCGTGCAGTGTCCCCAGCCCGATGTCCCCAGCAGGTGGGCCCACGGGACACGGTTGGGCTCAGCCGTCCCTGCCAGGGCTGGACGTGACCCCAAGGCAGCTGCCCCCGGACTGCTGCTCTCTGGGCAGATCAGCTCAAGGACATCGGCCGAGACGGGAAATGCGTCGGCCACGTCATGGGGATGGGGACCTGGCAGGGCTCCAGGGTCCCTCCCTGGACCCACAGCCATCAAAGTGACCCGCTGCTGGGGGCGCCTGGAGCGGGGACTTCCCCGGGGGCTGTCCGGGAAGGGGATGGCCACGGGGAGCAGGGACACAACCGGCGGCAGCCCCAGCCGGGCACCTGTCCCTGTCCCTGTCCCTGTCCCTGTCCCTGTCCCTGTCCCTGTCCCTGTCCTGTCCCACAGCAGAGGTCCCCAGCTGCAGGTCCCCAACCTGCTCGGAGTCAGGGCTACCTGGGGCTCGTCGCTGTCCCCTGGGGATGCTGAGCACGGTCCCTGTCCCATCTTGCTCCCAACCTGTCCCTGGGAGCAGGGCAGGGGGTGGCAGCTCCCCGGACACCCTTGGGAGCACGAGCTGGGGGCCGGGTGGTGCAGGGAGCCCCCGCCCCAGCATCATAGGGGTGTCAAAGTCCCTCCCCTGCCCCGTCCCATCCCGCCGCACCTCCACCCAGTGACAAACTTGGCGGTGGCAGCGGGGGGTGGGTGGCAGGAGGCAGCGCTGCCCGGCCCCTCGCGGGGTCTTCCCAGGCGGTGCCGTGGGGGGTGTGGGGGGCACCGCTCCCCCCGGCTCATCCAGCCCCGCTGTGTGTGTAAGGCAGCCCGTATCGGCCCGGCCAGCCCCGTGCAGCCCCTCTGTCTGTCCGCCTGCCGTCTGTGCAGCCACCTCAGCCCCTTCATCACCCACCCCAGCCCCCCCGTCCGCCTGTCCCAGCCCTGGGGTCTGTCCATCTCTCCCAGCCCCTCTGTCCGTCCGTCCCAGCCCCTCGGCTGAAGCCCCCCGCTCTGCCCCCCCCGGCCCCTCCGCCCACCCCCTCCGTGTGCTCTCTTTGTCTGATCCCCCCCCTCCGTGCCGCACCCCCGCGACCCCTCCACGGCCCCTTTCCGCCCCCCCCCCCGCCTCGGGGCCGCTCCCAGGACAGGCGGGGGGGGGGGACGCCCCCAGCCCGGCCCCCCCAGTGCCCCCGGGCCCTACCTCGAGGCGATGCGCGGAGGCTGGACGGGGGGGGCGCACCCCGGCTCGGTTCAGTTCATCCCCGCACGGCTCCGTTCAGCCCCGCTCGGCTCAGCCCCGCGGGGGAAGGGCCGGGCTTGGAGCCCCCCCCCCTGCCCCCCCCCCCCCCCCCCCCCCCCCCCCCCCCCGGCCCCCCCCCCCCCCCCCCCCCCCCACGAGCCCCGAACGGGGCCGGACCCGGCACCACCGCCCCCCCCTCCAAGCACCCACGCGTGTCCCCGCGCCCCCCAACCCCGCTCCCCCCCGGCCCTGCCCCGGGGCCGCCCCCGCTGCGCCCCCCGCAGCATCCCCGGTGCTGAGTCAGCGGGGGCTGAGCCCGGCCCGGCCCCCACGCGTGGGACACGGACACGCGTGGACGTGGCCACGGCCTCGCCTGTCCCCACTGCACGGCTGCGGCACCCCCGGCCCCACCGAGCTGCCACCGCCGAGGGGCCACCGGTGCCACCCCCGGGGAATGGGGAGGCTGCGGGATGGATGGGGAGGGGACGGGTTTTTGGGTGTCCCCAGCAGTGTCCCTGCGTGTCCCACATCAGCCCAGCCAGCCAGGGTGTCCCCACATCCCGGGGGTTTGTCTGGGCGCAGTGTCCCCACGCTGTCCCAAACCTGAGGCCGTGTTGTGGCACGAGGGGACGTGACCCCCTCCGCTGTCCCCTCGTGCCCACCCAGCCAGGCCCCCGCGTGCCACCGGGGAGCTCCTCGCAGCGGTGTGTCCGTCCTGCGCCAAAGCCAGCGAGTGACACGGGAGCGTCCCTCGTGCCCACGGTGCTGTCACAGCCCCAGAGCCACGAGGCGTGGAGCTGCGAGGCTCTGCTGGCAGCGGATGCCGCTGGGGTGTGACCCCCACAGCCCGTGCGGGGCGCAGAGGATGTGGGCTTGGGGTGCGGCAGGCAGGGAGCCTCCGGGTGCTGCAGCCACCCGCTGCTGCTGGCTCTGGGAGCAGAAGGAGTTCGGCCCCCACAAAGCCAATATGGGGCTTCACCACGGCACACGACGAGGCAGAGGCGGGCGGTTGGCTCTCAAATACTGGAGAGGTGGGGAAGGGCACTGAGAACTGCCAGGGCAGCAAAAAGCCCTGGGCATCAGCTGGACCCGGCCCCTGGAGGGGCTGCGGTGGCTCCGGCAGTGCCCAGGAGGGGACACGGTGACAATTCAGGGGCAGCCAGAGCAGGACAGAGCGTTTCCCCCCACCACATTGCTCACCCAGGCACCAGCCCTGTCCCACTGCCCCCAGGCTCCCAGGTTGCTCCAGGACCAGCACAGGCACTGTCAGGACTCCGTGCCACCTCAGGGGACATCCAGTGGCAGCAGGAGACCTGAGAACGGCCCCCCCCATGTCCGTGACGGAGAGCGCAGGGGCTGTGCCGGGTGGTTAAGCACAGAGGCCACCTAACCGCTGGTTTTGCTTCTTTTTTTTTTCTATTTTTTTTTTTCTACTTTCTGCTCTGAACCCATCTGTCCCGGCCTTCACACGCTTCCTGTGCTGACCTCAGGATCTCAACACCCCCCCACCAAGCAGCCGCTCCACGGCTTTAAATAACGCACAGGAAGGAGAGGCCGTGGGGACATGTCCCGGCGCTGCTGCCGGCCAGGGGATATCCGGCAGGCTGGGGACACGCGGGGCTGAGGTGATCGGGGTCCATCCCCCCTCAGTCCCGGGGGCAGGCTGGGCTCCTGGCATGCATGGTGCCTGTGGGACGCTCCTGAAAATGAGTTCCCACAGGGCCGGATCCTGCCAGCAGTGCCAGGAGAAGCAGGATAGGGTGAGCTACGGGGGGAATCGCCAGCTGCGAGGCAAAACCCAAGGCCAAGAAGCCCCCGCCTGGTCCCCATGAAGGTCCCGGGAGCCCCATCTCAGCCCTGGGGTACTGGGGAGTGCGTCTGCCCAGGGCAGTAAGCACCACTCAGGGACAGGGGGAGGGACCGTGTGCCACAGAAACCAGATTTTCCCCTGTAAGGAGATGTCCTGGTCACATCTCACACCCCGCTCCTCCTCCCCGCTGGAGGCTGACGCCTTCTGGCCACCAAACCCTTTCATCCTGCAGCCAGGGTCGAGGGAGGTGGCGGTGCTCCCAGGCTGGGGCAGCAGGATGCCAGGCGGGGGAAGGCCAGAAACGGGGCCTGTGGGGGCGGCGCAGGGCCGAGGGAATTCGGCAGTGGTGGGACCGTGGGCAAGGGGCTGTGCTCACAGAGCAAAGGGCACCGCGGCTCCAGCTGGGGAACGTCACGGCTGGACAGGTCTGGCACGAGCAAGGGGAGGGCGTGGGGCTGGAAGAGGCGTTGGGAACCCACAGGGCGGACAGCATGTGGGGCTAGGGGCACAGACAGCCCCCGCCCCCACCACTGCACAGCCCCAGGGGAGCTCCCAGTGCTGGCCCAGGAGGATACTGGCTGCTGGCAGCGTACAGCACAGCCCCAGGGGACAGAGGGACATGGGGTGCTCAGGCAAGGGAGGCCACGGCTTAAACAACCCCAATTTATTTGTGTCAAAGTCTCAGGGTCCCTCGGGATAAAAGCCATGAGGAAAATGGTCAAAAGGCTGCGCTGGGCCAAGCATCGGGCAGGTCCATGGAACAGCGCATGTGGGACAAGGGGACAAGCCCCCTGCCCACCCTCTGTGCTGGCGGGGAGAGCAGCCCCTCATCTGCGGTAACGGTAGCGCTTGAAGTGGAACCAGAGCTGGAAGATGCCGTTGGCAAACTGGCAGCGGAAGCCGTGGCGGTGGGAATACTCCCACTCCCGGTTGACGATCTTGAAGGCGATGTCCTCGTAGGGCGGCCCGGCGTGGAAGCGCAGGATGGCAAAGTCCTTGTTGTCCTGGCAGGCCTCCAGGAAGTATTCGGGCGTAGAGCGCTTGTCGATGAGGTCGGGGTAGAAGATGTTGAACTTGTAGCCCTGCACGATCTTGGGCGGGGGGTTGTCGAAGTCGTAGTGGGTCTGGTTGTACTTGTTCCACTCGAAGCCCGTGTGCACCCGGTTGAAGAAGCGAGGCTTGCGGGGCCGGTACTTGTCAGCCCAGAGGTAAGCCTTGCCCGTGAGGGGCATTTCCACGCTGAACTGCGCCTCGTCCGCGCCCATGCCCTCCTTGGCCTTCCTGAAGAAGATGTCGTCGGTGCTCTCGGTGGCATCACCTGCAGGGAGGAGAGGTGAGGGCTGGCCCCGCAGCGCCGAGCGGGCCCGGGGTGTGTGGGGAAGGGGCAGGAGGGGCCGGGCTGGGGATGTGCTGGACATGGAGACCTGGTGGGTGCTGGGAAATTCATCCAAAATACCCTTCCCACTTGTCTGCAGCTTGAATGGTGTGTTGGGGAGAGGGAGGGAGCTGATTTGGGCACCCACAGGGAACGCCAGCAGTCCGGGCTGCGTCCCCCTTCAGGACCCGGTGAATCCCTCTGCTGGGCCAGCTCTGGGTGCATGCTCCAGCCCCAGCATTTGTCCTTTTCCAAGAGGAGCATCCCCCCCCTCCAGCCCTGCACCCCAGGGCACGCGTGTGCCCCCCGTGCCAGGCGAGGCCACGAGGCCATCGGGGCTCCTACCTGTGACCTGGAGCTGCTGGCGCAGCAGCAGCAGCCGGTGCATGTCCTCCTCAGCCTCCAGCACGTGCGCGTCGAAGGGCAGCTCGTTGGGGCCCAGCAGCCGGGGGCTGTACTTCCCCGCATCGTAGTCGTCCAGGCTCTGCTGGATCAGGTCCTCCTCCATCAACACGGCTTCCCCCTCTGCCTCTCCTTTGACCTCTGCATCCTGCTCAGCCTCTGGCTCTGAGGACGGCCCCGGCTGTACCACAAGGCTCTCCTCTGGGTCCAGCCTGCAGGGAAGACAACGGGGGATGGAGACGGTGCCCTTGGCTCCCCGAGGTTTGTCTGTGGGAGCACGAGGCTGCACCTTCTGTCCTGGGTGCCCGAGGGGGAGGCTGAGGGCTGTGCTCCCCAAGGAGGGGGCTGCATACCTGTCGCTGGGGGAGACCGGCTCCCGCTTGATGATGGGGAAGAGCGGCTCGCTCTCCACGCCCTGCTCCTGCTTCAGCTTGTACAGCTTCTGCCGCAGCACGTCCTGGTGCCGCTCCCGCAGCCTGCGAGGGGTAGATGAGCCATCAGGTCACACCCTGCATGCCCATGGCTGGGACACACACCACTCTGGCCTGAAATTTGTTTTTTTACAGTTCTGGGCTGAATAACCCTCCAGTCAGCTTCCCCCCTGAGGATCTCACCTTAAACATCGCCTTTTGAGAAGGGACTGATTGTCCTGCCCTTCTTCCCACTTGGAAGAAGCAACAGCTTGGAAAAGGCATAATATCCCCACACCGTGACCATGGGTTTGGGCCTCCCCAGCTCTGCTCACGGCAGCTCTGCGCTGTCCCCTTCCACACCTTTGACCCGGCACCGTCCCTGCTCTCACCTGGCCCGAGCCATGTAGGCCTTCAGCTGCTGCAGCAGGCTCTCCCAGTATCCGATGTCGAGGTTGGGCCCTCCTGCCCGGATCTTGCTCTCGATGCCCTGGTACAGCACCTGCAGCTGGTTGTAGGTCTTCCCCTTGAACACGGACTGCACGTCCGAGCTGACGGAGGCGTTGACGCCATCCCGCCGCTCCCCTGCACAGGCAGGCAAGGGCGACCGGTCAGCCTCTGAGCGCTCACACACTCAGGCGCTCCTGGGCTTCACCGAACAGCTGGAGCCCGGCAGGGGACGGCTGCCACATCCACAGCCTCCATCCATCACATCCTCCAGCAGCAACTCTGCAAGCCTGAGAGCCTGCGGCAGACCCCGCGCCGTTCGTTACCCGCTGTTCTCACTCCCCCCAACATCCACGCCAGGCTCTTGGCCTCCTGCTTACCTGGGCCTCCTTTCCCAGAGGCCTCCAGCTTGCGGAGCTTGGCTATTTCATCCTCCGTGATGATGGTCATGTCCCTCCAGAAATCCACGTTCTTGCCCTGCTCCAGCTCCATGTAAACCTGCAGGCAGGGGACAGGAGACATCAGGGACCCGCTCCGTGTCACGGCCTGAGCTCAGCCACAGGCAGGGCGCAGAGGCCACAGAGCGGTACCTGAATGTCCTCCACCAAATCCTCCATGTCAGAGACGGTCAGGCCGTTCAGGAAGGTGTAGGGCTCGTGCATTTCCACAGCCAGATCGTCATCCTCCGCACTGATGTACTTGGCCAGGAGGTCGATGGGTTTCGCCCTCCCGTCCCGAATCCGGATCTTAGACCTGTGTGAGAGGAGAGGCACAGTGAGCGGTGCCTGCCGACCTCTGCTCCCCACCAGCCTGACCCCACGAAGCTGCCCACCCACCGCAGCTTGGCCTGCTGCAGGTGGAAGTTGTCCTCCTGCTCCTCCCAGGTTTTGAAGTGTTCCGCCTCCTTCTCCCGCTGCAGCATCTCCAGCTCCTGCTCACGCATCGCTTTCTCCCTCTCTCGCTCCAGGCGCAGCTGCTTCACCTGCTCAGGGACAGAGCGAGACGTGAGGCTGCCAGCCTCCTGCAGGACACCACCATAACCACACTCACTGAGCTGCCTCAGCCCCCACAATCATCCCGGAGAGCCAGGAGCTCTGCACCAGGAGAGCCAGCACCAGAGCCAGCTGCCCACTGCTCCCTGCCAAACCTTCGGAGGACAGGGGACATGGGCACGACCACGCTGCACTGCAGTGACCTGGCATTTGTCTTCACCAGCACCTCCCGAGCTGGTTTCAGCCCCAAGGAGAAAATCTCACCCCCGAACAGAAGTGAGGGCTGCGTGGCACCCACGTCTTATAGCCATGGGCTCCCCCAGAGAGATCAAGGGAACTTTCAGGATGGGCCGGGAGCAGCTGGAAGAACTGGGCTGTCCATGGGGACCTGTGCCAGGCAGTGGGAGGGAGGGGGCTTCTGCTCCCACCTTCTGCAGCTCCAGACGGTTGTCCTCCTGGATTCGTTTGTTCCTCTCCTTCAGGTCCTTCTCGTCCAGGTGGCTGATCCCCTTTTTCTCCAGCGCCTGAAACAGAGTGGCCAAGAGGAGTCATGAAACCAAGCAGCCTCTACAGCCTCTCAAGTGGCAACAATCACCCATTTGTGCTGCTCTAATGGGCTCTCATCCTGTCAAGACCCCTGACTCCCTCAAATCCTACTCCTGCAGCTTCTCAGCAAAACCCAGGTTCACCCAGGATGTCCACCCCACCTGGTGAGCAGCAACACGAGCAGGGAACACTCCCCAACTCTCAGCTCCCAGGCAGCCCCTCCTGTACCCTGACCCATCTCCGCATCCCACAGCCCTGACTACAAACATTGGTCTTCACAATAACAGACGTGAAGCCCTGCAGAGTTTTTCAGGAACATGCAGCTGCTGCCCTAGATGACAGCACTGCTCTCATGTGGCTCCTTGTAGTGTTTCAGAGATTCCCACCTCAAGCAAAGTCCCTCCTGACACCCCACTGCTCTGTGGACCCCCCACAGCAGCCACAGGAACACAATCTCCTGTAAGCCAGCGTTCAGAGCAGCCTCTTGTGACAGAGGTGTGGACTGGGCGCTCACCTTGCTCCAGATGAAAGTGCCCAGCAGGTTGTTGTCCCCAAAGGGATTGTCGGTGTTGGTGTAACCCATGTACTCCTCTCCCCACCCCATCTTCTCCCGCTTTTTCCTCTCCTTGGCCTCCTTCTTAGCCAGCCGTCGAGCCCGCTTCTCCTCTGGGGTCTCCAAGGCCTTCATGAGCGCAGCCTGCTTCTTCTTCTCCTCCTTCATCCTCAAGCGCTCCTGAAGGCTCAGCTGCTGCCCCGACTCCTCCCGGCCGCGGGAACGCGGTGGGGAGGGAGAGCTGACTGAGGACACGGAGGACTTGGAGCCATCTCTTCTCCTCCGCCTCTCTCTGCTCCGGGCTCGCCTCTTGTCTCGCTCTCGCTCAGAGCCCGAGCTGGAGGAGCGACCCCGGGACCGCGAGCGGTGTTTCTTCTGGCTTTTATGGTGCTGGTCCCTGCTTTTGCTTTTCTTCTTCCATTTGTGTCTCTCATCCTCAGAGTCCGAGCTGCGGGAGGGGGGAAGCCACATTTCAATTGACGATTGCAGGCTCGGTGCAGACGCATTGCCCCAGGAGGGGAGCGCGTTGCCCCACCACGGGCAGGGCACGGCCTGTCCTGAGCCCCAGCAAGACCCAACAGCGGGGCCGAGAAAACCCAAACAGGCTCCGAGCCCGGTACTCGCCCCCCGCACCACACTCCCACAAAGGCTCCGTGCCCTCCCCGGGGGGCTCCGGGGCCGGGTGGGCGCCCGGCGGCTCCTGCCCCCCCTGGGGCCTTCCCTGGGGCCTCCCAGGCCCGGCTGGGCCCGGCCGAGCCCCCGAGCTCGCTGTGTCCGGTGGGAGGCCGCTGGGGGCCGCGGTCACGGCGCCGAGCCCCGGCCGCACCGAGCCGGGCTCCCTCCGGGCCCGGCCGCAGCCAGGCCCCGCTCCCCGCCGCCCCCGGGACAAGGCCGCACCGGGCCCAGGCCCCGGCGCAAGGCCCGGGCCCGGTCCCCCCCGGCAGGGCCCGGTTCCTCCCGCACGGCCCGGTCCCGGTCCCGGTCCCCGACACGGCCCGGCCCTCCCCCAGCAAGGCCCGGCCGCCCCGGGCCCGGTTCCCCCCCGCTCACCCCGAGCTCTGCTCCCGGCGGCGGCGCCCCCCGCTCCGGCTCCGGCTCCGGCTGCGGCGCCTCCGCCTCTCCCCGCTCCCGGAGCGCTCCCGGTCCCGGTCCCGATCCCGATCCCGATCCCGATCCCGATCCCGATCCCGATCCCGGTCCCGGTCCCGGTGCCGCCGGCCGGGGCTGCGCGACCCGGAGCCCATCGGCCCCGCTCCCGGCTGGGCGCAGGCGGCCCCGGGCAGCTCCGCCGCGAGGCCCCGGTGCCAGGCCCGGCCCACGGGAGGGGCGGGCCCGCGATCGGTGTTTGATTTATTTATTTATTTATTTATCTGTTTATTTATTTATTTCCCTCCCCCCTTTTTTTTTTTTTTTTTTTTTTTTTTTTTTTTTTTTTTTTTTTCTCGTTTTTTACCCCAAAATGCCCGCGCGGGGCGGGGCGCGGCAGTGAGGGCGCTGAGACGAGGCAGAGCCGCGCGCTGTGCACAGCACACACAGAAACGCTTTATCACAGAGCCGAGGACAGAAAGCATCAACTTACAGTTCTCTGGAAAAGGGCTCCCCACGAGGAGGAAACGAAAAAAAACCAACCAACCAACAAAAAAAAAAACAACAGAACGAGGAAAAGAAAAAAACCGCTCATGACGTAACCTTTCACCCCCCCAAAAAAAATAATAAAGAAGAGAGCCATGACAACACCCCCGGTCGGCATCCCATTTCGGCCCCCCCTAATTACATACATTCATTACACGGTGCACGCACGGAGCGGACGTGGGAAATGAGCGGGAGCACGAGCATCCGATAGAGGAGACCCGGGGCTAATGTCGACAGCAACAGAGAGAAAATCAGACACGAGCCAGGGCCTGGGGGCCACGGCTTTTGTCCGGCTGGGCAAAGAGCTGGAGGTGACGCTGAGCGGGGAGCGGAGGGTGCTGTGCAGGGCCATGGCACATTTCGGGAGCCCAGCGGGCACCGAGGGTGACCCAGGCCCTGCCACAACGGTGCCAGCCCCGTGCCCGGAGCCAACGTGCACACGTGGCTGAGCCAGGCATCAAGGAGGCGGCGGTGGCTGAAAGCAGAAACAGCCCTGGAGCCCTCGAGTCCTGCGCCCGTGGAGCAGCAGGAGATGCGGTGCCTTTTTCGAGATGTAGGGGTACGCTGGTGACAGCACTAGGCAGCGATCTTCTGGGGCACTAGAGAAAGCCCTAGCAAAAACACACACGACCTGCTCCGCAGGTGAGCTGGGCACACAGCTGAGATGCTCAGGCCAAGGAGGGGCAAGGGCTCTCCTCCCCAGAGAAGGGCTGAGGATCTTTCCTAAGGGCAAGACCCAGTCCTTCCCTTCCTCCGACTCTGCTATGCCCTGCAAAGGCAGCACTGACAAGGCATGGGAAGTGTCCCCCAGTGCCCCAGTGCTCCCCCACTGCAGTGGGCAGGAATAGCACAGAGAGGTGGGTAAGGAGCAAGCTTTGAACCCCAGCGTCCTGTAGCCTTGTGAAGGCTCAGCTGCTCTCCAGCACAGACACCTGCGCAGGAGATGATAGCAGGAAGTGTGCATGGGCCTGGCAAGGAATAGTTTCCATTTGGGATCAGCATCTCCCTAAAAGAAGGCTCTTTTTTCCCCACTCACATTGACAAAGTTGCTCCCATCCCTTTGCTCTCATCTTTTACAGACCTGCTCGCTCCAAAGGGTTCAGCATTGTAGGATTGCACACAGAAGGATTGTCTCAAAAAGCCTGGACACCTGAAGAACGACAACAGTTGGAATGAACGTGCTGCAAAAGGAGATTTGGGCTTCCCCATATCTTCTGGGACCAAGCTAGCTTGAGCCTGCAAAGTTCATTCACCGGGATACTCTATGAAGGTTGGGCTCAGACACTTCCTGCACAGAGGCTAAGCAGCTTTAGAGACCCCTGAAATGCAGGGAAGGAAAGAAGTCCTGATTTCAGTGATGCCTGAACCATCTTTAACAAGATGCTTGATTTTCGTTGGTGGGAAAGGCCTGCTGCAGCTAACCCCAGGAGGTGCCCGTGCAGCTGGGGCTCGGCTGAGCCCAGCCTCCCGGCTCCCTCCCAGGGCTGCGTTCCCCAGCGCAGCGCCCGAGAACGACACCTGAAGATGCAGAAGGGACACGGCCTCCTCCGGCCTCTCCAAGTGCAGCATCGGGCTTCTGGAGGAAACAAAGGCTGAATTTCCAGCATTTTGCAGCCTCACGCTTTCAGCCCAGAGGCACGTTAGTCTGTAGGTATTGCACTACTCCCGGCTCCCCTCTGCCCAACTACTGAGCCCCCCGCAGCGCCGAACACGCAGCCTGCAGCACCCCCCCGGGCTGGCACAGGGAGATGGGGTGGGTTGGGAGCTGTTCCCCAGCCTACTGAAGGGGCTGTCATGGAGCGATGCCACGAGCTGGATGAACAAGCTGTCAAGTAGCGACTGAAAGGGGAGAATGTCTTGAAAGACTTTTGATAGATTATTTGGTAAATACATGGATACATCTAATGGCAGCAGCTTGCAAGACCCCCAGCCTGCACTCCGAGAGCAGCACACCGTACAGCCTTCAGCATCTGCAGGCATGGGGTGAAGTTTGGGTCCCGTACTTCTAGGCAAGAAACAATGTCAATTCACAAAGATCCTCGCCAACTTCATCACCTCGCAGAGGGGAAGAGCTTCCCACCAGCCTGGTTACCTTCTGGGACCTGAATGAACCAGTCCTGAGTGCTGCTGCGAAGACAGATGGAAAGGGACAGAGCCCCAGAAGGAGGGTTCCTCTTCTACACTCCTCTACAAGGAATCCCAAGGACAGCTGAAGATTGTGATGAGAATAAAGAGATTTTGACCCCCTCTCTTGGCATGTAAAGCACACAAACAAGACCTGTCTCCTCCTCGTCTAAAGGGTTCCATTTCTTCTCTCTGGGAGAGGATGGGACTGCTGGAGTTCAAGATGCTACGGTGTCCTGCTGACAGAAGGACGAGCCTAAACCGAGCACTGCCAAGTGACACCAAATCTTGTCTTGGCTACAGCGCGCAGCCCTCAAAGAGCAAACTATCCGTGTCTCAGACATCCGAAGCAGCGATTTCCAACAGCAGACACTGCCACAGACAACGTCCGAGTCACCCAGCTGTCTGTCCAACAGAGTCCATGCACACAACACCGCCCGGCGCACCCGGGTGCTGGAGCCAGGTGCCTGGTTTCTGCCTCCAGCAGGCGTGGACGTGCACGCAGCTCCCTGACTGCCCTGAGGTACGGAGGATACGTGTGAACCCAGTGTCCGCGACCCCCGAGTCACTGGCGGTCGGATACACCCGTGAGCATGCGAGGTGCTAAGTGGCTCCAGTGGGATGCGGGGTCCGGGCGAGCCACGCCGGGGCTGGCAGAGCGGGGACGGTCCCTGGAGGCGCCCAGTCCTCATCTGTCCATGCCTGGCGCGGCCGGCGGGACGAAGCGTGGGCTCCCAAGCACAGAGGGACGGGGTGACAGCAGCGTGAAGGTGAAGGCTGAAGCCGTTGCGACGTCCAGAGAGCCGAGGTGACCACATCAGCGTTGCCAGGAATCGCTTGCTTCCCCCACACAGTGTCACAGATCTAGAGAAGTCACTAGCGATTTTTGAATCCAAGTGAATTGGCATGGCTACTTTGGACTACTGTAACGTGGGAGCAATTCTACTCGATGGCCTTTAATACATGGCATTTACATAGCACCTTTCATCCCAGGCTTTAAGTGCTTTAACGGAAGTGGGAACTGCACACCCATCAGCACAGGGGAACCGAGGCACAGAGTGGTTAAGTGACTTGCCTTAGGTCACTCGGCAAAACCGTGGCAGAGCCTGGACAGCCTCACACCTCCCGACTCCATCAGTTGGTCAGGCCACGCTGCTGCCACTCCGGTCCCTGCCCTCCCCAGCAACGTGCTCCTACCAATTAATTCTCCAGTGAGGTCTCACCCTCCTTTCTGATGCACAAATATATGACAACCAAAAAAAAAAAAAAAAAAAAAAAAAAAGTGCAGTAAACTAAATGTTTAAAAAAGCACATTTGTGCTGTCTCTGTGCAAAGATAAAAGAAATAAATACATGATTAAAAAATTAAAAAGGTTCACAGTATTACACATGGATAGGTAGCTACGGTAGTGCACATCTGGAAAACACTGTGTTACTACCCAGGATTCTCTACACCCAGCTGGATGTCTCCGTTGGGAGCTGTGGGTGAGGTGAGTGGGTGGTTTCTTTGCTGCCCACATCTGGGATAAGTAGAAATAGACGGTTATAGTTTTGCTCCTTTCTGAAATGCAGTGCCCGGGATCCTGCAGTGCAGCAATACTGGTGTCGGCAAGCTCTTCCCCATCCCACTGGAACGGCTGCATCAACGAAAAGGGAACACATCGACCTGCAGAGGGAATCGCTGCTCTCTGGGGCTTCTGTGTCTGCATAGAGATTACTGCAAGAGGCAGAGAAAAGAGAGTCAACACCCGTGCATCCGCCCTGCATCTGGTCTGAGCCCAGCCAAATCCCCAGAGCCACAACGAGCACGAAGAGGGCAACTTGCTTCTTTTGCATCCCAGTAACAACAACGCGTCTGGAGAACTTCAGACCCCCGAGCTTTCACTGCACTCAACCCCTGCCGAGCCGAAGGGGTCTCTGCCAGCGCAGCAGCCCTCACCTGCTGCCACAGAGCTGAGCCGAGCTGCAGCAGGGCTCCGCCGCGGCCATGCAAGAGCCCCATGCTGCACAGAGGCCACAGCAGCTCCCCCTGCAAGGCCAGCTTGCAGAGGGAGCGCAAGGTCCGACCTTGACCCACCGGGCACCCAGCACGTGCTTCTTGTACACTTACTGTATCGCTCTCCTCATCGGAGACAGAGTGGAGCTGAGCGCTATAGTGGAGCGGGGAGTAAACCCAACTCCTCTCGTCTGTCGGCTGCCAGAGTGGCCAGAGACGGCGGGGAGAATGCAAGGAGAGCAGCAGCAGAGCAGGGAGCAAAGGAGAGAAGAGGAAAAAATAAAAGGAGAAAATAAAAGAGTAGGAAACAATACAGTAAGAACAGCTGTCCGCCTGGAGGGAGAGAACTGAGCTCAGTGCTGGGTCTCAGCAGAGGAGCCTTCCTCAGCCTCGGTACCTACCTGCTCCCTACCTTCTGGGACATGGGACAACCTCTCCTCGTGCAGGGACAGATCTGAGTGCTTTGGAAATGCCAGGGAAGCCCCAGCTCCCTGCCACAGCATCACCCTGACCCCAGAGAAACCAGGAGACACGGCAAGCGACTTACCTAGGGGCAGGGACAGAGCTCCTGGTTCCTGCTACCCACTCTCAGCTACCAAACCCCATCTTCTGAGCCCCAGGCGTGCTACAAATTGGCATCTCGAGTGTCCAGGAGGGCTTTTACAGTGGAACCTGACCTGGTTTGCTGTGCCTTCCCCCTTCCCTGCAGGCCAAGCAAGGCAGCAGACGGGTGGGTTGGATCATGGTGGGTGGTGGGCACAGAAAGGAACCAGTTAGTTCCCACTGAGAGCCTTGGAGACAGCAGAGGGGGTGATGAGAACAGGTACAACAAAGGAGGCAAAACACAACTGGATCTTGGGAATAATGTGGGGGAAGGGGATGTGTGTGGTGGGAGCCAGTTAGCACAGCTCTGGGCACCGGTGTGACAAAACGCTTCTGCTTCTGACTCAGCACAGAAATCCTGGCAGGTTCAAGGGCTGGTGACTCCTGGGGGACCCACCTGCACTGCAAAGTGGCTCTGCTGGCTCCAGAGGTGCCCCCGTATCAGGGGTGGAAGCTGGCCCCATGGCCCAGCCTGGGCTTGCAGAGGAAGAGGAATGGAACTGGGTGCTTGAAAGAAGCCTGGGGGGGTCCCGGCCTGGGAACCAAGCGGAACAGTCTACGGTGTGCAAGAAACTACAAGAAGCTAGAGCAGCTTTGAAGCACTGGGCTCCGCATGCTGGACCCCATCAGTAAGTGCAGCTGCGTTAGCAGAGACCGCTGGGAGGAAGGAAGGAAGAGAAAACCTTGCCTGGAGCTTTTTGCAGGGCTCTGCTGAAGGCGCAGCAACGTTCAACGCTGCACCAAGTCTGCCCCACATCCTGTTTTTCACCCATCCTGACCCAACCACATGCTCCAGCCAGCCCCTTTGCGAGCCTTCTGGGAGTCCAGATGCATGCAGGGAGCTGCGAACCCAGCGGGGAGATAAAAAAAAAAATAAAAATAAAAAGTAGGAGCATCCGGCGCTCGGCATTAACCCTGCTGGTGCTGGGCCAGCCGAACCCAGCATGGGGGCAGGAAAAGCTGCCAGGAGGAGCTGGCTGCCTGTTTGCCCACACTGTGCAGCACTTCTCAGTGCCCTCAGCCAAGCTCAGGAGCATGCCCCTGCTTCCCCGTGCACCCTGCCTGATGCCTGCTCCCCTGCCTGGCTCCAAGGCGGCAGGCGCTGCGCCAACCACGCTATGCAAACGCTTGTGCCGAGGCCCTGACAGTGCTGTCACTACCCTCTGAGGAAGACAGCAGCTCTCACACACCCTGAGAAAGGGAATGCCAAAACCCAGAGCAAGCCCTAAACACTGAACTGCCTCGCTGCACCTTCTGGAAGGGAAAGGGAAACTCCCACAGCTCACAGAAACCTGCTTGAGGAGGGAGCCCGTGAGTGATGCCAGCAAGGGCTGGGAGCAGAAACCATCCCTGATCCATCAGTAACTCAAACTCCTTTGGCTTTACGAGTGCTCAGCCTCCCAGCCACCAGAAATAAGACTGGCCACAGGCCTAAGAGGTCAAAACTGGCTTAACAGCAGCTCCAGAGCATCTCAACAGCCTCTCTGGAACCCAGTCTGGCTTCCTGAGCCAAGGGAGCTGTGCCTAATGTCACCTACAAATGGTTTGTCTGCAGGTTTGTCCAAGGGCTGGGTGATGCTGTGGCCCATCCCATGCCAGGAGCTGTGCCTTTGGCCTGCAGAAAAGCAGGGCAGAGTCTTCATTTCTGTCAGATCCTACAGAAATCCATTTCTGCAGTTATGATCTGCCTCCCTGGTTTCTACTGAGCTGGTTCCTAGCAGCCACAGAGGACAGAGCTACAGCATCCAGGGAAAAAGGAGCTGCTGGACCCAGCGTTTCAAAGCTGCAGCTCTGCTCCCCTGTGTGCTAGCACGTTCACTTACAGTCCCAGAGGAAAGCGAGGTGGTTCGGAGTCTGCGCTGTCGGGGAGAGTAAATCCAGTACCTCCCATCTGTGAACTGGATGGCCCCAGGGCAAGTGAAGTGAGAAAGGAAACAGAGGAAAAAAAGATGATGTGAAGGACAGGATGAAAGAGAAAGCAAAAGAAAACCACAACACCAACAAACAAAGCAAAACAACAAACAAAGAAACAACAACAAAAAAGAGAACAAGGGGTTGTGCAACTCCAGGGCTGAACGGATCAGCGGGCAGGGAAGCCGTGCGTGGGAAGAGCGGTGCCCGTGCCTGGGACAGTCTCTGCGCCTTTATTCCCCTGAGGGTGAGCAGGAGGATAAAGCACTCTCCTTTCAGCAGCAGATTTCCAAAGAACAGACCCCAGTCCCCTGGGACTCGACAAATCGTTCTCTGTACGTCGTAACCCCCCGACACGGCTCCTGGGGCAGCCCTGTGGGAGCAGCCGTGGGTGCTGCCTCCCTGGAGCTGCAGTTCAAGTGGTTTTCCAAGAAAAGTGCCTGTGGGAGCCCAGGTCAGCTTTTCCCTTCATCCCAGCAGTGACAAACGCTGCACGGCACACGACACACATTTAATGCAAAACTCAAGGACTCGGATGAGGTATGAGATGCTGATGGGCGGCCAGTCACGCTCTCCGGGAGCACACACTGCACACAAATGGTTTCTTCTCGACAGGGAGGAACCCCTGGGAAGCTGGGGGGAGTCCATGTGCCCACGGCCATGGAGGGAGAGGAGCTGCCCCCTGCTAGGAGACACTTGCCAGCGGAACCGGCAGTATCTGAAAGCAGCTTGCACACAGCTGCCATCCACAGGCAAAGAAAGAGCAGCCAGTGTTAGAGGGAGCTGTTTGCATTTTGAACAGCATGCACAAAAACCCAAACAGACAAGCTTTTAAAATGGAGCCGATTCCTTCTGCAGCTCCCACGAGCCTCCAAATGACTCGGCAATGAGTGAGCAGCTCTGCAGCAGAGTCACGCAAGCCCAGGGAAAGCCAAACGCTGCCTGTTTTAGGTTTGTCTGAAGGAGTTCACAGGGCACAGCTCGTCTCCACTGCTGTGTAACCCACAGCGAGGCAGAGCGGGGCACCTTTTTTAATGAGAAGATGCCAGGACACAGGGAAGAGCTGCCACGGGGCAGACCCTCAGCTCTGCTCTGGGAATCCACGAAGCAGGTACGTGTTGCTAAAATCTCTTCTCCAGCCTGCAGACGCTGCTCAGACATTGCAGAAGCTGGCTGAGGAACACGGCCCCCGGGCTCCACAGCACTCTGCTGCCAACCAGCAACCACCTCACTTACTCCCTGTCTCAGTACTAGATTTCCACTGCACCACCTACTGCATCTGCCTGCGGGGAAAGGAAAAGCCAGAGTTCACCAGAGCCCGAGGTCAGCCCCACTGCAACCGCCTCTGCTCTGGCTCTGGGCAGCTCCGGCACACGTCTGTGTTGCAGCTCCAGCTGAGGGAGCCCCTGCTGCACCTGCGTTCACCTTGGCTTGTCCCAGGAGTGAACACGCTGGCCTAGATAAGCCCTTCAGTGCTCCTGCTTGGAAGTAGAGCAGCACACCTACGGCTACCTCCGCAGCAGCAGCACCTGTTTGAGCCCCACTAGATGCTGCTCTCTGTTCTCCAAGGGCTAGGCTGGTTCCCTGCATTCAAAACCTGTCCAGTGTTAAGATCTGAAGGCACTCGACACAAGGGCAGACTCTACCCTGTGCACCCAACTGCCAAAATAGAGATTATTACAGCCTCGTCCAAACATTTCCCTCACACCCCTCACGGGCCAGGCAGAAAGGGTATCTTACAAAGTATATGTCTGTGACTGGCACATCATCTTCATCCGAGGCCTGGCTGGCCGGTTCGGAGGCCTGGCTGGCCGTCTCCACCTCTATTGTAGCCGTGGATGTTCCAATGGCACAGGCTGAAGAAGCCGCCTCCCTGGAGGGGGGAAGAAATGACAGCACCGAGTCAGCACGGTCAGAAAAGAAGGAACAAGGAAGGCTCGGTGATTTAGTGCAGAGGATAATTTGCTCTAACATCCAGAAAGATCAGGTCAGGTCAGAAGGAGCATCACTCAGCAGCGTCTCACAGCTGTGTGAGAGCCTCGCTCTCCAGGGAAGTCGATGCCCCAACAAGACCAGCCTCTGGCAGAAGCAGCCACAGACAGAAGGCAGCGGGCAGGGCCCTGTGCAGCTGCTGGAAGCTCCAGAGCACTCACTCTTTGTCGTCTTCTTCAGGAGCTACGATCTCAACATCACACTTGGGCTCCAGCTCTACGCTGATCTGCTGAAGCTCCTCTTCAACCCGCACCTCCTCGTGTGACCTGGGAACCAAGGACACAAGGAGCGAGGCTCAGCCAGACCCGAGGCTTGGGGTAACCAAACCTCCCGGGCAAAAGAGTCAGTCCTGTCAGGACTGCAGTGCTCAAAGCCAAAGAGGTGGGAAAAGAGGGCAAGAGGAAAGGGATTAGATAACCAGTGCTGCCTAAAAGATGGCAATGTCAACCTGAGTACAGAGCAAAAAGGAAAAATTGGCCTCTGGGGAAAACCCGTGCCCAGAGTTATCCATCAGCTGCACAAGGGGCAAAGCCTCCAACCTCTTCTGAGGCTCCCGGTGCACTGAAGCTGCTCCGGCTTGCTCTGGGGTTAACATCCTATTTATCTGCACGCTCAGGAGCAGTTTGTGACAGTCTTCAATTTAATACCTCATGCTATTAAAGTAATTGCTTGTGTTAGCAGGGCTGGCTCTACAGCCCTCCTGGGAAGGAGAAGCTGGTGTTTGCCAAGCCAAGGGCACGGGCTGGGGCAGGGAGGAGCTTCAGGTCTACGAGGAGCCCTGGCCAGCTCTGCTCCATCCCTGGCTGGTGCTCGGCCGAGAGCTGCAGCCAGCAGGCAGCACCACTCCATCCGGGTCGGTGCTGCTGTAGGGGTGGATTCACAAACCTGGAGGGAATTCCCCAGCAGATTAGGGTAATCAGAGGCTTGCCACATTCCAGGCTCAAACAAATTGGAGAAGGGCTTTTTCATTTCGACTCAGGAATGTAAATTCCCAGAGATTCATGCTTTAATAACTTTGTTTTCGCACATACACACAAAGGTCCCTGTTCCCCTAGAAAGGATGTTGATACCATCACAAGAAATGGAGAAATTAGGCAAAAAAAAAAAAAAAAAAAAAAAAAGCAAAGAGGGTCACACTTATGTGAGGTGGCTGTAGTTGTGGCAAGATCTACCTCTGACCAAGTCATTAAGCTCCCTGGACAGTCTGGGGACACTCACTTCTAGGACATGATTCACCTGACCCATTTTCTGATCAGCAGTCACATCTTGCAGTGACTCCCTCCATGACGTATTGAGGGAGCCTGGAGTAATTCAGGTGAAGTCACCGCATTTTGCAAAGTGGGTCCTGTCACAGGTGCCTGAATTTAAGTCTCCAATATTCAGCAGTTTCAGACAATGCATTCTGCAGGAGGTGAGATGCCTTACAGGTCCCTGCCACTTGGATGGGTGCTGTAAATCAATAGCAACTTGCCCTCTAGTGACAGGAACTTCCCAATATTCATTAAGAAATACCCCAGAAAAGGACTTTTTCCACAGGCTGCATGGTGTGAAACTCAGCAAATCGCTAAAAACTAGGAGCGAGGGGAGATGTTTGTGGGATGCTGTAAACACCCATCTTCCCAAGTCCCTGCCTTCCTCTGAGGCACCAAACATTGGCTGCACAGAGAGAGGACATCAGTCCGTCCAGCAGCTCCTCTGGCTATGGCGTGTCCCCAGACTGAGTTTGTGATGTGCATTTCAAAACCTGTACCTACAACGCTTACAAGATGTCCTAGAAACCTAGGGCAGAGTGAGCAGCAAGTGTAAGGATCCTCATTCAGGTCCCACTGACACAGGCAACAGGGTTATTTTTACTGGTGCAAAAGCATGCAAGATAATTACACGACGTGAGATTCTAAATCCAGACGCTCTTATGCAGCAGGGAGTTTTGTCCCACCTTGCCCTTGGCTCTGAGCCACCCATCACCACAGGCCAGAAAAAGCCTCAAAGCACCCAGGTTTCTGAGAACACTGAAGTTCACGCAGCCTCCACGCTACATCTCTGGTGGTCTGAAGGTGCTCAGTACCTTGCAAAGTCAGAGCCCTCTCTTATATTCGTGTCCACTTCACCACGGCAGATGCACAAAGGAGGATTTTTCCTGCTTTTAAGACTTGGTTACTGAGAGGGGGGGCGTAAGGGACCATTTTCATTGATTCAAGTGCTGGTTGAGGGGATAAGTTTGGACAACTCAACCAAATTAAGTTGTCCCCTTTCCCATCAAACAACAATATTAAAGATTCCTTGCAGAACACTGGGAGATCTGCTATAGTGAGGATTCTGTTCAAGAAATGGGGATCATCTGATTGCAGGAAGCAATTCGTCACCCTGCAGAAGACCACCCCAAAGTCTTGGGGCTGCCAATATTCACATTCAGCCCTCCAAGAGGCCTTTGCACAAGGACAAAAGTGAGGTGGGACAAACGTGACGTCCCTGTGCAGCAGAGCAACAGGAGACGAGACACTTTTCTCACCTGCCATCCTGCCCTGAGGAGTGTGTGCGCCTCCTGCGGAAAGAAACCAGGATAGTAGTTAGAGGAGGGATTTAAGGCAGAAATCCTACGCTGCCCCCAAATCTAACTCCCTGCCCCATAAGGGAGATGTTCTACTTAACAGCTGACACTTCTCCCAGCAATAATTAATCCCATCAAAGCTGTGTCTGCTTGCTCCCAGGAGAGATTTAATTAAAATTGGTCATTAGCATTCCAGAGCATAGGGCAGCCTACCGAGAGCTGCAGCACGAAGAGGAACGGCAGCCACTCGACACCAGTGGGAGCAGGGGCTGGGCACTGTCCTCACCTGTACCTGGGCTGCTCAGATGTCTCCGAGGGGGATCGCTCAGGAACAGAGAGAGATGTTGAAGAGAGTGTTGTGGCTATGGAGGCCGTGGTAGCTTCTTCAAAGGAAGGAGGTGTGCAGGGGAGCAGGTCTGGCCTGCCTGCTGGCCCAACGCGGACAACAGGAGAGATGTAGGAAGAAAAAGAAGAGGTCAAACATCTACACCATCCCAGCGTGAGGCTGTTCTACCTGCACACCCTCACTGGGACTGGCCACTTGAAGGCTCAGGCAGGCAAGTTTAGCTGGTTCATGAGAGCAACAGCTTATCCCAAAGCATCCTCTAGAGAGAGCCAGTAAGCACCACTCCAGCACGACAGATAGACACTACAGAAAATGTAATGCCAATGAAGATATCTCACTGGTAACCAAAGCTGGATTAAAGGCTTGGATTGCCAGAGATAAATAACCAAGTGAATTAAGAGATGAATTGAGTGCTCACTGCTTTGCATGGATAGCAATCTAACACTTCTGTGCTCCAGAAGCCTGCCTTTCACCACTTGTCTGTAAATCCAGCCCAGATGGAAGTGAAGAAAAGGGCAACGAACCAGACCTATTTACCTTTTTCCTTTTCTCCCCCAAATGCAAGATCTTGCCCCATTCAAACACTGACACTGAAGTCCTGCAGTGCACAGTCCCCTTTTTCTACAGGTGGAAACCTCAACTGATTGCTTTTGGGCTGCAACCACTGCTGCCAGGTGGAAGTGCCAGTTGCAGCCGTGACCCAAGAGACCATTTTTACTGCAGAACCATACAGGGCTGCAAAGAAAGGATTTGGTCTTCTTCAACTCAGAGATGTTGCTTCCCAGTCAACTAACTGCTAGCACTGTGACAAGACAGTATCCTCTTACCTTGTCCCCTGTCCTGGTTAAGTTTAGTACCTGCAAAGCACAGCAAGACAGGGAATGAAGAGCTATCCATCAAGGAGGATGCGTTTGGTGCACAGTGGGGAACACAACGAGAACTGAGGAGCATCCTAAGGAACTGCTAAGGAAGAAGAGGGTAATCACACAGCCATCACCACGGACAAGACTACTACCTTCATCATCAAGGGTGGGGTAACTCCTGGCTGCACGGAGATCGTACTGCGTTTCGTCCTTTTCAGAGGGGAGCTGGCTAGCTGAGAACGCAGCTGTTGGACCAGGCATCTTGACAGCTAGCAAGGCACTACGCCCTTTCTTTGAGGGAGATGACTTCAGAGCTGGACGAGAACAGTGAAAGAGAAGATGAAACTACCACCACCACCACCAAAGGCACCCTGCCATTCACAGGCCTTTGCCCTCCGACACACTGCATGGAGAGCTCCTGGGCAGGAGTTTGGCAGGCCACAGAAACCGTGACACCCAAGGGCTCTGCAGCTCCCCAGCTTTGCTTCATATTACAGCAGAAAAGCCTGCTCAGATTCCTGCCCAGAAACTCTCCATGTGGACGCAAGCAGCGGGATGGAGATAAGGCTCTGACTCTCCCATATCACAAGGACAGCGGTTCCTGGGCCATGTACTTACAGGAATTTTTTCGAAACACCGTGTTGGTCATGAATTTGAAGAATCTCTCTGCATAAAAGCTGGGTCTGTGTACTGACACTGTGTCCTACAAAGGCAAGAAGCAATTGTTTCATTTTAAAATTACCCCTCAAGGCAGAATTTCTATAACAGCCAATGCAATCTTTTTTATTCCAACATTTAGCACTCATAGATCCTTAAAATGGAAAGGCTTAACTGAAATGATCTGATTAATGCTATAAATAAGCCTGAAGCGTTGCCTTTGATTTGATTGCATTTGATTACATTCTCACTGTAATTTTATAATGGATTTTGGTGATTTTATTTCTTTATAGACTTTCTGGATTTTTCAAATATTGACCTGATTACATATATGGAATTTCTTCTGGCTTTGCTGGTTGACATTCAAAGCACACCTGGGTATAATTGCAAATGACACGGACACCAAAATTCAGCCAGAGGTCCCCATACATTTCAAATATTTTGCACTTTTTGTTTTAAATAGTAAAACTGAGCCGTCTCTGCTTCCCATGTTCAACTGTGCTCCTGTGACTTAGCATCCATGCAATTCCTTTGCCTTATATTTTAAGGGAAGGTCGGATATGCAATGCTGAAGAAGAGTTTTTCACAGCTGAGATTGTTCTTCTGTAAACACGCAGCTGGCTGCTGCTAGGGACAAGACAGCAAGGAAATACTGAAAGGGATTTATTAGCAGGCAGCTTACTGAAGTGGAACTGCAGTCAGTCACCAAAGAGCAAACGCAGGGCTCCTCAACTCATACACGAAGGCACATGCCCTGTGCATACAGCTCCTGGTATTGTGGGGAGGAGGAAAATGACAGATGGGAGCAGAGGAGGAAAGCTGGTGGCATGACAGCTAAGCATGAGAGGAGGTGGAGTGAGCAAGAGAACCTGATTGGGAATAAGTGGTACTACACCGCTGTGGAGGCATAAGAGGCAAGAACTATTCCTTTCATCAGCTTCAGCTGTACCAGTTCAGGCACTATAAATAGCGAGGTAATTGGCACCAAGTAGCATAGATGAAGCTGAAGCAGGTAACCCTGCTGAGACCTGGACAACTCCTGCCGCTGTACAGACACTCACCCCATCATGGACAAGGGCCTTCCAGGTATGTTCCAGCTTCTTGATGAACCTAATTTAAGGGGAGAAGCAGAGAGAAAGAAAGAATCAGCTGCAGGCATGTACTCCATGTCTAAGACACCTTTTGTACTCCGCACAAGAGAGATCGCTGAGCTGCTAATGACATCTTCGTCTGGAGAGCAGCTTTCCTCCAGCCAAGAGGTCAGCTGAGCACACTGTCAGCTCGGCAGCTGGGTCAGGACTGCCTGGGAACCCTCCAGGGAAGGAGGCGTGGGGCTGTAAGAGGGGCAGAAAATCACCCTCCACCCTTGGATATATGCTGTCTGTCCCAGGCACTGAGACAGGGAACTTCTTTATGAGCATTTACCTTACCTTACTCTCATTATACCTTTAAAAAATGGCTCTGTGTCACCAGCTGTTTAAAGGACAAGAACAAAATCCACAGCCCCCAACGTGCATCAACAGACAGCTTTAGGTAGCGTGCCTACTCATTATCAAACTCTTCAGGAGAGGAAAATCTTCCTGCTTTCATTCAGCATTAAAATAGATGTTAACACACTTAGAGGATAGATGACTGCAGAGATACCTGCCTGTATGACTGAAGAATATCTATGATTCCTACATGGAGCAGGAGACGCTCTCCTTTGCCATTCACTGCTGGGATTCCTCCCATCCTGCAGGTAAGACAAAACCCCAGTGAGCACGGCCTTAAAACCAGCTGTAACACCCCGAGCGAGACCTGTGGAAGGGCAGGAGGCAGCACTGGAAACAGGACCCTGCGATGTGGTGGTCAGACAACCCAAAACCTGCAGTCCCTTTGTCAGCAAGTCACCTACTGACCCAGAGCTACGGGCTGCTCAGATCACCAAATATCAGCACAGGATCTGTGTTGCATGCCAACACCTCTACCTGGGCCAGAAAGCACCATGTTTTTTTACTTAGCTAGAGAATATTTTATTCTCGGGACCCAAGAGAGCATGAACTGCCTGCCTGTTAGGGCAGCAGATGTTTAAGAATGAACACATTCCCAGTGCCATCCCCACTAATACCAGTCAAAGGTGCAGCACCACCAGCACGAGCACACAACGAAAGCATGCAGGTAGCAGGCAGGCACTGCAATTAAGGATGCTGTTTGAAATGCCGAATATTTCCTGGCTCCACCGTGACTCCACCGAAACCAGAGCAGCTGGTTTCACACGCCACGGCCGCTGGGACAGCTGAAGGCAGCAGGGCCATAACCCCAGGAGAGATGCCCGTATGGCCCACAAGGGCCTCAGTCAGGGATTTCCTGCTCCAGCCTCCACCTCCACCCCTGCAGCAGCACAAGAGGACCAGGTTTTCACCTACGTGTCGTCTGTGTCTATGGACTCCCCCCGGGCAGCCCCCCCCTGGATGGACTCCATGGCTGTGGAGTAAAGTGCCTTCTGCCCCACGGGGCGCTTCTCATCCGACGTGCTGTGGGCTCCCTCGGACTGCCGCTCCCGTTCTTGCTGGTCTATGTTATGAACCCCGAGCAGGAGGCTGTAGTCCATGATTTTAAAACTTTCCAACACCTACAAATTAGTATCGGGTATGAGAATAAAGACAAAACATCAGGCCAGCAGTTCAAACAAAGCACAGACCCCAAAGCATGGAACAGCCCGTCCACGTTTATGCTAACAACTCCGTTGCCAGAGCTTGAACATTTCTGAGCTTGTCTGCATAGAATTTCCACAACCCGAAGGGCTGAGGGCACACAAGTAACATTGCTGTACCAGGTATCTGTTGCACACAGCGTAAGAAAAATGTATTTATTCCCAACAGCCCAGCTACAACTGGCAAGAATGCTGCAATTTTAGGCATCAGGCAGAGGGACACGGGCTTAGTCCTTGGAGACTGTCACAAGATCCAACTCCACTGCTTTGCCTTCAGGGTAAAGAGCAGCAGAGGACTTATCCTGCTTTGGGGTTAGCAGATTAGTAAGGTTCTCAGTCATATGCTCTTCCTCATGCCTGAGAGCCGCAGGCTTTGTTAATCTGCTCCCCAAACTGCCCCCTCCTTACCAGACAGTCTCGCTGCAACGTCTTCACCAACGCACTGAAGGTGTCTGCATCCAACATCAGGCCCTCGGGCATGTCTTGGATGAAGTCTAGGTCTTTGTATGTGGGGCTGGACTTTTCTTTTTCCTTCTTGGATGCCCGGCGCTTATAGGTTGAGCCTTTCAAGTCAAATTTCAGGTGCATTTTCACCACGCGAGGCAGAATGTTGTTCATCACCACCACGCGGATATTTTTGCCCCCTGATTGCACACAGTACAGTCCATAAAACTTTGGCAGCAGCGTCCGTGGATTCTGGTTCAGGTTCTGAAATGGGGTTGGAAAAAGCATCAGCAGGGGTCATTTTGAAGAGGATTCCTGCTGTTTTTGCTGTTTTCAACACAGAGCACATTAGTGGATCTTGGAGCAGACAGACTAGGGGTTCTTCACCTAGAGATTTTCTGAACTTTACATCAGAGCTTACTGCACACATCTGACAAACCCTTGTGTTGCAGTGGCTTTAGGACCTGAAAATACCACTCTGCCTTGAATACAGGGAATGAGATGTTCATCTCTCTCTGGGCAAATAACCAAGTCCGGAAATTCCCTGCTTTCCCCACCAACAGCAGCTAAAAAAGGGAAACCAAACTGGAAGAGAAAAACATAAATAAGTGGGAACTTCAAGTTTAAAAATAACAGCTATCTTCATCTCTTCAGAAGTGTCAGAAATCAAGAGCCGTTCTCTGGCCCAGAATAAACCAGGGACACAGTACTTTTTTTAAATTTTAAACAAAACAACATCAATTTCCTCCTCCTTCTGGAGAGTTGCTTTATAAAAACACAGTTGGCCAGAGAGCACGGATATCCTGCTCTGCTATCATGTCCTTTTTTTAGGCAGCTGCATTATTAGGAACGACATGACAGACACGAATTGCTTGTTCAGCTTTGGGAAGAAATTTGGGAAGGAAACAGAACATCTCCGCATGCTGTGAAGGGAAGGACGGGCCTGACAGATTCTCTGACAGATGGGAGAAGCACAACTGCATTACAATTTCACGCCCCACATCTCACCTCACCTAGCTGGACTCACAAGCGAGCCCTCCTTGTGAGCGTGCTGTTCAGCACAGCGCAAGCTAAAAGCAACAGAAGGAGCCGAGACCGAATGCAAACAGCTCTTGCCCAGCTTGAAAGTGACTCAGGTAAGACCCCTCCGCTTCCTTTTTCACCCAGTCCGTTCACACTGGATGGGTTTCCCAAGAACAGTGTGTGTTAGCACCACAGTAACCACAGACGTGTGAGTGCTACAAGCAGCACGTCCCTCGGCACAGACAGGCACCTCCGTGTAATTCTTTAACCTGGTTGCTAGCCAGGGCAACTGCAGAACTCAGGACCACAGTGCAGCTCCTTTCCCATTTATTTTGTACATTAGACAACAGCAAGGCTTTCCAAAATCGCTCATCCTCTCCAGGAACTTCACTGCCACTTCCAAAATCACGCAGCTGGCTGCCACATACACACCACAACCCAGACCCTGCATCGTTCGAGCAAGTTTTCCCCAATGTGCAGAGCAAGATGAGTCTTTTCAGAAAGAAGAGTGTACAAACACATAAATCAAACCCACTGCAACGCGCACACAGATGGGGCAGCATTAACATCACCTGCCATAAACACGACCTTCTCCTCGGCACCTCCATGGCAAACAAATCCCTGGGTGCTCCTCAGGGAATCGCAGTGCCCTTAGGTATGAAGCTGGATCCTTCAGCACAGCTATGCAGGGAGGCAGCTCCTGGTTTATACGCCTCTCTGGGTGCTGGGCTTTGGTTCTGATTTACTGCTTGTCATCCCATGCGAGTGGGCCTTGGTATGTCAGCTTGCTAGCCCTCAGATTTAGGTTACAGCTACCTGCAGCAGGCTGGGTGTGCTAAGCTGGCTGGTACTGCAGGATTCCTGAGCTTGGTACCGCAGCCAGCAGGAGCCACAACAACTGACAGCTGCTTTCAGAGTAACTGTTCAATGGCACACGTGGGACGTACCTGGGGCAGCAGTGGTTACCCCATAAAACCAAGCTGGTTGCATTACTGCAGTCAGCAACCATCCTCAAAGCCAGGCAGAGGCACGGTGCCAAGCAAACTAAGAGCTAGTGCTGGGAAAAGGGCACCCTTACACGGCTGGGAAACCATTTTCAGGCCAGAAGCTGTCGACAAGCTCACAGTCACCTCCCTCCACCCCCTCCACCCCTCCCAAATTTACCTACAGAGCTTGCAAATAACTGGCAGGATTTGTGCTTCTGGGACTGGCTTTTGTGACTGTTGATGTTGTCAGTGGCACAGGGTGGGCAGGCCTCCAGAAACTGGGGTGGGTGACGTGCCCTGTGCAGCACCTGGGAGAAAAAAGCTGCCGCTACAAACGCAGGTCCAAGGAGCTGAGTGATACCCACCATGTAGTAGCCAGGAAGGAGCTTCTGGAGGAATTCAGCTTCCTTGTGCATCACAGTTTTTATGATGAATTCATCATCGCTGGTGACATAGAAGAGAGAGCCACTGGCACCAGGGTTTGACAGCTCTATCAGAGGCTCGTTACATAATGAATACTAGGGAGGAAAAGGGAAAGAAAAAAGAAAAAAAAAAAAAAGATGACGTTTTTAGCCCCAGCTCATTGCACACCGAGCTCTAGGCCCTTGAGGTCTTTCCCCAGCACACTGCCTCATTGTGAGATTATGGGGTAGCAAAGCTTTAAAGGGAATTATTTTCATTATAGGCTAGGTCTAAGCAGCAAAGCTGATGGACAATTTACAATTAGAGAGTGAGATTACAGTTCAGAGCATCCCAACTGTTCAGAATCAAGCTAATCTGCTGCTTTCAGTAACATCCAGGCTTCATAATGACATCTTATCTTTTCCCATTGTGCATGTACGTGCGTACCACATTTAGGCTTCTTTCAGCACATTACTGCAAGCGCAGACAGAAAGATAGGATTTTAAGAGACATGACAGTCTGCTGAGGGCACCGCGTATCTCCGTGCTGGAGGGAACACGATGCACTGGCTGTTCTCAGCAGCCTCCTCTGCCCTCGTGCTCCCCTGCTACAGATGTGTTTTACAGCCACATCTCACCCCCAATCTGTTGGAAACGCATGAAAAGGATGAGACCAGGTGTCCAAACAAGGAGAGGGATCAGCGCTAAGAACAGCAGGGGGTGCCGCATCGGGAGGACATTGCTAGATAACAGGATGCAAACAGCAGGTCCTCGGTTGAGGACATGCCTAGCAGCTGCAGAGAAATAGAAAGCAGAAGTGTGGACGTGCACTTTGCAGCGAGGGACCAACCCCAGGGTATCTGCGTAGGCTGAGCAGGTTCAGGGCAGCTCGTGTCAGAGCTGCCACAGCAAGAGGTAGGATGGGGAGAGGAAGGTAGGGGTACGTAAGGGCCATAATCAGAGCAATAAATTAAATGCTCATCATTACACACTGAAAACAGCTTTCAGCACTGCTCAGATTAATGATCCAAGACTTTATCAAGTTAATTATCTCATGCATAATTAAAGGCATTTGCTGCTGTGGCAGGCAAGAGAGAATCAGGGGAAACAGAAGCAACAAATCAGAGCTGTGACCTTTGCAACTGAGGCAGGCTCTTTGCCTCACCCGGGTTTTGAGCCACTCATCAAATCAGCCAGCATTATCTCAGATGGCACAGATGGGGAGCGCCG
Organism: Aythya fuligula; assembly: GCF_009819795.1. Classification (NCBI taxonomy): domain Eukaryota; kingdom Metazoa; phylum Chordata; class Aves; order Anseriformes; family Anatidae; genus Aythya; species Aythya fuligula. The sequence continues at coordinate 4,336,987 of NC_045584.1, read as the reverse complement.
TTACTGTCAAGCCGTGCAATGGCACAGACTTGTTTCTTCTTGTGTGTTTTCAGCTATGGTTACCCCTGCCTACTGCTGAAGTCAGAAAAAAATGGCTATCCGAAGGGGGAGGGCATGCACTCATTTAATGTGTCCTCCTTCCCAGTTCCACAAGTGTCCTGCTCCAAAGAGCGGGGTGTCACAAACATGCAGGGGGACCAAATTCAACCCCAGTGCACTCCAAGCCTCACCAGCCTGTATTACTAGGTAGTTTAGAAAACAGCTCCAAGGAGCTTTCTGAGCACAAGAACAAGCTGTGTTTTATTCCGTCTTCATAAGATGATTAACATAGCTACATTCACATAGTTCTCAAGTGAGTGCACAAGGACAAATTCCCGTCTTTGTCCTCAGAGCCCCAGGGGACATTACAGGGTTGCACCCAGCCGAACACAAACCCCTTTTGCTTGTAAACACAGCAAGTTATTGTCACCACCAGCAAGAGAGGGAACCCCGTAACCCAGCTTAGCAGCACACACTTAAAGCAGATCATTTCCTCTCCCTCCAGTGTGAGCTAACAGCTACCTCTGAGCAAACGAGGGTTTTGGCTGAGTGGTGCTGCTCTTACTGGGACGGTCACTGGATCTCCTCCAAAACAGAACCCCCTAAAGCCACAGCCTGTTCCCACTCCTTGCTGGGATCAGAGAGATTCCTTGGCTCTTCTCTGTCCCTTTTAGGCAAGAGGAGCTGACAGCCTTGATTTAGGGGCAGATTTGCTGTATTGCTCCAGATCATCTCGAATAAAATAAGGAAGACAGAAAAATATATCCATACCAAATAATCATCTGGACGAATCCCAAAGAGTTCTCGGAAGTACCGAAAAGCCACTGGTGCATAGGTTTTGAACCTGAAGTCAGCGTAATGGTGAGCCGGGGTAAGATTACTTCCTTCACTGCACAAAACAGACATAACAGATGAGTGACCCTTTGTATCACCATTCGACAGATGGGTACAGCCACATCGAGGCTGCTGTATATGAAACTGAGCCTTGCAAAAATACCTCTTAGGAACAAAAAAAGAAAAAAAGCCACCCATAACAAAACAGCTTTCTTCTGTGGCAGAACAACAGGAAAGTCGGTTTAAAATTATCTGCCAAAACCTATTTCCAAAGACTGCAAGGAATAGCCGCTTGTAAAGCTGAATGCATTTAACAGGGAACATAGCTTTCATGAGATTTGTTACAGAGAGTTAAAGAGCTCCCAGAATGAGCTTCCCCCTTGAAATTATACCGTGTTTGAGATAAAAATTCTACAGACAGGTAGAAAGAAAGCACACAGCAAGACTAACAAACCCAGCCATACAGCACTGTACCTTACATTGTGCTTCCTTGCAAGTCAGTGTTCTGCGGAATCTAACACTTCCCACTGCTATGTTTGTATGAAATAGATGCATATTTAAAACATTCAGAGCATCCATCTCTGTGATCTAAAGACAGATGGAAGCTCTCTTGAAAAATCAGCGAGAGGAAAAGAAATAAATCATCCGTCCATTTTGTTTCCCTGTCTCCTTTACCTCGGGAAAAAAATGCTCTCCACCACGTAGAAGTCCTGCATCAGGACATCTCTCTCCGGCTTGGAGCTCAGATTGCCGACAGTATATCCAATCCCTAGCTGGATGGCCCCCTTCAGAGTGGATGAAGTGGTCTGGCAGAAAGGAAAGAGCCATCAGTGAGCATTTCCCAGCAGATTAGAACAAAAATATTCCCTGTATTACAATACAGCCAAGTCTGTGACTTCCATTGGGTCATCCTGAGCAGCATACACCGCTA